>NW_024103862.1:600000-1097500 GCF_003945595.2 Pipra filicauda | reverse complement strand
AAGCCTGATACTTCTTTTTGGAGTGCCAGTTGTCATAGAAAAAGGTGGTGACAGATTTCCCTAGTGCTGCTCCTCTCCATATTTTCTGAGGTCCTGGTAGTGTAAAGGAGAGGTAAAGATGACTCCAAGTGTCTTCTGGGTAAGAAATTTGTATCTGCACACCAATATGATGTTCATCTAGTTCATAATAGCATGGTAGTTTTGCCCCATGTTTGGTTCCTGAGAGGAGACTAGTGCCCTGATAGCAGAATGAAGAATTTTGAGGTGGCAAACATGGGTCTTGGTCTGCATCTCTGTGCTGACTTTACTTCAGCAAGTTTTCAGTACAAGCTTGAGTGAAAAATCAATCTCAGTGATGAAGCTTAACTGCTCAGAATTAAAAAGGGTAGAAGGGAAAAGGGAAAAGAGGAATATTTTTGATATGATGAAAAAAAACATATCTGGAACTCATGTTTTGTTGGATTTTTAAAGGTGACACATCAGGATATTTGACAAACACAGTATTCCTAGGTCAGATTGTCTTACGTGTCTTCGAACCTTGGGCTTCAAAGGCTCAGTAAGTCATAAGGGATTTTCGCCCCAGAAATTGTAACACTGCACATGTGTAAA
The DNA here is from genome assembly GCF_003945595.2 of Pipra filicauda. NCBI lineage: Eukaryota > Metazoa > Chordata > Aves > Passeriformes > Pipridae > Pipra > Pipra filicauda. Next base: position 1,096,891 of record NW_024103862.1, on the reverse strand, counting down.
CCTTGAAGCTGAAATTGGTTTGAACTATTTTAAGAGCTTTTAAAAGGCTGGCATATTAAGTTATATATCAATCTGTCCCCCATTGGTTATTATCTTAACAGCTACTCTAAGTGTAGCCTATCAGTTTTAAATATAGGAACAGCAGTAAATAGTACATTATGATATTCCAGATGGAACACTTAAAATAAATTGAAATATCCATATATTTGAGAGTTTTCTACAGCACCACTATTATGTCATCATTTTCTGTAGGTAGTGTAACAATCTCTTATCCCTACAGCATTAAAAAGTTTGAAGGCATGGATGAGTGGAGAACTGATGACAACAAAATTCTGAGCAAGACCTTTTGGATGCAGAAAATGTTTCAGGATTTGATGCCAGAGTAGAAGCAAGGCAGGAGTGTACCATGTTCTGGGTTCTCTTCTTCTGGGTTCTCTCTACTCATGCCAGCTGTTGGAAATCTCTATGGGGCCATAGCATTGTGAACCACCTATTGCTGACTTGTAGCATGCGGTGTCTTGAGGCATGTCTGCTCTAGAAGGGGAATAACTACATTACATGGAATTAGGGAGAAGGGCAGCTCTAGTCACCCATATTTCTGACGGAGAAAACATCTTGAATTCAATCGAAGGTTGCACAGCCTTCCCATCACAGAGCATAACTGATATGCTTTGTAAAGATAAAAGGGAAGTGAAATGACTACAATTTTTTTCTTCTGCTTAAACTTAGCTGCACTGGGGTATAGTAGCTTGGTTTTTAGGGACTGGGGCTTGATGTGTGGTGGTATAAGTCACAGCCGAGCTGAGAGACTGAACTGCCGAGCCCTGAATGTGATACCTGTCCTAATTAGCACATGGGTTAGTATTGCACAAATAACCACCCACAAGCCTCTGCAAATCTGCTTTTTTTCCCCACTTGCATTGCTTAGGATGTTGATGCTCATCTCATTGCACAGACAGGGAATTCAGCTGCTGGCTTAACTGGGCTCCAGAGGCCCAGTAGTGCAGCAACTTTAGAAACACAGAAGGCAAATTATCATGTGTCTTTGCACATGTGTGCTTGCTCACCGGTTCACTGAATAGGTCAACTTAACTTTTCCATAAAAATATAAAAATACATCCCAACTTGCATCCTAGGGCAAAGTGAGGAAGATAGGACAAATGCCAGAAGGTAAACCATGATGGTGCTAAGTTGTGCAAGGAGCCTTGTCTGTCACTGCTGGTCTTTCTGGAAGTTTTTTTTTTTTGCTTTAGAGCTATAGGAAGCTCTTGGAAGATGTTTGGGAAAGATATTCTGCAGGCCCAGGAAATATTGCTGTTATTGCATTAAAATAAAAATTACTTGCTATCTACTTCAGTTTTTCTCACCTCTTGAAAGCCACTTCCTACACTGGGACATTGTGGTTCCTCTTCAAGTAAGATACAGGCAGCATATTTAACATGGAAGCTGTAGCACTATACAAGTGGTAAGTATTTGCTACTCTTGTTCCTGCCTTTAAACTTCAGACTCTTGGGCTCCAGGAGGTGCTACAGATGGAGGATGACAAAAGACCAGTTGCTGATACTCCTTTTGCTTAATCAATTTGGTGTTATCCTATTGCCCAGCAGCTATCTCAGATGTTATTAAATATACAATGGGTAAGCCTGCACGTATTCTCTTCCAAACTGATGAGGCTAATAGACTACAGTCTGTATACCTGTAGTTTTTCTGAGCTCAGTTGGCTCTATGTTTAAACTTCTGAAACTAACTAAAATAGTCATTAGACTATAAAGGGCTCTGATCCTGTGACCAGACAAGCCCCTGTCTCCTGTTAGCCTTGTATGTAAAGCTTTCTTCTCAGTGGTTAATTCCATAACACACTCCATCACACCCCATGCCAATCGAGATATCCAGACATGATACTTGTGCTTATCAGGCACAACATAAGGAAAATGGGTCAACTCACATCTCTGCTGAAAATGAAGTGTCATGGAGATGGCTTATGCAGAATCTTTCATAGCACTGCTGGTTAGCACCAGCTACCTGTTCTGTTACTGCATCTCAACTGAGCCCAGGGATCTTCAGGTCATGGTGAAATCTTTTTAACCACAAGTGCACTTGCCCACATTCCACTTTGATTCTAGAGAACATGATACTTATTTATAAAAGATTATGTGTAAGCTATGAAGACAAAAGTAATGCTATGAAAAATAACTATCAAACATGAAAATTGCAGTTTCCAATAAAATTTACACTTATTGCCACCAATGTGAACTGCTGAAAACAATTACCTACACATTGCTCCATATGTGAGGGAAGAAGTACATTACAAGATGCTAACATCCACATAACTCGGTATCTGTAGCAAGACCCTCTATAGGAGCAACTCAGTAACTTAAGGCTGAAAAACCTCTGACACAGTCCCTCTTACTGGTAGGTGTTACTATGACAATATATCAATCTTTTTAAAGTAATGCATTACCATCCACAGATCCATGGGCTGCTTTTATACTCCCATCATCATATCTGTGGCCTTCAAAGTTACAGCTGATGGACCTTCTGTCAAGACCCAGATATTTAATCAATGTGACAGCATCCTACATTTTTTGAACCCCAAAGGCCTTGGAAAAGTTTAATGCAGCTTCCAGGTAAAGTTCAATCCACATGGCTGAGTCCCCTGAAGTATTTTCTGCAGAGAACTCCCCTCCTCCACATTTTAACATACCCAATGTCCTTTACATTTGAAGAAAATGAAAGGCTAAGTCTGAAGGCCAGATATTACTGTAATATAAATATGTGCTTTACACAGCTCTGCCTCCCACTAAGATGTTGGGTGCAAGACCAGTAGTTAAACCCTTACACTTGGAAGAACCAGTTAGGACTTTTGACAACAATAACAAATTCCTCCCTATCACAATAACCTATTGCTACCTGCATGTGTGTGAGCATTTGTAGACTAGAATACAAGGAGGAATATATTCTAAGGAAAGGAAAACATGTACTAATATTTGATGAGTGCAGAACAGTTTTATTAATAAAGAAGTATGCTGTTGTTGATGTCAGTTGTAATGTCCATGCACTGACACAATTCCATCAGAGATCTCAAGTTATTCAACACCTCTATAACTGTAATCAACAAATTATGCTAGGGAAGTAGGATTACTTGAGAAAGCCACTGTGGACTTGTAAGCCTGTTTCCCCCAGCTATAGCTTCTGACCTCAGAATCTTGCTTCACCAGGATAAAATTATTTCCCGTCTCTCTTTATATGTGCACATAAACATTCACACAAGATCAGAATCTGGCCCACAATTCTTTTGTTCACAGCACTCGCCAATGAGTACCAACTATATGCAACATAAATAAATCCTAGTCACATTCTTATACGAATTTCCTTTAGAAGGGAATGTTCCAGAATCCTAATGGCTGCATTTTCTTTGTCTCTTTGAGTTTTACCTTTGACATGCAACATTATCAGACACACTCATTGCCTGACTTAAACAAATAATACTGTCCATAATTATAACAGAAAGCAGTTCACTTATGGTTGAGCTAAAATGCTATGTATCAGATATGTCAATGTGATCTGTATAATACCAAAAATTTAAACAATGAAAAATAACTATCAAACATGAAAATCCATTCATGCTAGTCATTAGATTTTAACTATGCTCTAGGGTTGTTAATGTGGAGACGGGGAAGGCACTTCGGCTGACCATGCCTAATGCTGCAAGCATGCAGCAGAATCAAATTCTTTATTTTCTCAGTACTCAATAAAGAAAACAGAAGGATTGCCTGTTAAATTATAACACTTTTGATGAACAGATTTCTTAGTTCCTAGTCCCTCACTATTGCTTCTATCCAGAAATTTGTACCGCAGGTACTACATTGCATAAATAAGCTGACCTGTCAGGTTTTTGGCAATTTATGGGGCTGGTCAGCCTGTACATTCGTGCAGTTTTTTGTTGCAATGAGATGTAATGGCTTTTCAGCGCACCATAAGCACAGTTGTGACCACAGGCTCACTAGTGTCATTTTGTGTGCAGTAATGAAGCCTGACGAGTGGTCTCCTGCTTGCAGATAGCCGGCTGTTGTCCTAAAAATGCAAACCATTGCCTCAGGCCATGGAATCAGGAACAGGCAAAGGACAGTGGCACAGGCACGGCTCCCCACTGCTCACCCTCCCTTTAGCACACTGTACTTGGATGCAGTAGAATAGTCTTTACCCTTGTACATAAGGACACAATGAGAGAAAGTGATAAAAGCAATTGTATGAGGCCATGTTGGAAATCGGGTTTTGTGAAGTTGAGCCGAGGTTTAGGAGAAAAAAAATCCATTGCCAATACATTTTCCCCCATGCACAGGTAGTCCTTTGAGCAAAAGTGCTGATCTTCATCACTGTTTCCCTTCCACTTCTTTTATAAATATTTGTGCAGATATGTGGACGCGTGCTTATTTGTATTTATTTACATTTTGAGAATATGTACTTACTCCCACACTAGCACACACATAAACATGTATACATATATACAGAGAGACAGAGCTAGCAGGCACAGCAAACCACGGGAACAAGCCTCGCTGCTTTTTCTCGCAGCTCATCAATATTCCACCACCCAGGAAGGCCAGGCGTGCATGGGGGTTCTCACTTCCCACAGCACAGCCAGCCCCATCTCACATCCCCCTCCTCAATTCCTCACCCGAGGGTTGTCAAGAGAGCCACTCTGAGCTGGGTAGCACACTGCTGGGAGATTGCTTGCTTTCTGGGGGAAAAATAAGTCTATCCTGAGTCAAATAGCAATTAGGCCTCATCCTGGAATTGTGTGATTTGTGATTTAATTAAGCCCCTTTCCATACACCAGCCATCATGGAGCAGCCTGGGTGCTTGTGACAGGGGACTATCTAAATCCTGAAACCCAGAGGGTGGTTTGTTCTTCAGGAGGGTAGGAGCTGCTTTTGTGGTTTCCACATGCACACCCAAGTGTTTTGTAAACAACTACAGGCAAAGGAGATGGGAGCAGAAGTTACAAATCTGTTTCAGTTATAACCTCGTTGCCATATCCCTTCTCACTGTTTTATAGCTCTTTGGGAGTCATCCTTCCCCGTAAAACTTGCCACATGGTGGAAAGTGTCTTTGTAAAATGCTGTGTTAGAGGAGAACGTGGAGCCCAAGACTCTCATCCTTATCTTAGCTAAGACCTTTCCAACCTTAATCATCAAAATATTTGTCATCTCAGAGAGTGCAAAAAGCTGCAGTTTACGTGGTGTTTCTTGTGCAGGGGTAGGGATGGGTGGTGCGGGAAGCTGAGAAGGAGGGAGGCAAGATAGGGGTGCTTGCAGGTACTGTTCCTCAGCTGTTCATCATTTTTGCCTTTGAGGTGAGACTGGCCCTCAAATATAAAACCTAGAGTACCTGTTTTTACATTACTTCACTTCTGAAATAAGAGGGAATATTTGGTGAAGTGTTAGGTGTACTGCAAACTAGCATGCTTGGTGCAAACAAGCAGTTCATCATGTTATGCATCACAAAAATGACAAAACCAAAAGCAGCAGTTTCTACTGTCACAGGCAGTCAGCAACATGGATTATAAGCAACACATTACATTCGTCTTTATTTCTTAAATGTGTAGCTTAATACTGACATTTTTGAAATGTTAAACATAAATCAGAAAACATACAGAATGTACAGCATTGCCTTGAGAACCTTTGCTTTCCTTGTGGTTTTTTTTTTAAATTTCTTTAATTTCTGAAATTTTATGATAGAAACTCTGTAAAGTTAAGGTAACATTAACCTAGCCTTTGGGTATGTATAATACAAAATGCTTGAACTTCTGGGACAGCAGCTATTTCTATGGATACAGTATGTTGAGCAGACATGGAACAAAGAAAACCAAAACAGTTGCTTCTCTGCTGTCAAGGAAACAAGCTGCTCTTTCTGCTTAAATATCTCTTACCAAAACTAGGAGGGAAAAATCCTCTAAAACTCAAGTTTACACTTAAAAAGCATGAATCTGTCTTACAGGCTCAGGAATAAATGTATTTTCAGATATTTTAGTAAAGGATATTATTATGTTTGCTGTAGGTAAATCAATATATCTCTCTGAAAGCCCCTAAGGTTAAGGTTATTCTTAAAGGTAAATAGTAAACCATTTTTTGAGAACAGTAGGAGTCCAGAAGGAAAGTGAGAAAACATTCTGCAATGTTCTGGTTTTTGTGTTACATGCAGATTACTTAGATTAAATTCTGTTATTTTCACTCCTGTAATTCAAATTCCTTTTTTATTTTTTTCTTCTATTCAATCCATTAGGAGCTTTGGTTAGCTAGGAGCTTTGTGGTTTAAAATAATGAAAAACAACCTCATATTTGTTCACGACTCAAAAATTTTAACTTCTTACTTCTTTCAGAAGTATTAAGAGGTGTACTGAATAGAATTGCTTCAGCTGATACACAGGCTAAATGAATATGCACATAAATGTTCTATACGGCACTTCCAATATACAAATGACATGGGAGACTGCAGATACTCAGAAACATGGTTAAGGTTACATGAAAGAAAGGGGTTACAGGAAAAAATGAAATTACTCAAGGCATTTTTAAAATCTTGGAGTTACCTCCTGGTGAGTGACATTCTGGTTCTGGTTGGAATAAGCTTCATCTTGAGCTCCTGCACTTCAGTGAAGGACATTGCAAGACTCTCAGAAAAGCATAACACCAGAAAATAGGTCTTTTCTAAGACAGAAAAATATCTAACACATACCAGTGAAGCTCACAGTATTTCTGGACATACAAGTAGATCCAAAATTCCCAGCTAGCTTTGAAACGCAATTATCAACACAAATCTTTGTCTATTCACGGCATCATTTCTAATTTGAACCAGGGAGCACAAATGAGGTTGAAGGCAAATGGTGTATTTAGTTAAAGTTGTCTTTGTTTATGGGCTATTTAGATTTTCTCTAGCAGGTTTTGCAACACCACTGGTGTGCTTAGATATATGATGCCTGGGTACTGAGTGTCTGCCCAGCTACAGGTACCCTGCATGCACATGCCCTTAGTAACTGGAAAGGTACACATATTCAGTACTTTTCCCACCTGGGACCAGTAATGTTCCTGAGGCCTAGAAGCTGCAAAGGAACCTGGATGTGCAAAACAATCCTGTGTCTGGAGATAATATCTGCCTTGGTAGTCACTTACAGTGAAATTCTGCATATATGGCCCATTGCATACAAATGGTTAAGGTTGATTTTGAAGAACACTGCCATTAAAAACCCTGCTCTTTATAAAAAGTGACCAGAAGTTAGCTCTTTGCCTAGCTATTCTTGCTTGCGGTATTAGCTTTGTTAGTCTTGTAGGCTGGAAATAGTTTTTAGAGTGTTTTTCTTGAGAAAAGGTTGTGAAACATTTTAAAAACACAGCCCTTAAGAAAAAAACCTGATAAATTTAAAAGGCATACTCTGAAATGTCATTAAAGATGCTGCACACAACACAACCCCACTAAAATAAAAATTACTACTAAAGACCTAGCACTCATCCATAATTAACTTTTCAGTGTCTTCTTCACAAGTGCATGAATTATAAAATTCTGTATCTTCTTATCTTTGAATTTCCTGGCTTTTCTTACTTTGTTTAGACACTATTGTAGCAGAGAAGAGGAGTGGGTTTGGGGGGAGGGAAAGGTTTGTACACTTCTGAATATTTGAGCTGTGTTTAATCATTCTCATGTGTGAAATCTTTTATTAAAAAAAATCAGTTTATCTGATGCTTACTGCTATTTAGTACAGCACAGCTTGGTAGCACTAGGTACGTCTTGTTGAAAGTATGTCCATAAATATGTCCCTTGCAGCACAGAACAGCTTGTTAACTTGGCAATCCTCAGCAATTTGCTTTGAAAAGTTTGCCTCAGTTTTGATAGTCCAAATGTAGGGCAAAAACTCACAGTAACTTTTTTAGCTAATTTTACCAATTGACACTTTCCTCGTAGTTTTAACTGCCTGTTTACTAGAACGAGAACTACGCTGCTTCTTTCTCATTATTCAATAATCCTTTTTTTAAACATTTGATTTATTTTTAATGGACTGGGACTACTGATTTTCTGTTTGTCTAATGTACAATCTAAAAAACAAACCTGAGTCCATTATGTTGAAGAAATATTATTCTATTATCTCAACCATACATAAACCTGATGCCAATATTATATAGGGGATGGTATTACTATGAATTTGCAATGCTTTCAATTGAAAGAGAATTACAAAAGCAGAAAATGCTCTGTATCTCTATGTCACAGACAGAATAAAAGGGGCACAGAGAGGACAAGTAAATTGTCTAGAGCCCAAAGGATACAAAGAATCAGAAGCCTTGAGAAAAAAACAGATTTGTGCATGCCTAGTGCTGTAAAAAATTTCTGCACTCCTTTTTTTGTTTCAGTAACACTTTCAGCTAGCTTTGCTGGATATCTTCTTTAATGGGAGAATGGAAGTAGGATGCCTACGCTACTTCTATACCAAATGCATTAGGTTGGCTTAAGGGAGAAACCCTGAAGGGAAAACTCGCGAGTCTGTGTTCTAATTTAACCACATGAGGACTGTGATTGGAGATACTTCAAAGTGGGTTACAATGGTTAACTAAGTGAAAGATAATATCCCTTTGCCATTACTGTCTAGTAGGTCTCATTACTCCTCTGGGCATGCTCCTTAGAATAAATTAAAAGGATCCACTGAGAATCATTTTGCTTTAGGTTTTTTTTTCTAATGATTGCCAAAAGCCATTTGCTAGAATAGTACAGAATGTTTACAGATGCCTTAGGAAGAAAACAGCAGAATGTGGAACTAATTGTGTTTATTCAAGATAATTATGAAACACAAATGACCATTACTTACAACAAATCCCCTGACAGCTAGAGTTTGACTCACGGGGCCAGGATCAAACCCAGTAAAGAAAGGTCTTAATGTTAAGTTGTACTGTCCATATGGACACCACGTATCAACACTAACTATTCCAGTTATTGCTCAACCCTCTGCGCTCTTATATCCAACTAGTGTTCGGTACAGAATAGCCACAGCTGCTAACACTGAAGAGGAAAGGCACATGGGAATGATGAGTACCTCAGAAAGAATATCCTGCTGAGGTGAGAAGTTCTGAGAAATGCAACCACAGAACCTCTCTGACGATTAAAGCAGAAGGTTATAGGAAAATGAATGAGCTTTGCTGCACCAGTGATAGGCATTTAATCTCTTCAGACAATGGGATGCAGAAAGCAAATCTAAATATATGGCTATTAATTCCACCATCAAGAACAATGCTATACACACTGCATTTGTGTTCATCCTGAGATGGTTTGTCAAGGCATTCCTACATATCCATGCAAAGCAGGCATGCACACTTCATCCTTGAATAAGAAGACAAGAGGAATACAGTGCAAAGCAGTGTTGCAATTGCATAAAGGTAGATGGAGAAAAAAAGTAATGAAAAGTTTCATACTGAAAAAAATAAGAAAATTGCTAGATTAAAGGAATTAGGTATAATCTGATTTACTGGTTTTTTTCTTTTCCTTTTTTTTTTTTAAAGGTGCACTGAAGTGTGATTTTTAATTGATCTAGGAGTTTACTATAATAATATTCAAATGGATCAATATTGGAATTACAGTTTCATTTCACTTCATTATTGCTGTTGCTGTAGTTGAATTGTTTTTGCTTTGGACAAGAAAAAAAAAAGCAGTTATTTAGACTACCAAAAATGTATTAACATGTGGTTCTCATACAGAGAGGTCATTTATATACTTAACAGTGTGAAAACACAATGTAGGCTGTACTGCTTTTGTTGATTTCATTTTCTGATGATGTACACAAAATCCAAAGCTCAGTAAAGTCCGAGAGAAAAAACAGCAATTTTTTTATTGACTTTGGATCTTACTTGCCCATATGGATGAGGGCACATCTTGGTGAAAACCTGGACTTTATATCACTGTGAGTTTTGGTTCAATGGTCACTTAACATGCCATGTATGTAGCTTATGTTCAATGTTATAAATCAGCATTCAGTGTTGATTTCAAAATTCCATGAAAAAGGATGACTGTTAGAACTCGTGCACTAACACAGAATTACTGAGAGGGTTGAAAATCACCAACAAATACATTGTGACTGAAAAATACCAGACGCTCAATGGGACCAGAAATGGCACACAGGTTGGATCTTAGCAGTCTGGATCCCTGTTAACTAAGTTCCAAATTTTCAATCTTGGTGATTTCTTTCCTAGGAAAGAAAACCTCCACTAATTCAGTGTTTAATATGGCCAGAAGAAATTGGACCGAGATCTCAAACTAATTGTCAAAAATTTTACAAATCGCACCTCCTGTTGTTGTTCAGTTTCAGAAAACTTCTACTGTAACATTTCTGCTTTGATTTTTATTTCTCATATAATGGGCAATATAGCTATAAGAAGGGAAAATTATTTTAAAAGAACTAAGAAACTTCAGAATGAGCAAAGAGCTTCAGCAGGGTTTGAAAAATTTTCCATGGGTTTCCATTTAATAGCTTTAAACTATGTTTTACTTGGACTCGGACCTACTTTTTTTCATTGACTTCAGTACAGTCAGCTCAGACTGGGGGATCAGTCCCTCGCAGTGACAGGACTTTTCTGTTCCTGTTACAAGGACCAGCCTGTGATGAGTTCACCAGTTTCCCAAACCACGTTTTTAGCCAGAAGGAAGCCTTACCTCACTGCTATGGGGACACTTCTTCTACCGCTGCTGTTAATGGTACAGGTTGGAAGTATATGCAAGAGAAAGAAGGGGTGAAGGAGAAGGCAAATAGCATCCTAGGGTGAGCAGTTAATATTCATGAGAGCTCCCTGAATCTCTTGTCCAGTGCATCTGGGCAAGGAAAAAAGTGGGAATTAATCTTATGGGAACTGAAAAATAATAACAACAACAGCTTGTCAAGGTCTCCCAAGCAGTACATGGGATCTCTTAGCAAAGCAAAACCACAGCCTGGTGAGCTTGATCCCCAAACTCACATTTGAGTGGATTGGATTCTCAGAGGTGGCTGCAAACAGCTTCTAGTGATGCCAGTCAACTTGGCAGAACTGGAGAGAAAAGGACCTTTTCCAGTCTTCCCTTCCTTGGGATGGGGGTGATCATACCCCATTAAGGGTTAATGAACTGCCTGCCCAACTTCCAGGCCCCATAACCACCCTGCTGTCCTCTCAGCCACCAGCTAATCCTTCCAACAAGCCACTGAGGTGAGAGTTCATTGACAGAGGTGGGTGAGGTTAAAGATAATAAGAGTCTAAACATCCATAGGGAGTTCAGCTCGAGTACAAAGTCATAATTACATAAGCCATTATCATTGTACGGCTGAAAAGAAATTGCTGCAAGCAGGGGTAGAAAACATTTGCAAAGATAGGCTTAAGAATCAAGGATGGAAAATATCAGACTTTGTCTAGTGGATACACCAGGGCTTTAGCGAGGCTATAAAATAAGGATCGTTTGGTTATTCAAGTAGAAACCTGTTAAATGGATAACCTTGTTGCAACAAATTTTAATTTTTTTAGCAGGTCTGTTCTTTCAACAGGTACTGAGTCAAGCAGCCTCTGCTATTTTTATCAAATGTATTTTAGAGGCACAGGAAATGCCACTGAGGATTTAAACTCCCAGTAAGCTACACACAGGCAGTATTTGTAATACACTGCTTGCTGCTTTTACAAGCTGGACAAACCTCATACATTATGGGCCAAATTATGCCCTTGGATGAGTGTGCCTGATTCCCACTGCTGTCAATGTGGCTGTCATAGAAATCTGTGGGAGACCAGCTTGTGCATCCAAAGAAGAACCTGGCCTAAAATCTCTTGTGCTCATGTTCCTTGTTAGATATTTCTCGTGTCTACTTGACTTACTCTCTTTTTTATTGAGGCAAAATAACCACATTTAAAGATATTCTTCAAAAACTAAAATACAAAAGACCTCTAGTGCTATAATATTTTTATTTGTGATGGTAAGCAACGGATGTTCTTCATACAAGGTTTCCTTGAAAAGTCACTATATAAGTGGGTTTACAGAAATCTAGTGTTTCTGCATTTTTTTGGAGTTTTGGACAGGCCTGGATGATCTCTCCCACAAAGTGAGCAAACATGGTCATTTCACCACAAGTTTTACTCTGCCAATCACAGCTGCCTGTAAGTTGCTGCCCTCCCCAAAGAAAATGACTGAAAGGAGACATTCAGGAAACATTCTGCTGCCTCTGTGACACAGGATCACACCCCCCCCCCCTTCACTCAGGTGACTTATCTAGGAGTAAAGGATTGTCTGGATGAAATAATTTGTAAATATAAAATACCAGGAAAAGCCAGTTCGGGATGTAGCCCCCATGAAAATCAGACTGAACATACCTTGTGCATTCCCAGTGGGTACTACTGTGGGGAATATGGACCTGGGTGATAACATGAAGGATAGTGCTAAGGGCCAGGTCCTCTGGAATATTCCCACTGAGCCCCTTGAATGTCATGTGGTGCTCTGGCCACCTCTCTGAGCTTCATACCAGGTTCAAGATTTACTTCTCTCTGCACGGTTGGTTTGAATTTATTCCTAGGCAGCTAGATGGAGTGGTAAATTTATACATGCATTCAGCATTGTCATAGTCATATCTTGCCTGAGGGCATATTGATCCTTGTTACCATATTGACTTGATGCTTCTACATCTGCCAGTAATAGGTCTACACATTTTTTTTATATGAAGATTGCACATTTTCCTTCCCCTGCCCCAAATCTCCTTCCACACAGTTTCCTTTTATTAAGGTGAAACTGTTTTGGGTTTTTTTTAGTGCAGCTTTTAAAATGTGTCTGTGTTTGCTCAGGTAAAGGTTTTGCAATTGTAGTTTAGCCCCTGCCGGCAACTAAACCCCACACAGCCACTTGCTCACCCCACCCCAGTGGGATGGGGGAGAGAATCAGAAGACTTAAAGTGAGAAAACTTGTGGGTTGAGTTTAAGACAGTTTAATAGGTAAAGCAAAAGCTGCATGCACACAAGCAAAGCAAAACAAGGAATTCATTCACTGCTTCCCAAGGGCAGGCAGGTGTTCAGTCATCCCCAGGAAGCAGGGCTTCATCAGACGTAACGGTGACTCGGGAGGACGAACACCATCACTCCGAATGTCACCCACTTTCTTCTTCCCCCAGGTCTATATGCTGAGCATGATGCCAGATGGGATGGAATATCCCTGTGGTCAGTTAGGATCAGCCGTCCCGGCTGTGTCCCCTCACAGCTCCTTGTGCACCCCCCACCCTGCTCACTGGTGGATGGGGTGAGCAGCAGAAAAGGCTTTGAATGTGTGTAAGCACTGATCAATAACACTGAAAACAACCCTGAATTATCAACACTGTTTCCAGCACAAATACAAAACATAGCCCCATACCAGCTACTATGAAGAAAATTAACTCTATCCCATCAAAAATGAGCACAGTAATGATGACTTTAGTGAACAGAAAGAGTTAATCAAACAGTTGGAAATTACTTAGCAACAGAATTTCCTTTCTAAATTATAAATACACAGAAACTATGTGTTGTATTTGCTTTCCAGAGCAAAAGAAGCAAAGCAAAGGGGAAGTTACCTGTTTATTTGTAATTAACTGAAGACTAGGGGAGCCCCAGCAACTTGGTCCTTGCGACTGATATGCTTGCAACTGCAAGATTTGCCACCACGGGCAATTTCTTCTTCTCACTCATGTTCTCCACACAATTTCAACTATAAAGGTCACTAACCAAAAGCAGCTGCTAAAGTGGGTCCAAAATAGTTTTTGCTTAACTTTTAGCATTTGCTTAACTGATTACTAGTTACAAATCTGACACACAGCAGACATAACAGTGCTCTCAAAGAGATTAAAGGATTAGTCACTCACTAGCTTAATCAGATTAATCAGAGATTTTGAACACAATATATAATTCAATCCGCAGAGGGGATACATGATAGCCACATGGTAGCCTAATTTGGAAGGGATACTAGGGATGGACAGACCCAGACAAAAGAAGGTAGAAAAAATTGCTAGTTATCACAGGGATTTTTCTATGTACTGCACTTGTAATACCACGTAGAGGCTTTATATTTTCTAGTGGAATTACAAAGTCACAAAATCTAACACCAGCATCACCTAGTAGCCTACACAATCCTGTAAAACAACTAATATAATGCCCTGATATAAGCTTATGATTGGTATACAGTAAGCTTATGCATGTGTTTTTCCTTATTTAATTTCATTGAAGCCTTGTTTTTAATTTGTGAGGAGGTCTTTTTTTTTTTTTGTCTTTTGATGCCACAGCATCCAGGGTCTGAAACACAAAGTATGGGGAATGACTCTGTAAAACCTTAAAAGCTTTGTGCCAAAATTGGAAATTTGATACAGTAAGTTAATTGAAAGTAGGGGAAAAAAAGGATTTGCCATCATCTGTGAGAGATGCCAAAGCTAGCATTTAAACATGGCTTCACCTGTGGAGATATCTACTATTTTTTAAGAAAACGTGCATTTCTCTTCCCCATTATTTGAATAAAGGGAAAAGTGGAGTGGAATCTCAGCATATTGAAGCTGAAGTTTTCCTGTAGTAGAAGTTACCTAACAACTGTAGTATTTCTACCAATGATTAATACAGAGAAATCATAGACAACATTGATATGAGCCCTGTTTTTACACGAAAAGAGAAAGAGTGAAGAAAAATCAATGTAACATGATATCTTCATCTATCACCCTCATCTTTCTTAATCCATTGCTTTTCATTTTCCTGATTTTTATCCCCGTATCTGGGATAGTGACCTTAACAAGTTCCCTTAGCATTCTGGAAGGTGTCAGTCTCGTGTCTGAATCTTATCTGCCTGACATTCAGTCTTCAGAAAAGAAGCACTTTTAAGAAAGAAACAAACAAATTAATCTCCATGTGCTTCAGGAAAGACACTGTAGTTGGAAGTAGGCCAGGTTTTCACTCTGAAGGATGCTCTGTGCTTGGCAAAGCCCAGAAATGTGTATCTGCAATGGTTCTTCTGCTAAGATTTTGGAATTTAATAATTACAGTTCTTTAAAGGAGGAACTGCAACTTAGTGGAAACACAGCAGCTAACAAGGAAAAACTGTGTTACCAGGAATTAAGCGTTTGTTATGCAGAAACTGCAAAAACAAAACGGAACTCTCAGAGACAGAAACACTCAAACTGTGCAATCTGCCAACCCCTACCTGAGGTCATGTGTGTGGTACATGTATTAAACGAGTTGAGGTGAGTGTCTGTGCTATGTGCAGGCTGCCAAACCTCCCCTCTCCCTCAGCAAAGAGTGACTGTAGGATCGTTCTTTGCTGAGAGGACTCAACGAATCTATTTACAGTGGCCCACTGATACACAGCATTTGCCATCGCCTCTCCGGTGGCTGCCCTACTGCCTCACCCAACAGGCCCCAGCCCCAGCACAGCTCCCTGCAGCCCATTCCTTTCCCCAGCTCCGACAGTCAGATTTCAGCCACGCAACCCGTGGCAACCAGAATCCCATCACTGCTCTCCGACAGGAGAAACACAGACACAAACACAAAGCTGCCTTTGGAAAAACAGCAATCGCGCGCTGAGGCTTTGCTTTAAAGAGAGAACGCGCTGAATTAAAAATGTGCCAAGAACAACCAGGATGGCATTGCTTTATTTTCACAAAGAAGTCTCTCCTAATTGCACATTAACTGTCTTTTCGCGAACAAACTTGTTTCCACCTAACGCTGACAGTCGCAGGAGCCCGAGTGTGTGTGTGTGCCGGGGGAAGGGGCGGGGGGAGCTGCTTTGTGGCAGTGTCTGTACGTCTCGTGCCTGCGCTGATGGAATTATTGTTTATTTTTTTAATTTTCAGAGGTAGGTTGATGACAGCTGAAGAAGACTGTATTTGCTGAAGAGCAGCATGATGGTAGAGAGGAGCGGAGCTCCTGAGGGAGATCTAATGGTGCCTCTCCTTCCTGCACAGAGATAAAGACTTATAATAAGCGTGTATGTTCACCATCTGGCTCTGTGCATGTGGTCCTTATGGAGGCGAAAGCAGCACAATCTGTAAATGATCAGGAGCCATCGCACTCTCTCCAGAGAATCCACGATGCAATCAAGGTGACAGATGGCATGGCCGCTGCTGTGGCCTCATGGAGAAGATCAAAATCACCTTCAATAAACTCTGACTGAAATGGGCATGAGCACCTCAAAAAAGTCAGTTTGTCAGTCAAACTGCGACAGCAAGCTGCATTGGGGAAACATAGCAGCCAGCTCTCTGTTTTCAATCGTTTCCGTCTGACTGAGCCTGAACTATGATCTTTCTCAAATTGTCCTTTCTGTTTAGCTGAAGCAGGCCAGCAAATTGCCAGATTCATAGCTTTATTGAAGGAAATTGAAAACATGATGTCCTCAATTCAAGGGACAAACAGCTGGCAGGTGCTTGGACACCCAAGCACATAAAATGGACCCCTAGTCTTTTGGACAAGTTTGTCCAACTTTTGTCAGAGTAAATACAGATATATAATAAAATAGATATAATAAAAACACTATTTAGGCAAGGTTTATCAGACATTAGCTTACAGCAATTATATGGCTGCAAATGAACCTTGCGGTATGTATTAAATGCTGGGTTTTCCCATTTATGCTAAAAATTCCACATCTACTGCTAATTACAGTGATTCTCGTTTCTCTGGTTTTGTATGAATATCTGACTACGGTCCTTTTGCCATGACTATTTAAAAAGTATAGGCATTGAGGGCCCAATCCTGCAAGAATCCCAACAGCCCTGACAGGGTGGATCAGTACCTTACAGGATCACTCTGCTGGGGTCAGACTCTCTGCAGCACTCTGTCCCTCCCTGGCCAACACCCACACCACCAGCAGCTCCAAATGCCCAATGTCCTCCCTCATACAGGCAGAGTGGTACCTGCCAGGTGTTTTCTGTCATTTGTGCAACTGTGTGAGTAGCCAAGGGTCTTAGGTGAGCTTATCTGAAAATGGTGATGAAGACACATATCCATTCCTTTATTTTTCCTACTTATTTTTTATGGTGTCTTTTTATGGTGTCCTTAATTTTTATGGCTTCTTTCTTTTTAGAGGAAGATAAAGTAATGCACTTCTCACTGTTTTCAACCTTGTACATAAGAACTTCCAGGCTGAAGCTCTATTGCCAGGCTGAAGCAAGAAGGACACACTGAGAGGTGACAGAGGAAGTGAAGGGCAGCCTTCCTCCTGCCCGCGGGATCCTGCCCCAAGATCTTCCTGGCCTGCTTTGGTACAAGAAGTGGATCGACGTCTGCGTCCCTGCTCCGTGTGGCAGATGGTCACTGTCTTTCTCGGTTTGCTTGCTTGCATGTTTGGTTTTCTACCACCACATTTTAAAATGTCCCTGTCGCCCTTAGCCTTTCCAGCTACTCATTTTTAGCTTCGTTACTCGTGAAATATTCTAGAAAGTCTTTTGGCCTGGTTCAAAGTCTGTTAACAGCAGTGAGTCTTTTCAACAACTTCACTGGGTCTGAATAAGAGCTTGGCACATACGTCTCTGTAAAACAGAGCGTTATCAAAGGCAATTTTTTTGTATTTTATTTTTTGATTGGGTGTGGAGTATGGGTCACATTTTAAACTCCAGGTTTCTGTTCCATCTGACTGATTTTGCACATATAGCTGACCATCCTGGCTTGCACATTTTATGCCTGCAAAACAAATAAATAGGTTGCCTTTGCACTAACTACTTCTGTTCCTCTCTACCAACGTGACTTTTTGCCTGCATGGGAGAAGAGCTATGCTCCCTCTCACGAGTACACAGGTGCCAAGAGACTGTGACAGAAATGGCCCAGTGTAAGCCCATTGTTTTGACCTGGCAAAATGGTATTTTGCTGCTCCAGCAACCTGGGGGTTGGATAAAGAGATAGTGGCAAAACCTTGATCTGACAAACAAAGAGGTGCTGCTAGGAGAACGAGGAGGGAATTTTAGAGATAAACTCCTGAGGGTTTCTGCTTTCTCAGTTGAGAAGTTTGATTGGGATTATAAGGTCTTGCACTGCTTTTTCCTGTTATGTGATAACAGGGAGCACAGCAGATCAGGTGTACGAACAACTTCTCCCAGAACTGAATCTTCTCACAGCTGACTGTGCTGCTAGTGTCCAGTTCATTCAGAACAACAACCCAGGGAAACATCTGAGTATCTCAGGGGCATTTCCTATGATGCAGTTTCCAAAACAGAGCTGATATAACAGTGTAAAATAATAAATACAATACTATAAGTTTGAGGTTCTTGTGTGGACCTTGTCAAAATATCTGAATACCCGATATCTTTATTATGGCAACCAACCTGCATGGTGAGACATTTAGACACTGGTCACTAAGATTTTGGAACTTGATTATTTTGAAAAAATAATGCACTTGCTACAAGTAACACCGAATTGGGATCTCTCTAAATTGTAGCTAAACCCTGGTAATTTTCTGTCTTCAGCTACCTCCTCACTGTATTTTATTTTCTGTTTGTTTCTCATGATGATCACAAAGGGAGTAGCAGGGAAGTCTGCTTTGCTCCTGTGGTAAGGAGGGCAAAGTCCAAATCAGGTAATTTGGTTGACAAGCCCCAGCCCACACCTACAGTGAGGAGAGCCCTTATTGCAGAGTTTGTTTTCTCCTACCATGATCTTCAGAGGATCTCTGCAAGGACACTATTTCCTGTTGGAGGAGAGGCTTGAAGGAGTCCCTGTATGGGAAGAGGAACGTGAAATCACCTTCAGAGACTGGTTTGAGTATAATGAATGGGTTTACTTCTTGTTCAGTGGGTGACAATGCATGACACGTAATACACAGCACATTTCAATACACACGTGCATTAGATCAATGGAAAAAAGCCTGGCCCAATTGAAATTTGCCACTGTATGGCTGAGAAATCTGGAGGGCTTTCCCCAACAAAGGGAAGTTTCACTTAATGCATAGAAATTTAAAGTAATATATTATGAGGAGAAGAAAAGGATAGGTTTCTAGATAATTGAAGTGAAGGGAAATTTAGGGCCAGAAACGCTTTTGTCCTTGAATGTTCTTTCATCGCATTCCAAATAGGGACTTTGTGTCATGGACCTGTGAATACAAAGACTGCTTTTAAATCTCTACTTCTTGCATGACTGACACTTACAATTCAGTAACATCTTTCAAGACATCCTTTGTGCACATTTATTTCAAAATAATGCATTGGACCTGTAAAATCTTACTGGAATATTTTCCGCAATTACACTCCCATATTCTGTGATCAATCTTTAAGTTGATTGTTCCTTGTTTTAATACGACCTTATATCACAACAGCATAAATACAGTGAAAGTCACTGTCTGAAATGAAACAGCTTTTATTTTGTTATGTATCGATGGAAGGGAAGTTGATTGTAAAAGGAAAATGTTTTGTTTTCTGGAATAAAAATACAGAATTTGGAGCCTAGCAATTGTTGCCTGGGGAACATTTAATAATATTGCCATGCCTGCCACATACCAGGGAAATGAACTTCCCAACAATGCCTAGAAATTTGGGATCACTCCCTACCCTTCTTTTGTTTGTCTGCTGGCTTTATCTCTTTGACCCTCATTCTAGTTAGAAAAACATGTTGCTTCAATCTTTTTTACAAATCATTTAAAATGAAAGGAAATCAGGAGAAGGGGAATATCAGCATCAAACAACTCACTCTCAGGAGTGGAGTCTCTTCCATTGGCAGTTCAGGGCAATTTCCATTCCAGTTCCCTGGACAGCTTTATGGGGAAATGGGATGTTCTACTTCCCTAGTTATCATCTCGGCAAAGGCAATGAAAAACCCCCTTAAGAGGAGGTCAACAGAATCCAGTATCTAGAGCAGGAGGTTTAAATGGAGGGGAGCGGATGAGAAAATTGAAATAAAGGATTGATTTTGATCAACAATGCCAGTGCTTCATACATATGACTGTCTTTCATCTAATGAATGTACCTCATAGAGGGGGAAAATAAGTCATAAACACAGCAGATATCTTATGCATGTGAACTAACATGAATTTCTTGCATTCCTCTGTTCAGCTATCACCATGAAAGCAGAATGGCTATCATAATGTTCTACTGTCAATTTTTCTTTTAAAATTTCTGGGACATGTCTTGTCTGAGTGGTGTATACACTGCAATTAGCATTATAAACTAAAATATAGATTAAATCAAACAGTATGGAGTGTTCATTTGAAAGTAGTCAGGTGTGTTGATTAAAAATGCAAAAGTTGATATTGGGCAAAACCAGGATGTTTTTTATGCAATTTTTTCTTTTATGCATGTGGACACAGAATTACCATCCCAAAAAGTAGACAGATACATTTGTGGACAGTATTAAATAGCTACAAAAAACATGTCCCTATTTAGAAAGGTCCATTTACACAGTGGTCCCAGCCTGATTTCTAATCATTATTTGAACATAAAATGCTGTAATTGCTCCTGTGATAGGAGAAAATTAGTGAACTCAGAATGGTTTAGCTAAAATCAGAAACCAGGAGCTGAAAATATTCAGCTTGATTGCAGTATATTTCATGTTATGAATGTACCACAGAGCCCTTGGACTGTTATGTCCTTGCATTACTATTTTAACAGCAGGGGCTACATCTGGGTGGTATATAGGGTCTGCTCCTACCTACCTGCAGCTCCACCAGAGCCACAGAATGGAAGCCTGATAAGAGGAGATGCATTGCTTTGTATGATAAAAGGTACTTTCTTTGTCTGGCAAACCACTCCTTTTGTATGCACATCAACCAGATGGCCATTTCAGTTTGTCTCCGGCTGTGAATCAGACAATATGGCAGAATTAAGGGAAAAGCAAAACCTTCCCCACCGCCCCTCCTCTCTGTACATAAAATTAGAAATCAACAACCTTTAGGGAGATTTTATTTTAATACTTCATTCCTTTGGTAATTTAGTGACTTTTGACTTTCTCAGTCATCGTGAATCACTCTCCTTAAGGTGTGACTAGCTAAATGCTTAAGGACCAAGAGACAGGGAAGAAAGTTCAGAAACTAAGTAACAAAAGAGACGTGAGAGGCAGTGGATTTTTAAAAAAAAAAAAAAAATCTATCTGTGTAATTTTGGTGATTTGATACTAACCACATTTTGCATGGGGAGATTCCTGATGGTGTTACATGGACAGTGACTGCAGTTCTCTTTCCTGTCATACCAAGAGGTCTGGAGTCTTGTAGGATTAAACATAGGAAGTTCTTTGCTGATGGTCTACATCATTTTATCCTACACTGGAGATCCTTCTACAGATTTTGGGCAGCCACATCATTACCCTGTAGAACTCACAGAGAATTTGGAAAACCAATTTGCTTTGGGATCAGGAGGTAAAAGGCAGCTCCCACACTGTTGATAGTTCCCACACAGGTGGGGAATGTTACATGCTCCTGAGATATAAATGTTTCAGCTGAAGAGGAAGAAACAGGCGAGGAAAGAGGGCCAACAGAAATCTCAGTAAAACTAAGTCTCAAAAAAAGACTGAAATGTCCAACAGGAGCCTTAAAATCTTTTCTGTTGGACTTCCAGGGAAAAAAGGCCTTATGATTTTTACAGAAATCTGCTGTACACATATTTAGTTACTAACATAATTTAAAGCCTTCTGAAACTGTTCATTTCACTTATTTGGCACAATGTGTAGGAAAAAATTTGAAAATAACTAGAAAGAGACCAAAAGCCACTATGCTAGAAAAGAAACACTCTAGTCCCTGGTAGGAGACGGCAGCTCTATATTAAATCCTATATTCAACTGGGATTAATTTTGCAATTTTCCAGAAATATTCAAGCATATACATGCTGATTTTGGCACATCTCTCAACACAAAATTATCTCTGAGTACCAGTAACTTTTGCTATAAACAGTGATAGCCATGTGCAGTTGTGAGAAGACACGTTCTTCATTGAAGCCTGTACCCATATTTCAGCAACTGCTAAAATTAAATCCATGGGTTGAACCCTCAGTTGCCTGCTGTTGCCACCTATTAGCAACCAAGAAATACAAAGGTATTTCTCTACTGTGCAAGTAATAACATTCTTTTGGTTCACAGAAGATCTCCAAGAATGAGCATTAAACTTTATGTAAAGTTAGGTCCTATGAAATAAAGAAACTGGGCACTCTCAGGATTCTCTCTACAGTTGGCACGAATTCCTATTGACTTCTATTAAAACAGTTTCAAATCCTGTTCTAAACCTTTAGTTAGCAAACACTGAAACTGCATTCACATTTAACTGTGAGGGCAGTTAAGAAGAACACTTTCCCATGCGTCCCTTCTTGGCCAATTTGAATTTATGCCAACAGTGACAACTAGCAACTGCATTTCGTGGTTTTCTTCATGTTATATATACCTGATTTAAGTTTAACTTTAACAAAAATCACACAGTATTCCACTTATATGTACAAATTTTGCCAGAAATCATGGGAGGAAAACAGCAGTAAAAAAACATTTGAGAGCATTAATAATAGAGTGCCACTCTACGCAAGAATAAGGGAATAGATAGTAAATAACTCAATTTCAAGAGACTTTGAGATGTTTTACACCTTCAGTCATTTATCCCAAGGCTCTGGAAATCAGATTTGCCGCAGCTGGCTGCTGTTGAAGTGAAAGTAAATATAACAATAGGCAAAAAAAAAAAAAAAAAAAAAAAAAAGGAGACAGATTCTGGAGTTTTGAAATGATTAAAGCAAATTCTTATGCATTAACTTGTGTCAAGGAGATGTGAAGGTTAGCAGACATTTTACAAATATTTAGTGAGAGATAGCTTTTATCTCAAAAAGTTTAAGGGTCAACTTGCTATGCAAAGAATAGATAAGATTCAAGAAAAAATTAATAGTCATGATTTTTGGGGAAGGAAGGTTTGGTTTCATTAAGAGATATAAGAAAAAACTTCTAAAACTGGAGGTGAACTCTGGAAAGTTAGATGTATACTACCAAAAAAATATCAACTATATGATATCTGATTATAAATTCTCATGAATACAAAATTGTGATTAAAATAGTCCACATTTTCTGCTAATGAGGCAAAAATACTGGGAAAAAAAGTTTCATGAAAGATAGGGGAGTACTTTTAACATTTATTAACTATATGGGGAAAGAGAAAAGGTAGAAAAAGTGAACATTCAAGTATTTATGAATTTTCTCTCCTTGTCTCCGGACTTGTATGCTGAAATTGAAGCACTCACACTAAAGGGGCTTCATTTTCAACAGCATTTGGTACCTATTTTCTTCTTTATATTAGATATCTTTCCCTTTGCAAGCTTAAGTTTTATCTCTTCTTTATTGTACCTAGGTCAAGTAAGATATCCATTACAGTCCGATTGCTGTGAGATCCTTGAAAAATCTGTGAAATTAAAATACCTCAGTGCAAATCTAAGATCTGTGGGGAATAAATAACTCTGATGAGAAGTTGGTTTGTACATCAGTGTTCCTGTCTGTAGAAATGAGACTGTAATAACTCCTTTGCAAAATACCTTAAGATCTGAAATCTTTGAACATACTATATAATAACCAGATTTTGTTATCAGTTAGTAGTGAATTGTTGGTACCACTTATATTACAGAAAGACAGAAGATACTTTTCGATGTACAATATGGAATAAACTCCCCAAGGGAAATTTCCTCTTTATTCTTAACATTTTTACCTAAATGTAGACGGGAAAAAAAGATGAATGATATTCTGAAAAGCCTCTGATCAGATTGTTTTTTTTTTTTTAATCCTAGGAGTGGTAGAATTAACATGTTATCTGGTACATAGTAACTGTTTTACTTGGAGAAAGAATATATTTGCCAGCATAATATCTACATTTTGATAGTCCTGCCATATAAATCTGATGCGCTAGGTTTCAAATGCAAGCACAAAAATCTACATACCCATCTTTATCATAATGATTACAATAAAAAGGAGGAAAACCGTTGATTTGCTTGATAATTTACAAAACTAAACTTTATGGGCAGGAAATTTTTAGAAAGGTAGCTGTAAATCTCAGCACAGTTCTCTTATCAGGTGACCTATAATCTTACTCTAAAGTCACTTCAAACCTATGGAAGAAAATCCCAAAGGTCAACAAAAAGTCATTTTTCTTCTTGAACTGGCATGCAATTTTTATGTTAAATAAAATTTATACCCCTATATAAACAGATTTCTTAAAATTAATGTCTTCCTACCTTTATCCAGTTATCTTCTCATGGTTTTAAATAATCAGAAGTCATAACTTATGGTATATGAAGACTTGAGGATTTTATATGTTATTTTTATTCTTGAGCATGGCTTCCAAGGAGGTATGCATAGCCTGCAATGTGCATATATATATCTATATATCTCTCTATATATATCTGTCTGTGTATATGTGCTCTCTCTAATAACCAGTGAGCCTCTGGAGACAAAGCCACCTCTTGTGCAGTTCTTAAGTCCATGAATAACCTTAAGCACATGACTCATTCTGTTGAGTGGGATATCTTGTGCATTTAAAGTTGCATACATGTTAAAGTGATTTGATGGATCGGGACCAAAACAAGTAGGGTCTATGGTAATGTGGGATCAATGATGTTCTTATTGTAATACTTATTAACCCTGGTTTTTCATTAATTTTAACAAAGCAAAGAGTTTCTGATTAATGGGAATTCTTTAAGGTTTATTTTAATTTCTTTGATTTCGTTCCATTGTGCATGGCCCATTTTTATGCCTGTGTTTCCAAGGAAACAGTTGTAAAATGGAATTTGATATGATGTGTTATCAGGTTCCTTGTCAGCAAGTTTCAAGTGATAGTTATGAACTTGACAAATTAAGTTTAAAAAAATTATGATTCGAGTATTAAGATAGAGCTACATGAACAATGTTTGTTGTCGTCTGAATTACGTTCTAATATTTTCATTTGTTTGGGGACAGAAACTGTTCTGATCACTGGAAGGAGGTCATAGTATTGATAGCACATACACAATATACAATGTCTGCAATGCTGAAATCAATATTTGAAACTGCTGCTGTTTTGATTCCATTAATATAATCTCAAGAGGAAGTACATTGAGTTAAATCAGACTGACTGCATTTAAGAACTCCTTTATCTTCACTGATGGCTAACTATAAAAGGAAAGTGAAATCTAATCAGGACCCAAGTCTTATGTAGCAAAATCCAAGTAGGGGTTGTGTATGCAATAAGTCTAAGAGAATGGCTTACTTTGGATGGTATTTACAATCTGTTAATTGCTGCGCAAGCACAAACACAAATGTTTATTCCAAAACATTTGTGCAAATATATGTGTTTTAGAGAGCAACAAACAAACTGGGGTTCTGTTCCTCAGCTTCTTTATTATTTTTATTGCAGTAACAAGGGTCCATTGAGTAAATACACTAGACCAAAAAAAAAAAAAAGACTTCTTAAAAAAGACTGTAGATCCAAGTTTGTGTTTGTGACATTTTTCACAGATATTGACCTCAAGAAAAAGATGAACAGGAAACTCCAAACTTGTACTGAGGACTCTTGTTTCACATAATACTGGTTTTTGATGATACCTGCAAGTAAAAATATTTCAGGAATGTTTCATCATTCTATTGAGAACAGCCTTTTTTTTTGAAGCAATCTCTATGGGGTAGTTACCTTGACAAGCCTGAGAAGGTAGGTAAGACCCTGAAAAAAATAGAAAGACCTATGCAAGCAATGTTAAAACTATGGTTTGAGGGAAGGAAAATAGGAATTTGTTACTGAAGCATATTCCAGTAGTGCTCCCCGACTTAGTAGGGAAATTACTTGGTTTAGTTTTAATACAACTAGTATTTGTCTTTCAGATACTTAACAGAAGTCATGTCAGGATTTGCAGAACTCTCATATCACATTTTACTTTTTTTTTTGTCTGTGCATCCACGTGAGGCATGCCAGGAGCTGAGACTTTGACCTCTGGTGTGTAACATGCCCTGCCCTGAGGTCATGGCCTCCCTGTTGACAAGATGTGGGACTGCACCAAAGCCCAACTATGCTCTCACTGGCATCTGCACTCATTCTTCAGTGAAACTTAGGGTGCTGGCAAGAACAATAAGGGCTTTTCTCCAGCACCAGGATGTAGATACGACATTAATTTGAACCCACAATATCAGAAGCATTCCTGGTTCCCTACATTTATAGGTTAAGTGCCAAACCTTAACAGGTTTGGGGAAGGGGATGGGGGGGAAGCTAATTAGAGACTAATGAGCAGCATTGTGCAGGAAACTTTAGGCCAAGCAAGGAGTCAAAGCTGCTTTTCCTTAACTGTAGGCTACTGTCTTAATGGCCGATCTTCCTCTCTCAATTTACGAGTGACATGTAAATGGAAATGAAAAAAAAATCTAAATGTTTATTATTGAAATGTTCACATCTTCAGAGCATAGAGAATTTTCTGAATTTTTTAGTTCAGGTTTTGTAAATTTAGAGGCTACTACCACCAAATGCTAGCCTTTTTACGCATGAGAAAGTTACTGTTCTTGAACTTTTAGAAAGTGTGATCCTAAGGAGGAAAGACTTAATACTGGAAAAACAGAAATTATTTCCCTATAGACTAATCTGAAGTGTTTGAGGCTGTCAGAAATGTGGTATTTTAATGTTTTTGAAGAGGTGGATTTCTGACCAAAGGTAGGTGAGGTGCCAGAGGTGAATTAATTTCAAACATGGTCCTGCATGGAGAAATCACCACTCCTTGTACAGTTGCATGTGTGTGGAGACACACACACACACATATACACGCATATACATTGTGAATTTCTTGTTTTTCATGTATTAAGCCTAAAACCAGTTTATGTTTTTCCATTAACAGTTTGAAGTAAGTTAATTTAAAATCACAGTAGCAGGACTTGGTGAGGCATGGATGGAGTGTATGCTCTCAGTTGTAGAAGCAAGTCTTTTCATTAAAAATGGCTGTAGTTATATTTGTCTTAGCCTTTTCCCTTTAGTAACAGTTTATAAGAAGGAAAAGGAAAACAATTCATCTTGAAGACAATTGAACCTGACATAAAAGAATGTAAAAGCTTGAAAGATGGTCTGATGCGGAAATACATATTTCAACAATTTGTAAATTGTGCATTATATACTCAATGAATAATTGTGGTCTGTTTACCAAACATGAATGTAGACAATTGTTACTGTACTATCATGTCAGTCCATGAGATAGAGGCATTATATTTTTGATACAAAAATGGACATTGAAGAAACAGAACCAAGGAAAGAAATACTTGCTGCTGTTCAAGCGTTAATAAGAGCTGTTTTAATGTTGTTAGAGATTAGAAGACGTCTCATTTGAGACAACTAAAACTTTTCAGATTCTTTTCCCTAAATGTATATTATAAGAGTGCAAAATGCATCCGCATACGATGTGTTGTTATCTTGTCTGTCTCTTTTTCTAATTCTGTCTTTTGATGTCATTTAAAAATGGCTAGGGGAGTGTTTTGAAGGCTTGTAAGAAAAAAAAAAAACTGCTCTCATTTCCAAGACAAGTCTTGCTATGAAGTCTCAGGAATCAGTTTGGGTGAGTTATCGCATATCCTTTAAGAAAATGGGAATACATGGGCTATAACAGCTCTATTTAAAATAGAAAATCTACTCTGTGTGTGTGTATGTGTGTGTGTGTGTGTGTGTGTGTGTGCAGGCAAACATGGCATTCAGGAGAGTGAAATGAAATGAGCCAGAAACTTCTCACATTTTCCTGGCATCTGTGGCGTGTCGCCATATGAGAACCATATGACTGCTGGCAGATTGGCATGTCAGCTCAAGCATGTACAACTTGACCTCACGGAGCTCTGTGTTTATCAGTTTATAACAGGAATATTGATACAATTTTAGCTGCAGTCTTTCTGTGCAAGGACACTTCATCCTTTCACAGTCCTAATTCTCCTTTGCTAAAATGACAGCACCTTGTTTTTGAAGTTGCTTTTCCACTTGGGGAAAAAAAAAAAGCAAAGGCGGCAGAAGACAGCAGAAAGCTGCTCTGTGTGCCAGAATGATGTTTCATTCATTGTTTTGTTAACTGTGAAGTCCTTAGTGGAGTTTGTCATGGGATTGCCTGGCTGACTTGCACTGGTTTTTCAGTTGAAAACCACAGCAGTATTAAAAACAGAGGTGGAGGCAAAAATCTGGAGTATTGTTAAAGCTGCAAGTTATCACTGAGATATCTGTACAGAGCAGTTCCAATGTTTATTCACTCAGAAGGATAAAATGATAATACATAACAATGTGGATGGGCAGGTTTTCACTTAAAGTTTGCTTTAGATGTCCTCATCTCCCAATGAGTGGAATGCAAGCATATATGTAGTTGCCACAACTTATATATATGCTGCTAAAATTAGAATGGTGAACATGATGTAAAATCTGAGACAAACAGCTCTCCATCCAGAATGAGAAACTAGATAGAAGTGTAATCATAAATCTGAGTTTACTTCAAATATTCAGATGTCATACAAACTTGTCTGGTTGTTGTTTATGGCTGGTGAGAGTTGGTAACAGTGAAATGATGTAGGTGCAGCCCAACCATGACCTGGATTGGAGACAAATAAAAGGTATAAGGGTACTTTTGACCATATGATTTCATTTAAACTGCCTTTGTCACCACATTTTCCTTCAAGAATAAGAGTATATCTTTGATCCTCAAGCACTTAAACATACACTTGCGCTATGACTTGTTCCACTTAACAGTGTGGAAAAATGATGTACTGAACATGCATCGCTTCACATTAGCGCCCGCAACTGCACTCACACTGCCTTTCAGAAATAACGTTATTCATATCTGCTCAAGCTTCCTTGAAGGTTAAGCTTTAAACTGCTGTGATTTTCTAATTTTCTCTATACTGGCAACTTAATTAGAATCTCATCAGAGCAGATTCTAGAACTGACATTAAAACTTTCTCACCCACTGTCTTGACGAGAAATGTTATAGAGACAGTACCATAATGACTAGTTTCTTCGTAAGGACTGGCATGAAGGGTAGGTGGAAAATCAGTGAAGAACAACATCAAGAAATTAATTAGATAGCACCCTGAAGAGAAAAATGAAAATTAGAAAAATTTTACTTCTTTGTTTTTTTTAAAAAAAAACCAACAAAGAACTAAAGAGAGATCTAAAATTTCAGTTCCCCCAGAGACATTAGAGGATACATTACGGGATACAAGGAAACATCCTGCCACATGCAACTATATATTCCTATACAACAAATAGGAAATTTATGGTGATCAAAATTGCCATTTACACTGTCCTTGAGGGAATTTATTAGAAAGTCTAAAATAATTGGATGTATCTATAGAATTTCATTCAACAGTCTTTTCATGCTGATGGATTGGAAGAAAGACTAAAAGAGAAATAAAAAAGGGAGGGAAAATGGCTCTGTTCTGCTGAAAATGGAGAGCTATTTATTTCTAGTTTGTTTTGGCAGGTGACGTTTGGCCAGAAAATCTAATATTGTGGTAAGGCCAAACGTTTTGAGTTTACCCATCTGTAACCTCCACACAAGCTACAAAATTTTAAAAATTCAAAGTTTCAGAATCTTTTATGCATGGTGAACTCTGATTTAGTTTTCATTATCATCTGTAGTCTGAATCTCTGCTTATAGCCTGAGAAAACTTGCCATATCAAATTACTGCAAAAAGATTTCCAGTCTAAGAAAATGAACAATGAGCAACATCATTTGACAATTGTCTTTTCTGTTGGTTGAGACATATTCTGTCAAAAGCACCACCATGGATCGATGATGACACCTAAAGGGGCAAAGTGCATACTCAGAAAGACTATTGAAAATCAAATATGATCACAAATTCTCATGGATGTGTCAGTTCATTAATTTATACACACATTTGCACACTCATATTCAGACTTGAGAACACATAGATATTGTGAGTGTAGTAGACTCTCTCCAAAATACGTATATGGGTCTGTGATAATTTTCCTCTCTCAGGAAAGAAAAAGATTTGCAACTTCAGTCAGATTTATCATGTTTATTTTATATATAATTTATTATTTGAATGGTAGCAAAAATACTTTGAGAAGTAGTAAGAACTGAAAGTGTGCCTATCATTCATGATGGTGATATGCCTGTTTAAGGAAAGGTAAAACTACTTCTGAGCATCAAGCTCATCTTAAGAGATTGGCACCAGACAATTAAATTTTGGTCATCTGGAGAGAATCTGAATAAAACAATACAAGAGATCCTACAGTCATGACAATATAAACTTGAATAAATGTTAGATTTATACACGAACAAGCAAAGCCCCTTATCATTAAATAGTACTTAGTGTAAGTGGACAAGCCAAGCTGTTTGCTTTTTTGTTTCTCTTCAAAGAATTGTAGTGGGGGGTGCCTAAGTGTATGATTGAGAAGGGAGGGAAGATCACTTGCTGCAGCATGTGGACAGGTTTGAGTGAGAGCAGATTTCCATGCCGGAATGAAATATGAGCCAGGGAAAGCACCCCTTTTTGAACACACACAAGCCCTGATTGCATGGCCCACAGCTGGAGTTAATCCAGATTCCTATTTAATTAAATAAGGCATTCTGCTGCCTTACATCAAAATGCACAAGGATGGAGGTGAAAGGCAAAATGTGACACCCACTTCTCTTCATTGTTACTGAGAAAAGATAAGGTTTATTTAAAATCTTTTAATGAAAATCTATTCACTGTGCAGGACAAATTCTAACTGCAAGAGAAATATATTGTGATAAAGTGATGGCTTGGTACTAACATATGAAATTTTGTTATTGAATGAACTCTCTATGAAATAACCTGTGCTATAATTTGTTGACAAATCATCCTATCCTGGGCTCGCATTATCAACATGTTTCTGAAAAAGAATAATCCAACCTTTTTTTTTTCTTTCACAGCAATAAGAAGAAAACTTTCAGCTGAAGGATGTCTAGATGAAAAAAGCAAGATACACAATCCCATTTTAGAGCTGGGCACTGGGTTATCCCATGTGCAGTACCTATCCTTCAGCATCTATGTATCTACAACTTTTTCACAGGTGAGAGTGGAAACTTCCCAGTCTTTGAGGACTAGGAACTCATCTATAATGCAGGTCAAGTGAGATGTGACAGGCACCATCCAGGGTTAAAGGGTATGACAGAAGTAACCAGGTGAGAACTTTCTTATAAACTTAAAATTAATATATATATTATATATTTCCCTAGAAGGAAGATGTTTATTAATCTGTTCATCTCTGACACGGGTGCGCTGATTTCATTGCATGCCAGAGGCTATCTGATTTTAAAGATGCAGATACACTTGGGGAAATACAGACCGTGTATATTGGCTTCCATTGTAGAATCCATTTTTTTCCCAGCATATCATCTCCTCTAGGAAACAGGAAGGATGGATATTATGGGGTTGTGCATTTTTATAGCACCACATGGCAAACATGTACCCTTGATAACAGCAACAACCACTGCCCTCTTCTTAGTTTTCTCCTGTCATGAAATACAAGGGTTGAGTTTGCTTTTTTATTTGGTTTAAGTCAACAGCAAACAAAACTGTTGACCACAGACAACAAAGAAGTTCTGGCTCCTTGAAGAGAAAGATAACTATTGGATGGGTAAGCAAAAAGTGGAGGTTAGAGAAGCAACAATTTCCCCACAAAAACAGCATAAAATAGGAGCAATACATGAAACTGAATTGCAGAGAGTTTAACAGTGACCAAAGTTAAATGTTGTCTTTATGTAACTCCTTAATAACTAGTGTGACTCTTTTCAGATATTACTGAGCCAAAAATCAGCAGGATTCAGTAAATGTATAAAACCTTTCTGAGGATATTGCGAGCATTCGATCACATTACATTAGAATAAATTATTTCCTAAGAGTATGAGTACTCCTATCCTACAGTACGAAACACCGATTGCCTGCTCATCCTGGCTAGGACATTATTTCCAGTGCAGGAGATGACTTAATATTGGTTTTTAAATCTTGCTGTGACATGTCAAAGGCCAATTAGATGGACTGTTGGTCTGACCTGGCGTGGTTATTCTTATATCCCTTCTGAAGGTGATTAATTTTGTGTCTGTTTTAGCATCGTCCTTCTCATCACTTAGGCATGGTTTTGAGCACATAAAAATATATTCTTTACTTCACATATCTTGGCTGCCCCTATCCCATTGCCCTCCATGCCTTCTCTGGCATTGTAAACACATCACCTCTCCCCAGCACCCCTCTGTATGTTTTCTCCTTAACCTTTGACACCTTTCAAGTCTGTGAACAACTCTTAAAGACACCCTTAAAGAATAAGGCATTAATTCATTTACATCTTTCTTTGCACCTTCATACTACAGGCTCACCACTGTTGCAGGCTTGGCAGGGATGGAAAGGGTGGCAATAAATGCATTCAGGATATCCTGCCATCTGGAAAAATGAGCAGCATTTCAGAGGAAGGTTACTCTAAATTCTGCTTAACATATCTGCAAAATCTTTCCAAAGTGGGTATCTGTCTGGTTTTCAAATTCAGCCTTAATTTGCCTCTTTTTCTTCTCTGGCTTTGAGACCCCAGGGTTGTCTCCCTCCACACACACCTGGAAGAGATTCCTCAGAAGTGATGCCTTGCTTCAGGTTTCCTCTCCCAGACAGCCCTTGGGGGCCAGGGTGCAGCTGGCCTCAGCTTGCACTACCCCACTGGTCCTGGCTCCCATTTCAACCTTCCTGACATTCCTGGCAATGGAACCATGTTGGAAAAAGGCTTCTGGGCACCATGCTCTGGGCAGTGCCTGCAAGGATACAAACCACAGGTAAATCATATGCTCTATAAAATGAAGCGTTTGGATCCAAGAGTAGAGGGATATTGTCTCCATTTTCTTGCCAGCCACATCACAGCCTGTGCAATACATTTACTTTATGACATCTAAAAAGGGCAAGGATCTGCCATCACAGCTGCTTCATCTATATGTATTTCAGTGCATATATATGCTCAATACATATATAGCATGTCTGCAGCCAGACCAGGACTCCCAAGAAGCCTTACAGGGCTCCCATGCTGGGATCATGTCCCATGAGAGATGATAGGGTTTCCTGACACTGGGTTGCAGATCACATCCCTACTGCAGGAAGGTAGGAGCAGGCAGGGATGCCTCAAACTGATAAGGCTGCTGTCCTACAGCTCAGTCCTATAACCTGGTGATACTGGAGGAAGTCTGGAGCACCTTCTCTAGTTCCTCTCTCTCTCTTGCTTTGTTTTTCCTCTTTATTGTATTTGACCATCTTTACCTCTCTTTCCATGTATTACTCCTACTTTTTTTCCTTTGATGGTCTTATTTTTCCTGCTGTTTGTTTCTTTCTACACTTTTACAGCCACTTTTCTGCCTAAATCAGAGAACTGAATTTTTTAAGGGAAACAAGCCCTATTTTGAAACCTAGTTGTTTGGTTTGGCAGAATGGAGTTTCCTCTCCTCAGGGCAATTTTCCTCCTTTCTCCAAACCCAGTATTAAAAATTATTGGAAACATTAGCCAGATAGGATTAAAAAGAAACACAGTTTTAATAAAACGTCATTCGGGTTTTGAATGACAGAGTGAGGCTGTGCATGTGATATACTATAACAAGCCTTAAACACCAGTATATTATGTGAAAAAGTAACAGCTCTTCTTTGTGAAGGTGCCATTTATCAGCATCTGAGGAGGTTATTCAAGTGAGTAGTTTAACAAACATGAACTAAAGTGTAATGTTTAATAGCTGTCCTGTTTAACTCTAAATAACATAGCGGAAGATGGCTCTTAAAAATTAAATGGACATCAATCAATAGACATTGCTATTTTACAGGAGAGGTTATATATAGCCCTATAGAAACAATGCACATGAGGTGTGCTGCTGGGGGTCACTCCACCAGGCAAAGGAGAAAGGCTGAATCATACACCTTGGGCAGGCACAGACAAGCACTCTGTCATTTTAATAATGCTCTCTTTGCAGAAAGTTTCGCCAGTTATGGCCATGATGCTTAATTGCTCTCATTTATCTTTCTAATAAATGATGTCATTGAGTTAGAGCTGTTGAACAAATACAACTGGCAAGTCAGTAGGTAAACCTGCTATCCACACCTACTGATGAGAGTGAGGGGAATAAATGGGAGTAAGAAATGTAGCAAAGGCCTTAAAATTATACATAGATGAAATTTAGGACAGCAAACCAGATATTTTATTGCCTTATTTCTCTATTTGTCTGAGACCATCCATATTTACTGAGAAGTAAAAAGATAGAAATATATACATAGAAACCCCAAATTCACTGAGTGTAGAAGAAAACCTATTTTGTACTGCCAGCTTGAGAGTTCAAGGGGTGACAGTTGTGCTTTGGCCCTGCTGCATCTTCATATGGACGAAGAGAGATGCGAGTCTGCACAGTGGAACTCTCACTCTGTGCATACAAAAAAAAGGCTTTCAGCTCCATATTTTCACTTATAGCAAGGTTTTGGTCTTGAATGATGTAGAAGAATAAGAGCAATAAAATGAAAAAAGCAAACAAAAAGTTCCCCAAATGGCTTTACTCAAGCTGAGTGAACAAATAGAAAAAAAAAAACAAATACAGTGACTCTGCTTTATCTCTGTAGGGTACAAATCACTGCCATTTCCAAGTCTTTATCTCCCTTGCAGAGGTTACCACCTGCTGCATTTCCAGCAGGACTGGATGGTGTTGCTGTGGCCTGGCCAGGGGCTGTCAGTACTACTGTGCTTAGGCAGGATGATCTTTGAGCATGCAGGAAATGTGTCCAACATGGCTGGAGTTTTGTTTGTTTACTCTTTTGTTCTCCTATATTTCTAGGAGAGGAAACTATCTCTAAAAGGAGTCTGTTCTGACAGAGCTCAGCT
This sequence comes from Pipra filicauda, assembly GCF_003945595.2. NCBI lineage: Eukaryota > Metazoa > Chordata > Aves > Passeriformes > Pipridae > Pipra > Pipra filicauda. The sequence continues at coordinate 1,062,139 of NW_024103862.1, read as the reverse complement.
TTCGGAGCCAGTCCGGACTTCTCATCTCAGATCTGCCCCTTAATGGGGGGAAACGTGAGAGGGCTGTAAATGTCCTTCTTATAAATCCTCTTTTCCCAGTTTCATGGCTGGAGTTTGACAATTAAGAAAAGTTGCTTAATCTCCGTTAACCTTTGTGTCTACAAGGGCAGAAAGCAGCAGGACTTTACAAGTCTGAGCATGCTAAAAGTGGTCATGCAAGATGATGGGAGTCTTGGGGCGTCCTGTGCCGCTTCATGCAGGAAATTAGGTGATTATTGGAAATCAACTTCCTGGGAATTGCTAGGAAAGCATAAAGGGAGTGAGGGAGGCAGAGCATGAGCAGAGAAAAGCCAACGGGCTTCTGCAGGTCCAGAATTAGGTAAGTGCCTACGTGAGAAAATGAGAGGTAGAGCAGGGGAGGATCAATGACCCTGCAGCAAAGCTGACCTCCTCAGGCTGCGCCTTTCTCAGAACAGTTTGTTTCTCTTTCTATTATTCCATTCCTTTCCAAACTGGGGAAAAATGATTTTTAAAAATGCTTACTGTTTATGGCATGGCTTTAGATTTTTTTTTTAAGGTCTTGCACCTCTATCTGGAGCACTCCAACTGCCTGTGGGCAGATAGCTTGCCATGGCAGCATGAGAGACTTCCTCAGCAGAGTTCACAACTGTGGCTAACAGTTTGGGTAGTTCTACTAAAAATACATTACACCTGGAGATACTTGATGACTCTTTTCCCAGAGCTGATGAAAATTACTGTTACTTTTTTGAAGGGAATTTTCAGGAAGTGTTAAACATATCTATAATAAGAGGAGTTGGCTTTAGATGTAATATTCACCACAGCTTTGCACTGTTGGTAAATCCAGTTTGCTTCCTACAATATCCCCACATTTCTTTATGGAAATAACTTCACACAGTTGGAGTCTGTGAGGGAGAAGGTGATACGGGTCATGAAATTATACCAGATTTTAATTCCTACTGTATGAAATTCATAGCGTGCAGGATCTCAAACAGCAGATACCAAGTTAGATTGTATTCTTAATATAGACTCTCAAACTCTTTTATGATTAAACATTGACTTTTCCTACATGAAAGCACAAAAGGTTGATGCTATGTGGGAAGTTCAAGGTACCCAGATTACAGGGTGTAAAAATAAGGAGAAAAGGGATTTTTTTTTAAATTTTAGAGCCTTTTTAAAATGTTGGAAAAATGTTCCAGGCCATCTCCAAATCAGTGTTTTTGAAATGTTGGTAGCATGATGAACTGTTAAAAAAAAATATGGAATAAACCCTTTGTTTTTAAAATGTTTTTCACTGGTGTTAAAGAACATTGTAAACCAAGAAGAACTAATTATTACAAACCCACAAATTCAAACTGGTGTTTAAAAGTGCTGAAGAAAAATAATTCATTTCGTTCTTTTAATATTCTTAAATGAAAAATTTGGTAAAAATAATGCAACTTTATGAAATGCTTCAGTTTTACTGATACTTATTTGTAAAAATTTTACACAGGTGTCTGTGGTAGGGACAGGTACTCAGTCTGTGAAGGGCTAGGGATTTACTAGGACCAGAAGACTTTAGTAAAAATTGGGAATAGAGACAGGAAAGTAAAAGAAAAACCCTACAGCACAAGTCAGAAAGTAGTGGAAAACGGTAATGGCAAGAAGATAGGCTTGGGGCATTGACCATGTCCCTAGAAAGACTGTTCCCGTGTTTGACCACCCTCTCAACAAAGAAATACTTGCAGTGTTCAGTCTGAACCTCTACTGGTGCAGCTTTGAACCATTGCCACGCATCTTATCACTGGGTACAGGGAGAAGAGATCCTCACCCCCCTCTTCACTTCCCTTTCTCAGGAAGAGAGAGTAATGAGGTCACCCCTCAGTCTTCTTGTTTCCTCCAAACTTGACAAGCCCAAAGTCCTTAGCCGCTCCACACAGCACATGCCTTCCAGCCCTCACACCAGATTTGTTGCCCTCCTTTGAACACATTCAAGGACCTTCACATCCTTCTTAAATCTTGGGGCCCAGAACTCCACATAGTAGTAAAGGTTTCTCAAGTCTGTGCCTAGAAATGGTGATAAATGCACCAGCCACTGGCTATTTTTGTTGTGCTTACATATGGCTGCACAACAGGCATAAGGTATATTCTCCCCCTCTTCTGTTTTTTGTGTTCTGCAAGAAAACTTCCACTAATGTGAAATTTCAATATAAGTTGCAAAGAAATATTTTGGAGTTTCTTTTCTACTCAATGTGCAGATAATATAGAGTAATAAAGGAGTGAATTTTTAATAACCTGTGAACTAAGTATAGTCTTACAACAAATGAAATATCAAGGTATGTTTGAAACCAAACCAGTCAAATCTTGATCTTTTGGAAAGCAATAGGGTTTCTTAGCTGAGTTTCAGTGAAGTAGTTCTTGATGCCTACATAAATATCACACAACAAAATTAGCATAACCAAGGAGGATATTATTTGATTCAAATACAGATATATATCAAATTATATGATTCAAAGAGAGCTGCTTTGGGTGTTATCAGGGTAATGATGTTGTAAAACATTATTCTTGACTGGTAACCTTATCTTTCACACCCTTTGCAAAATGTCTAAGATGCCATATTAAGAGAGTTTTAAAAATAAATAATTTCTTCTACTTCCTGAAGTGCTTTTCATCAAAACATAAATTCAATATAAAAAATAAAAAGAAACCTTTGCAATTTTTCTGCAAAATTAAACACTGCTATCTGAACCACTGACAGAAATATATTTACATATTTCAGGCTAAAGATCTTTTGTAAATGTTTAGTTACCACATTCAAACCTTTCAACACTTCCCTCAAAATCACATTATTCTTATGAAGATACAACGAGAAGTCAAAGAATAAAATGTAAAAAGCTCCACTTCAATTGAAGAATATGAAGGTTGTGAAATGAGCTGACAGCATCCAGGAAGCTCGAAGTTACAGCTGACAGTCTGTCCTTAACTCATGCTGTGTGAAAAAAGCAAATGGCACTAATGCATATTAGCTGAGACAAAAGTTTGAACCTCTCAGCCCATCCCTCCTTCTCTGTTTGAGTAATGGGAGCTGTTGTTTTGAGGTCTGATTTTTAAACTTGGCTTCAGTGTTGCTGTTAGAAGGCGTGCATGGCACTTACACATAACATAAATCTTCCCTTGAAAGCTCCATTTTGTCCATGCACGTGGTGGCTCAGCAGCCGGGATGCAAGATGTGAGTGGCAAACGTTGATGTGTTTCTGCAAGCTTTGAAGGCTTCATCAAAGGCACAACAGCTTACTGTACACCTATTCAGAAAACATTTGCTTTGTGAGCTTTCTATCTTTTACCCCTGCTATAGTTTACTGGTCTTATATGTCTTTCCAAACTGTGATGCTCAATTAACAAGTGCACCACTTATGTTTACAACCTCTGTGGAATGCAGAGATGACCCACCTGTGAAATCTATTCATTTCTAGGAGCTGGTTGACACCTGGGGCAGAGAACACTTTTTACAGTGGCTCCCTTCCCAAAATGAATTCTGGTGGTGCTTGGGGGAAATAACTGCATTTCAGCATATTATGTAGCCAGGATAAAGGAATCAGGACAGACTTCCACTCGTGACTTGGGAATTTAAAGGATAGAAATAAATTCCCTGAAAACGGAGTAAAGCAGCTTTTACTGCTGGACTCACAGACTAAGAAATCTCTCTTGCCCTTCCTAATATACCACCAAGAACATTTTCAGCTTAAAAGGAACATTTTCTCAAACTGTTCAAATCGTGCTAAACCTTTTGAAAATAGAGTTTAAGACTGGACAAGGTGGACAAAAGTCTGTGTCTGTCTTACAGCATTTCCTTTTTCCAAAGTAGTGATCAAAAATTCAGTACGTGTAATGGATAGACCTGAAGGATTCCACATATTTCAATGTAAGCAAGGTGCCTGCAGGATTTTGAGGATTATTTTTTTTGAATGCTCCTCTTCTTTAGTGTTGCTTCCCAAGTTACTGTGTACTTGTATTGCAGATTAATCTGAGCAGTTTCCGTAAGAGTGAGCTTTGACAATGTTCCCTGGTTCTTATGGGATAACACTTCAGTGACTCCCATTTGTGAAACCTTCCTGCCCGTTCCTGACAACGTCTCCTTAATAAACCTAAGCTCAAACAACTAGTGGAAGGTGCTGGTAGCAAAATAATAATAATACTTTTGTATAAAAACCAACCTCCACACTAGAGAAGGTATTTAAAAAAATTAGAACATCTGAGATAAAAAGGTGTAGAGAACATGACAGTCTGTCAGTAGAAGTCTGAGCTGATAAAGCCAGCAGTTTGTTGAAATGTAACAGCCTTCTACTAAAATGCTGGGAGAGTAACAAGGCACCCATGCAAGGAAAAAAAAAAAAAGCTGAATGAACATTTTAATTAACTCATGTGCAATTTTAATTAAAAACATAATGTGTCAGGAAAATGAATAATGCCTTGGGGCAATAAAATAGCTAGATTTTCTGTTCAGTCTTCTGCTTCATATCTTTTATGGAAGAAGGATATTATTGTTAAAAGGAAAAAAACACTTCCTCCAGCCTCCTGCCCCATCTCCACACACATCTACCAAGAACACTTATTGTAAAAAAACCAAAGGTGTGGACAAAAGGAACAAGGTTAAATCAGAATATGGTACAAGACATTCTCTGCTACCGTCATGTTGTTTGTGCCACATCTGGCTTTTAACACAAAAACTTCGACCTTCAACTTCAAAGTCAGTGTTAGGTCTTACTATAGTATGCTCAGAAAATGTGGATGCCCCTATTGATTCAAATGAGAACTTGAAATGTTTGAGTATTATCAGGCCTTGATGACAAAGTGGTGGTCTCCAGCCTTTACAGATGAAGCCATTTTATGCCATTGGGATTCTGTAACCTGACATTCTGTAACCTGAGATACCAGTAATCATATGACTTTTTAAATGTGAAAAAAAACTTTCAAATATTAGAAAGAAAAAGAAATAAAACAAAAGAACAAAAGTTGAGGAAAGTTAACTTTCCCCAAATGGAAAATGTGGAATGTCCAAACCTATTTATTTCTTTTCTTTGCCCAGATACCACTCAGCCCTCACTGAAAGAGATTTGAAATTCTAGCAGCTATAGCATAGCCTGGGGCAAAGGCAGGGTCACAAGCACCATCATGTAACACATTTTAAAGGCTGTCAGAGATGTTTCTTCAGTTTCTGTGTCCTCAGCAGTCCCAGAGTCACTGGTTTGCTGCAGGGACTTGCTACCTGGTCATACCTTTTTCTGTGGCTCACATCATTTTGACCGTAAATCACATCTAAACTGTGAGAAGGCTGTTTGCCTTAATGTGCTCTGAAAGCATGTGAAGCTTTGTGTGCAAACAGTCCTGGGCCACATCCAGTCTGAAGCATGTTTTGCAGAGCTCTAGTACCACGGGCTTCCATGGGAAGTTCTAACACTCAGGATCTCCTCTGAATGTCCCAGTGTGCATTCAAGACCCTAAATTTAAACTTCTGACTTTGAAATCATGGTTCCAGTTATAAGCAAAGTTTCTGATCTTATTTTCCTTTTGCTTTTCTGAAAGCAAGAAGGAAAAGAATATGCAGTGTTGTGTATCTAGTGCCCATGGGTGTCCAGGAGAGAAGTGCTGCCTGTAGGTAGCACAGGACAGGCATCACCAGAGACCCCTCACAGTCTGAAAGCTGTCTGCTCCGTGACTTTGGGCAAATGGCTGATTTGGCAGTGGAGGTAATAATACTGAATTTGAGAGAACACTTTGAGAGCAAACACTGTTCCTCAGCATGAAGTACGACTGCTAGAAATGAAGAGAAAATCCCTGTGGGAGCTGTACACAAGCCAATCTTGCAGCTCACAATGAGCAGCCTGTTGCCCAGCCCTTGCATCAATATTTGCCTGCATTTTAGCAAGTACAAAGGAAGCCCTAATCCAAACCCCACAACTTTTATTCACACAAGTGACAAACCCCTTCATACCATGGCGCTGCCAAAACCAACTATTAGATTAACATTAATAACCAGTGTCTGAAGTGAAGTGAAAGATTACTGCTCAGGCTTTCTGAGGACCAACGCTGACAACAAGCCTGGATAGAACATTGTAGCACTGATGTGCTGCTTTCGCTGCCAAAAGAGATACTGGTGAACAATGCAGCATTCTCCTTTCTGAACTTTTTTTTTTTAAAATGGGATTTGAGTAAGCAAATTTTAGGCAATTGGAATTGGAACTTTGGGTTCCAGGATGGGATTTTTGGATTTGGTAGGCAAATCCTGTAACAGGGCAGGATTTTTTTAAAAAAGAAATTCCTAATTTCTTAGGCACCATTTACTGTGTCACTCCACCAGTTACCTGAATGTGTTTATTGATATGTTTGCTACAACAAATGTAGTGAAGCAGTCTATATATCTCAGACGTGTGACAGATGTTGGGTTTTTATTGTCATTATTGCATCTATCCTAACTAACTGAGGACTTCTGCCCTACCCACTGCTAAGACACTTGAACACCACCTCAAAACCAAGCTCTTCAGAAACAGTTAAACAGTGTTTCTGTCTTTCAGTAGTTTCATTTCCCAGAAGCAGGGTGGAAGGTGCAGAAGAGGCCTTACCATGCTGCTACCTATTTAACCTAGGGCTTCCTGGTGAAGGGGAAAACATCTGTGATTTAGCCATGATGAGTGACATATGTTTGGGGGTGGTGCCCTTGGATTCCCTTAGCACAGAGGTGCAGTGCCTGGTCTGCCTTCCTCATGTCCTAACAAAGCTGTGGCCCTCTGTGCCATCTGCTCCTTGGGTCTAACTATTGGGGAAAATGGCCACAATCAGCACAGAAATGGTCATATGTTGATGGACATTCCAAAAGGAGTATTAAAGAGTCAAAAATAAATCAGCTTTTCCACCAGTTCGTCCTACAGAAATAAAAACAGTGGGGTGTTTCATACAGCCCTGGCTTTAACAGTGAGCTCAAGAACTACAAATGAGTTTGATCTGGCCATTTTTCGCTTATTTCCTGACAGCAAACTGGTGAATGTTCAGACACAGTATCTTCTCCTGCCCAAGCAGGCTCTACAGTTCATGTCTCCTGTGATTAAGAGATTTGCTTTTGACTCAGGAAGAAATTTCTCCTGGCTTCAGACTCCTGAAACCCTACCTAAATACATTTTTTTTCTCTGCCAACCTGTAAAGTAGAAAGGATAGCATTTTCCCAGCTCATGAGACAGCTGTGAGGATGCACAGCCTACAGGGTCCTCACATCCCAGAATGGTGGAGTCATATAGACACACATGAAGGGCCCAGGTGCTGTGGGGCCATACTTGCCAGAGTCCTCAGATAACACACTTGCAAAATCTTCCCGGTGCTTGCAATTTTCTCTTCCTAGTTCAGGGCCCAGCCGTCCTGCGAGGCCTAATCAGCTGACCAGGGGGTGGAGCCGAGGTCGCTTCCAGGGGATATAAACTGCTCCAGGGAGGGTGGTGACCTGGAGCAGGCAAACAGAGGTATGGCATTTTGTGTGGTGGGTTGCGTAGGCAGGGCGGGCGGGAAGGGCACAGCCACCCTTCCAGCTCTCTCTGGTGGGTTGTGAGGTAGGTGTGTGGCTGTGGGTATTTTTTTTATTTTTTTTTTTCCCCTGCAACTCAACTCGACCCAGCAATGGTTTCCAAATGAGCAAAAGCCATTGCTGCTGCTCTCAGGGGGACTGTGCTAACCCAGGCAGAGCCCCCAGGAAGGACGCAGCTGTCCAGGTCAGCGGCTGCACAGAGTGACTGAGCCTGGCGTTAGTTCTGGGGGACAGTGTGAGAGACGCCTGTGTGTGATGTGAGCAGGTGAATGATTTGCTGCGCTTAGTGGCAGAGCTCAAGGAAGAAGTGGAGAGGCTAAGAAGTATTAGAGAGAGTGAAAGGGAAATAAGCTGGTGGATTTGTACCCTTTCGACCTCAAAAGAAGTCCAGCAGGAGATGGCGAAGCCCTGCCCCTCCTGCCATCAGGTAGATGGAGCAAACCAAGCAGATGGGGGGGAATAGAAACAGGTCCCCAATCGAATAGGTAAAGGAATCCCCTCCTGACCCCCATCACCTCCCATGGTTCCCGTAAAGAACAGGTATGAGGCCCTGGACCCAGAGAGTCAGGTAGAGGGCAGTCAAGAAGAGGATCTGTCTGGAGGGTCTCCTGGTTGCACCCCATCTACAGACAGATTGCAACCACAGCTATAAAGAAAAGCAGTTGTTGTAGGTGACTCCCTTCTGAGGGGAACTGAAGGCCCTATATGCCAACCGGACCCATTCCACAGGGAAGTCTGCTGCCTTCCTGGGGCCTGGGTGAGGGATATTATTAGGAGACTCCCTGAGCTAATCCGGCCCTCTGATTATTATCACACTGGTGGTGGTCCAGGCTGGCAGTGATGACATTAATGACAGAGGTGCCAGGGTAATTAAAAAGGACTTGAAGGTGGTGGGTCGATTAGTTAATGGGACAGGAGTACAGGTGGTGTTCACCTCAGTTCCTGCAGTAGCAGGGATGAATGAGGAGACAAGTAGGAAAACTCATCAATAGGTGGCTAAAGGATTGATGCTGCCAGCAGAATTTTGCTTTTTCAACCATGGAGCAAATTCTATGGTACCAAGCCTGCTAGAGTCAGACAGGCTTCATTTATCTAGCAAGGGCAAAAGGACTCTAGCCCATAAGTTATTGGGGCTGATCAAGAGGGCTTTAAACTAGGTTTGAAGGGGGAAGGGGTTGAAACCAGGCTCTCCAGAGACGAGCCTAAGGGTGGAAAACCTAAGTTAAGACTGAAATCAGCAGCCCAGCTGAAGTGCATTTACACCAATACATGCAGCATGGGTAACAAACAAGAGGAGCTGGAAACCATCATGCAGCAGGAAAGCTGTGATGTAGTCGCTATCACAGAAACGTGGTGGGATAACTCACGACTGGAGTGCTACCATAGATGGCTACAAGCTCTTAAGAAGGGATAGGCATGGTAGGAGAGGTGGCTCTGTATGTTAGAGAGTCTCTTGACTGCAGAACTTGAAGTCAGTAATGATAAGGCTGAATGCCTGAGGATCAGAATCAAGGGAAAGGCCAACAAGGCTGATATCCTGGTGGCAGTCTGCTACAGACCACCCAACCAGATTGATGAAAGTGATGAATTATTCTACAAGCAGCTGGTGGATGTCTCAAAATCGCCAGCCCTTGTTCTTGTGGGCGACTTTAACCTGCCACGTGTCTGCTGGAAACTCAACACAGCGGAGAAGAGGCAGTCTAGGAGATTCCTAGAGTGTATAGAGGATAATTTCCTGCTCCAGCTGGTAAATGAGCCTACCAGGGGTGGGGCCCTACCAGACCTCCTGTTCACAGACAGAGGGGGTCTGGTGGGAGGTGTGGTGGTTGGAGGCCATCTGGGGCACAGTGACTATGAAATAATAGAGTTTTCCATACTCAGGGATGCAAGGAGGGCCATCAGTAAAACTTCTACCCTGGACTTCTGAGGGCAGATTTCAGCCTACTCAGAAGACTAGTTCAGAGTGTACCCTGAGAAACAACCCTTGAAAACAAAGGGGTCCAGGAGGGATGGACATGCTTCAAGAACCAAGTCTTGAATGCACAGGAGGAGGCTGTCACAGTGTATCAAAAGGCAAGCCGGAGAGGAAGACGATCCGTCTGGCTGAACAGAGAGATTTTAAAGAAAATTAGGGTGAAAGAGAGAGCTTACTGACTATGGAAACAAGAGCTGGCTACTCATGAAGAGTTTAGGAATATAGTTAGGTCATGTAGAAAGAAAATTAGAGAGACAAAGGCACAATTTGAACTCAGTCTTGCAACTTCTGTTAGGGATAACAAGAAGTGCTTCTACAAATACATCAACAGCAAAAGGAGGGGCAAGGTAAACCTCCACTCTTTGTTGGACGTGGGGGGGAACATAGTCACAAAAGATGAGGAAAAGGATGAGGTACTTAACACCTTCTTTGCCTCAATTTTCAACAGTAAGACAGGTTGTCCTCAGGACAACTGGCTTCTGGAACTGGTAGACAGAGGCAGGAAGCCAAATAGCCCCCCTATAATCCATGAGGGAACAGTTAGTGACCTGCTGAGCCACTTGGATCCTCACAAGTCTATGGGACCAGATGGTACTGGAAGGCTGCTCAAGGGTCTCCCTAGGCCTTCTCTTCTCCAGGTGAACAAGTCTCTCAACCTGTCTTCATAGGAAGGGTGTTCCAGCCCTCTGATCATCTTCATGACCCTCCTCTGGACTTGCTCCAACAGATCCAAGTACTTCTTATGTTGGGGTCCCCAGAGTTGGACACCATACTCCAACTGGGGTCTCATGAGATCAGAGCAGAGGGGGTTAATCATCTCACTCGATGTGCTAGTCATGTGTATTGGGTTTGCATTACAAGGTTCTGGGAGCAGTGGGGGCTATAGGAGTGGCTTCTCTGAGAAGCTTCTAGAAGCTTGCCCCCTGTCCAACAGGGCCAATGGCAGCCAGCTCCAAGACAGATCCACCGCTGGCCAAGGCTGAGCCAATGAGCAATGGTGATAACACCTCTGTGATAACATATTTAATAAGGAAAATGTTATTGCACGGAAGTAATGGTGGCCAGAGAAGAAAGGAGTGAGAATATGTGAGAGAAACAACTATGCAGACACCAAGGTCAGCGAAGGAGGAGGAGGAGGTGCTCCAGGAGTCAGACAACACTGCAGCCCATGGTGAAGACCATGGTAAGGCAGTTGTGCCACTGCAGCCCATGGAGGTCCGCAGCCAGGCAGAGATCCGCCTGCAGCTTGCGAAGGACCCCATGCCTGAGCAGGTGGATGCCTGAAAGAAGGCTGTGATCCCGTGGGAAGCCCATGCTGGAGCAGACTCCTGGCAGGGACCTGCAGACCCATGGAGAGAGGAGCCCATGATAGAGCAGGTTTCCTGGTAGGACTTGTGACCCTTTGGGAGACCCGTGCTGGAACAGGCTGTTCTTGAAGGACTGCATCCCACGGAAAGAACCCGTGCTGTAGGACCCCCATCCTCTGTCTCTGTGCGCCGCAGGGGGGGAAGAGGTAGAACCTGGAAAGGACAGAGGGGTAGCAGGAAGGTGTTTTAAGGCTTGTTTTACTTCTTATTATTCCGCTTTTATTTTGATTCGTAAGTGGAATCAAATATAAATTTATTTTAATTCACAAGTGGAAATGTCACTGTACTTTTGCCTGTGACAGTATTGGGGAGTGATCTCTCCCTGCCTTTAACTCATGAGCCTTTCATTGTATTTTCTCTCCTCTGTCCAACTGAGGAGAGGAGTGATAGAGCCAACTTTGGTGGGTGCCTAGCATCCAGCCAGGGTTAAACCACCACATGTTTCTTTTCATGCAACCCAGGAATGTCAAGGAGAAATAGTTGCAGTTTGTTTCTTCCCCAGGGTAAGTGATGGTGGGAGGCTCATTGCTAAGCCTGGTGCCCACCCAGCAGAAGCACCTCTGCCTCTGGAGCTGCAGTGGTGTCAGCTGCACCCTCGAGCATCACCATATCACCGCTGCTCACAGGCCAAACTCAAAAGAGCTAAGCCAAGCCGTGGTTTTCAGTCATCAGAAAATAGCGGAAGGCTTGCTGAAGAAACATGCAGGGATTAGTAATTTAACAAACAGGAGGTAAGGGTCAGCCTCCAAACATGAGCCTTTGCCTCTGAGGTCACTGCATTTAGAGTGTGTATGTGTCTGCATTCGCATAAAACGCTGAAGTTCTTGAGTGTTGTAATGTCTGTTTTCCAGAGCCCGAGGGGAATACCTAAACTGATTTTAACTGTACAGAGAATTCTTTTGTGAGAATTCCTTTGCAAGAATTCTTTTGTAATGCCTCCTCAGACCTGTTACTTGTCTTTTCCCCTTTTTGTTTTCCATCAAATTTTAGACTATAGCACATCTAATAACTAAAAACTATAATTCCAGGTACATGTACTACTGCTGAACAAATATATTTTAACAATATGCCTGCCTGCCATTTATATCTGCTTCTCATAAATGATCTTGCTTTTGCCATGGTAAGAGTGCCCACCATAAGAGTTAATTTATGAAAATTCTGAATAATATTCACTTTTAATTCTCTTCCCCCCCCAGTCATTCACTTGATTCTAAGACTGTCATTCACCAAAGAAATAGTAAAACAGCACTTGATTTAGGAGAGCAATCACAATTCATGTTTCAAATCCTGAATATTCGCAATATACTGAGAGAAATTATTACAGAATTATTCATCAAATTGCTTTGAATAACAAATAAATGTTGTGGAATTACGGTCCGACTGCAGACGTTTCACAAAGAGGCATATATGGTAAAAATATTTAAATAAACTCTTCAGTGCTAATTAAGGTTTAGACTGCTATGCTCTTGGATCCTCTGAGCAGCAAGTTGCTTTGTAACTTATCCCATTGATTTCAGTGGTATGATTGATTCTGGTACGATTTGCAATATAAAGATTTTGCCATGGAAATGCCAAACAACAGAAAAGAAATATAATTTGACTGTTTGACCCAGTATCTTCGTTTCTGGCCATAGGCTAGAAGGATCTGAAAAGATGTATTTATTCTCATGAGCCCTAAAGCAAGTTTCTTTGCTTATGTCTTGAGTCTGTTTATAAACTTACAGCAAGTGTTAAGGAGCTGGAGTTTAACTGCTTAATATTGCATTCTTCTCTGCACTTGGCCAGCCTTAGAAGTCTGTGGAAACCGTGTCCGTGGGTCAGCTGGGATGCCCGACGTGCATCTGTGTATGTAACGGACATGCTGCCTCTGATAACAGCAGGGTTATGTCTGCTGGCTACAGGGATTTGTGCAGCCTGAAATAAGCAGGCAGAGACAGAATAGAGGCACCAGAAGGCTAATTCCAGATACTGGCTGACAGTTATTTTCTCTCAATTCTTACTTAAATCACTTTGGTTAAAAACTATCAAAACTATTTATTCGTATTTTGCTTAGCAAGGAGTTGTTTTCATCAAAACTGGAGCCAAAATTCGGTGGGTCACATTTGTTTTGTTAGAAGCCCACATGAGGACACTGCTGCAATAAATCTGCCTGCTTTTGAGACAGATCAGGATTGAAGTGAAATAAAAGTATAGCTAGTTGCAAAATCAGAACTTTTTAACAGACTTCTTCAAAAGGTTCAGGTATTTACATTTAGTCTGCAGCACAATGAAAAACAGTGGTCTTGCAGGTTCCAGCAGCAAGATCTGCTCCTCCCTCTTAAATTTTCCCTGAATGACAAATACATGTTGTCAAGAAGAAAAACAAAAAAAAAGAAACTCTTCAAGAATTCAGAGGAGTGAGGTTTGCATTGACCGTTAATGTTCTCTGTTGCAGATGCAAACATAATTAATGTAATCTAACACATCTTGAAGTAAACTAATGTGCATACAGATATAAACAACAATTCCAGTCTTTTAAAGAGTGCAAATCTGATGCTTATTAGAACAGTTCATAATCACTCCTATTTCAAGTTCTGCATGAGAATGTGCTGTAATGAGGAATTTAAAATTTTCTAATTAGACATGATTTTATAAAACAGACATAATTAAAATGGTGAGGATTACGCAAAGAAGGATGAGAAAACATTGTAAAACAGACAGAAAGGAAGAAAAAGAGTATAAATAAGGAAAAAATAAGGACAAAGCATCACTGATGCATCAAATTTATCCTTCATAATTTGAAGTGTACTGCAGTTTTTGATTTCACAGCGCAAAAAAACTACCATCGAACATTTTTTATAAGGTTATGCTAGCATAGGTATATTCATACTGACAATTTTATTTGATTAAAGGATGCTTACTAAGCTTTGGAGTTTATTTTCATAAGTTTTAGCACTTCAGAACAGGAAATTGCAGTCTATAGACCTTCTCTGTTATAACTGATCAAAACACATAGATAATAGTTCTTAGCTGTAGAGCCATTGCAGAGCTATTTTCCCTGATTTGTATTCAGTGAGAGATTGGACCAAATAAAAATATTTTCTATATATTTTGAAGAAGGAGGGTGATGTTCTTCTGCTGAAAGACAGGAAGGGGAAGAAGCTGACTCTACAGTGAGCATTTCTTCCTCTTCCACCATGCCGTGTGGGTGCCAGGTGGGATGCTGAAGGCTTGTTTATTCCCCAGCAATGCACAAAAAAACACTCCACAGAACAATTTGTTTGAGGATGAAGGTGACGGAAGATGACTAACCTTTGTTAGCGGGATACGTTGGACCCCAAGGGAAGAGGGATCCAATTTCCTTCTTTTTAATGCATTTAGGAAGATGAGTTCATTTTGCCTTTGTGGTTTTAACAGAGACATTTTAAAAGGCTTGGGAATGAAGCTTTAGCTGGGAGACAAATTTTGGTTTGTGTTGTCACAGAACCAGCTGATTTTCCCCAATGGTTTAAGCAGTTTCCAGATTGTAACAGGGTATGCCACATATTAGCTAGATACTGAACAAGAGCCTCTCCAAAGAGTCGCTGCATTTCCAAATGCTCCACACAGGGGGAGAAATTCAAGGAAGTACATATGTTGCTTCTAGTTTCCACAATATTTTGGGTGTGACTGACTAGATTCATATGTTCCCGTATTTCACCAGCAGATAAGTATTGGACTCAGAAACAATTCACCCTATCAATATGAAAGTGATGTGCTAAGCCAAGAACGCTATTACTTAAGTTCTTGCCAACTACCCTTGATCAATAGATGAAGGTATAGACACATATATCTATTTCTGATCAACCAGTTCTAGCTGCAAAGCTGGGAAATTGTTTATCAGTTAGGAGCTAATCTGCATATATTAAAAGAGCAACGTTCCTCTTTACTGATAAATAAATATCCATCAATGTTGCAAGTGATAATGTTTATTTTGTGAGGATTTATTGTCTTGACTAAATCTATGACTGATAGCTAAGAGAAAGCATGTCGAAACTCATCCAAAAGTGAACTTGTTGAGTAAAAGGATCTTAGTTTTGATGCATTTGTTCAGCAAAAAATTACTAATATAATGCTAATATAATTACTGATATCATAACAGATGCCTTTCTTCTTCCTCTTGCAAATAAAGATAAAAAAGCTTGCTTTGAAAGAGGTCTGAAATTTTACTAAAAATTAAAATAATAGCTAACGATAACCTTCTGAAAGAAATTAAAAAGGTATGGGGAAAAGATTCCTTGTTCATACTGTAGCAGATAAAAAATAAAGACAGTTGACATTAGTTTTACTCATGACAAGGATATAGAATTTCATGAAGCAAACTCACTAGCAGCATCATGCCCCATCTGCAAGCTAGTATTGACTTTACATTGTCTTTTTTCTCTCCATTTGTATGTTGAAATGATGTCTCTGGCTACTGGCACTTTATCTTCAGCTTCAACAGGAATGCAATTCCTATATGGATCTGGTACGGATACTGGTTAAAGTGTAAGCAATGGCAAGGGCCACAGGTTTCCAATGTGCAGCATTATCCAAAGGATTACTTCAATTTCAGTGGTCAGATCTTTTGGATTATCTAGTTCTGTGTGTGACTGCACCAAACTTCATCACAGAGTGCAGAAGTACCATCAGTTTCTGATCCATCTTCATCATATTAGGGATGCTCTCTAAGGTCGTCTCTCTTCTTCAGAGAAGGAAAATAAAGTTTTGGGAAAAAAAATGTCTTAAGTTTGTCAGGCTCTGCTTGTCTACTTGGCTCTGCAAATGCCGCAGCGGAGAAGATGGCCATGTTCACACCATTGTCCTGTTAGAGCTGGGTTTGTGTCTTTACACTTCATTTGAGATCAATCACACATGAATGCTGGTGAACAGTGAGGCCTGCTCACTCCTCAGTGTCAGAGGTAGGATTAGTTTAAACCAAAGAGGCTCCATACAGACAACAAAGAATGACTTTTAGCAAATAATCAATGCTGAAATTTTTCTGACAGCTTGGTAATGGGGAAGCTTTTACTTCAAAGACACAGCTTTCCCAGTGCATTACGTACATTTATGATATGTGCTTTTAATTAAATTGAGATAAGGACATTGTTCCTTTACATAAAATTTCATGACCTTCAGGTTTGTCAAAAGTGCTGGAATTTATGGACGTTGAAATTTTCTGAGGTACTGTGGTAAGGTGATACCTGCCCTGTCCCAGCAGATTTTAATATGAAGTAACTGGAGGTGTGAAGAAGTGGTCCAGCAATGCTGCATTTCTGTCGTAAGAGGTGGATTTTTGTATTTGATTTCTTCATTGAAAAAGTCTTTCTGCCTCAAAGTGCAGAATGGACATGCGTATCATGTGTACCTACTTCTTGCTGAGGTGTATCTACAATGGACTTTTAGCTATGCAGTCCACAGTTTCAGTGGCTTGCTATTACAAAATGCCTTGGTCTGAAACCAAGTTCTGGAGACCACCCTGAGAGCCATAGTTAGCTGCTCTCCAACTTCCAAAGCAAACGTTAGTGTTTTTAGTCCCTAGAACTCAGAGATGCCTCACTCAAACAGGGGCCGTCCAACTTATCTTCTACGTAGAGGTGTGAAGGGCTGATAATGACAAAATTGTTTCTTTATAGAAAGATGCATAATATTTCTATATGCAGTTGATAATAGAAACTACCTCTGACTGCTCAGGGATTTTTGACTGATGGACTAAGGCAGGAAACTACCTAAAATAGGAAATGGGAAGTAGAAAAGACAAAGATGCAGTTCTTATAATTTTATGGTTTATTATATTATGTAGTGTGTGTTTATGTGGTAGGAAAAACTCAAAAGTATTATCCTTCATTGTTCTGCAATACTTTATTTGAGAATTTCAAGGCCAGTAAGACCTAAATAAAGTCAAAGATCCAAACAGCTCATTCTTGGCTTGCACTGTAACATTGCAGTAGCATGTGCTTTTGATGGTTGTATTTTGTTAAACAAAAACATGAGTGAATTCTTGTTTCTTCTCATCTAAATGCAAAAGATTAATGAATTAAGCTTTGTTCAAGACGAACAAGAATTTCAAAATTATTTTTCTCCTTAGTGAACATTTGATCTGGTCCTGTCAAGATGCATTTTTAAGGTGTCCCTTCCTGATCTTTCCCAGTAGATAGTTAAAACTGGAGTCTGCTTTAAGAGATTTTCACACTGTAGATGGGCTATTGGATGCTTTAGAAGGTAAGACGTGATTATTGAATATCAGTGGAGAATGTGTCAGCTCCACATGGAGAAGAAGAGGGAAATAAATAGAACAAATCCTCTGATGGAAATAATTCTTAAGTAGAGAGACAGGCAAGAATTATATAAGAAAGAAAAATGTTTAGTCTTGGATATTGAAAGTCATAATTTCACACTGTAGCCAAAAAAGGACTCTGTTTTTTAGCAGAACTGAGAAGCTGGCTTTTACCACTGCTGTAGTCCCCAGTTACAGAGGTGTGAAATGTTTACTTAGAAAGTGCAATTTTTCACAAACGACCATGTAAAAACATTCATACCCATGGGAAAACCCCATTTCATACATGCATGAATGTATCTAAACATCATGAGTTCTATCCACTGGGTCTGTTGCAGGAAGACATTTCCTGGACTGACCTCGTCCTCTGAGCCTCACTGGGGACTTTGTCCCCATAGGTGAATTCTGCTGTTGTTCCCTGTTGCTTCTGCTCCCATCAGGGACTGCACCAAAACTGAGTGATAGGAGCTCCTGAACTTGTGTATCATTGCCCCATGGTGTGGCCCTTCTTCCCAGTGCCTTCTACCTTGGGGCCATGATGACTTTCTCCAGCCCTACTTCAAAGACGTTTTAACTGCAGGCAAAAACATTATAAAAGGCAAAGACTGGTTCGAGTTTTCCATAAAACCACTTGCCCTACTCATCAGTTTTCACAAGACCTCTGAGAGCAGTGACAACCCAACTGGCCTTGGATTATCCATTCAGAGCAATATTTTGTCTGATAATTGAGTTAAACTAGTTATTTCTATAGCCAGAAAGCATGAACAGGATGATAAGGGAAGACTGATTTATGATCACTTGGTATCTGAAAGGTGTAGCATTCCATTTCACAAATAGTATTCGTCTAGATTGGAAAACATCATAAACACTTTGGAAAGCCTTCATCCCAGACCCATACACCACATGTATTTTTTTAACATTTTAATTTAGCTATCTGTTTTGGATTACATAAATAAAAAAAATGAATTCTGTATTTTCTTTCTAAAATAAATCAATTCTGCTACATTGGAATTACCGATTAGATTGAGCATTAGGGAATGTATAAAACTGCATCTTTAACAGACACAACAACATTTCTCAATGAGAATCAAGCAGTTTGCAGTGACCTTCATGTTGATCAGTGGGGGGTCAGTACTGGCATTAAATCATTTTGATTCACAGATGAGATCAACATATTCATATTTGTTTGCCAAATGTGTATTTTAATTTAAGCTTCCTCTGATTGATGCATGTAATTTATGCTGCTTAGAACTAAGGCATCATATTTTTCTTTTTTCCTAACTAACCGGGGGAGACTTTCTTGGAAACAGATAAAGGAAAGAGTCCAGTAATTTGTAGCAATGTGACTACAGCCACACATGTTCTAGAATTAATGTTCTTCATTAGGGTGAGGAGTATCAGCTGTATATATACATCAGGATTTTAATTAACTTGGTCCCCACAACAGGGCACATGATTCAAACTGTTTTTCCTTTTTTTCTTATTAGATGAAAAAAAAAAACCAAACCAACATGATATAAAGTTAAAACAAGAAAAAAACTCAAAAAGCAAACCAAACAACCCCATGCACATACAACAATAAGAAACAAAATCTAAGAGTTGCAGTCAAGGTCAAGAATATTTCTATAAGTCAGAATTAATCATCAGGGGTAACTTGGCACTGATGACTCACAGAGCAGTGGTCTGACTGAGAGGTTAGCAGTTCTATCACCCACCCTGCTTAGCCCAGTCTGACACAAGGGTAGTAACTCATTCATGGGATAGTTTAAATTCTATTTCATTTACAAGTGACTTGTAATTGGCTGCAAAAAACAGTAACTGCTAAAAAAAAAAAAAAAGATTTGGACTTTGAGATACATTTTAGGAGAAAAAAAAAAGCTAATCTTCTATAGAAAAAGTTTTCTAAGTCCTGTTAATCTTACCCATCAGCTACTTTCTCCACAGCTCCAAAATTGCCATAGATATTTTATCATGTAAATAATTGCCATTGAAAAAGCCCTTTTTAAAGTAATGTGGGCAAGAGTGGGGCAGTGCATTTTATGCAGTCTCAAGCATGACATGTATCAGACCCCAGATGGTTTTGTATGTTCGGTCAGTCCCACATGGAGCTGGGTATTGGGTTAGGTAAAACTAGTGCTAACTTAATGTAGCTCAATGGCTGAGAATACAGAGAGGGTCTCACACGAGTGAATCCAGCACTGTCCTGCACTGTGACAGGTGGGTTTCCCTTTAAGTGAGCCCTGAAATCACTGTCCAGGGGAAAATGCACCTTACACTGTGAATGACTGGTTCACATTTCCCCTGTTCTCTGTGTAACCAAAGTGATGACCAGACTTGCAGCCATGTTGACTCAGAGTTTTGTGTTTCACTGAGCGTGAACTATATCTATGAAAAAAACGTGATGAGTGAGCCTCCATGGACTTAGCATGTCCATGAGTTTGAGTACATAACTGGAGTCTGGATGCTTGTATGAACTGTAGCTGAACAGATAAGCAGGGACTCATGGAATTTAGATACACAATTTTCAAGATGGGTCAAACAGCTGTAGAAAAGCTATTCTTCTACCAAAAATAAATGCAGCTGACAGCTTTTGGAGACCTTTCATTGCTTTTCAAATCCCCATTCTCCCATAGTTCATTTTGCTATGTAAATGAGGTTATGAAATATGGGGGAGCAAATTCATACTTTGATTTTTCTTTTAACCTATGCCTCCACTTGAGGAGAAGTAGCAATTCCAAATGAAAGAAAAAATTAGGCAGAAGTTTAAAATGTCTTTGAATTCTGAAGTTTGGCTATTCGTGTGCATTGCCTAGAATAGCATTACTGTCATTTGATAAAGAATGAAAAAATACTGACTTAAGCAAAGTTCAACAAAATTTCAGAAAATTCCCTCCATCAGATTTTATTTGTCCAGGCTAGTATGTTTTTTTGAGGGGGTGATGGGGTGGTGTCTTCCATTTGTGAAATAAGGCATATAGCCTATGCCTGACATTGCTTCTTTAAGGCAAGCGTATGCGTTACAATTTCATCAAATGTTTAATTGACTGAGGTAGAAGAGCTGAGAGTTTGGATGAAGGTGTATCACTTACAAGAAAACATTTCTGAATATTCAGTCTGCATTTCCTTCTGATTTGACAAAGCCACAAGAATGGGAGTGATTTGCTTTTGGAGCTGTAGGAATGTGAAGATATAGAAGTCTGTGCAACTGAAGAAATCTGGGCTTTACAGACTTTTCGTTGCTCTATATTCTACTGCTTTCTTAATCTTAACATCTGACCAACATCCAACAGCACATGAGTAAGCATGCCAGATGTGTTCTGTCTGTTCTTTCCATCTTTCCCCCAAAAGGGTGAAGCTATATTTTTTTTTTTTTAGAAGTAACAAGAATGGTGACATAATATGTATCATGCATCCTATCTCTGTATCTCCTTACAGTATCTAGGAATCATAGAATTGTTTGGGTTGGAAGGGACTTTAATGATCATTTAGTTCCAATGCCCCTGCTGTGGACGGGGACACCTTGCAGGTTGCTCAAGGCCCCATCCAACCTGGCCTTGAACATTTCCAGGGATGGGGCACTCACAACCTCTCTGGGCAACCTGTTCCAGTGCCTCACCATCCTTGCAGTAAAGAATTTCTTCCTAACATCTAATCTAAACCAACCCTTGTTCAGTTTTAAGCCATTACCCCTTTTGTAGTTCTAAGCATGTTTGCACATGCAGGTATTCAAGAGAGAGAAAAAGATAAACTCACGTACAGTTCCATACAGACCTTCCCAGAGTGCACGTCCTGTCTTGCTGGTTAGAGGAGGCGAAGTCAGTGGGAAGTTCCTTGCTCTCTGAATGCAAGTGAGCATTTGATGCTCACTGACCTTGGATATTCTTCATTCTCTGCAAAGATGATCTTTATCTTTTCTATAGAAATTGCTATTGTGCTAGAAGATTGTTTGTGCCAGGGACTAACATGGAATTAGCTTAATTTATGCAATTTGTATAATATTATTGGTTGGGAGTCAAGGCAAAGTAAGCTGAACTGGCGCATCTTTTACAATTCTTAAAAGACTCCTTGTTTGAACAGAGATGTCTGCACTGGTGTGACAGTGATCCTCACCTTTAACAAGGATTGCATCACAACAGTGAGACACAGTTTATTTAATTAAAGAAATTCAAAAGACATGGACAAAATCTGCATGCAGTTAAATCTTTTGGAGTTAGCTTTAGCATAACTTTTACCTTTGACACAAATTCAAATAAGTCTGACTTCTGATTACATACTTCCTACCCCATCTATTTTAGACATCCAAGATGTAATTCTGAGCAACTAATATCCTAAATTCTTTGCAATTAATATCCTAAATTCTTTATACAATTAACAGAAGGGCTATATTTCTGAAAAGAGGTAGATTTGATACTAAGGTTAGGACAGATTTCCATAGCTCTGAAATAGTGGAAAATAGATACACTGTAGAGAAATGTGAAGGATCCTAACATGCTGACAAAATATCCTAGGGATCTTGGCACAGTCTTAAAGAGCATAATCCTGGTAAAAGAACACTAGTCCTTGTTTGCTATTTACCAATAAGTCTTCTTTGTTTGTTTCAAGTATCTTAAACTGTCCTGTTAATCAGAGTAATAGAAAAGATGCCTTTTATTAGTCTGGAGCCACTGGAGCCAGCTGATACTTTAAATCTTTGCATTTCTGATAAGATAAATTGCATGTTTAAAGGATGACAAATTACACAGAGTTATATTTCACTATGTCACAGTGATTTAGAAAATCACTTCACATTATAAACATTTTTTATTTAAGAATTATTAGAACACACATTTTTGGTTGATAATAATCAACAAAAGCTATTTATTTTGGATTTAACACAAACATGTTTGAGGCTTCTCTGAGAACACAACACTGTCTCATTTTATTCTAGGGGAATAATGTTATTGTTTAATGGTAAGAAGAAATCTTACTGAGTGGTTATATCTGTTGTATAATGAAAACAGTAAACCTACACTTGATCTAGAGATGCATGCCTGGATCAAAATGCCTAGCAGTCAAAATCCAGGTCGCACAGCTCCTTTGTTTATGAAAATCACAGGTCATCAAAAACCTGCCTATTATTAAAGCCATTTATCAGCTGATTATTTCCATACCATTATTTCTTTCACTATTCTAAGTCACCAATAATTTAGAAATATTGACAAATGTTTCTTAAAAAAACAAGCTCACGCTGTCTCTGCAGGTTGATCAGATGAGCTCTCTCTTGTACATCGGAAAGCTGACTACTTTCCAACAACTTGATTTCACAAATGGAAAAACAGCATCTGTTTTCCTGCAGCTCCACATATGGCTCTCACTGTTGCTGCACGGAGCTAAAGCAGGTAGCCCCCGCGAGCACAGCCCTCCAGAGCCCTGCAGCCCCCCGGGAGCAGCCACCACCGTTCAACTGCGAGGGACACTGGTTCCCCAGGCAGTTGGAAGTCTGTACTTCATCAGCATATGCAAAGCATCCCTCCCAACATCAACTTGTAGGGAAAAATGCTCAAATGTGTATTTAGGACTCCTGCGCTTGTCTATTTGATGTGGCAATTTCAGTGTATCTACTACAAGGCATGATTGCTCAAGGACTTTAGCAAATGTCTAGCCGTCGTCAATGGACCATGAGAGGACCTGAAATAATTTGCAGGCAGAGTTGTCTGTGCATGTAAAGAAGGGAAACAGAGCATCTAAGCTAGAATTAAGATAAAATGCATGTACTTTTTCTCCACGGCACATGATTATTTTTGGCTCTGTAATGTATGCTATCCAGCAGCTCTTGCTGGTCTATTCACAGGAGTTTGAAGCTCAAGTCAAATAAAAATATCAAGGCTTTTTTTTTCCCCTTTTTTTTCCTTTTCATAGGTTTTGGTAAGCACATGTGCTTGTGAAGGTCAAGGGACTGGCAGCATCAGAAATTGAATTTCTGAATACATCCACAGTCCAGGTATATTTCAGACAGATGCTCTCATTCCCAGACTGCCCTGCCAATGACCTTAACCCCGATTTGGAAGGACAACCCAATCTACTATAAAGAGGAAAGGTGATTTAGTCTCCAGCCATGCTGACAGTGTCTTGGACCTCTCTGAACACAGTTTGTCATTTGTGCTGAAACATCAAATCATTTGGTAATGTGAACTATCTCCCACTAGCGATTAAACTGAGACTAATTACTAGTCTTTCCCTCTAAAATCTGACTCTGAATAATCCCAATGATAAAATTTTCGCTCTGTATTTTCATCTTCATAACGAAATGTAATACATAACTATCTATTTAACCATATATTGGTACTATTGTTTGCAACTACTTAAGGCCAGACTCAAGAAAAGAAAAGATAATTTTCTATGGTCATTGCTGGAGACTGCATTATAGCAGATTATAATTTAACAGAAAGCTGATCTGCTCAAAACTATCATTCCTTCCTTCAAAGCATTTATCCTCATCTTCAAAGCCACCAACTGATCCCCAAAAGCAAATCTAACACTGATAAATAACTCTACGCTCTCTGGTGATGTGGTATCTCAGCTCATGGCACAATAAAATCACCATGGTCCAGGAGAAATGCTGCCACATGGCTGCAGCAAGGCACCTTTAGAAGAGAATAGCACAAGCTTGGAAGTTGGCTGCAATCCACCTTTGGGGCAGGAGGAAATAAATATAAGCCCATGACTGTAGTTCCCACAGAAGAGGAACAGCCAGGAGCACCTCAGGAATGACCTCAGACAGATAGGGACAGCAGGTGGGTCTGAAGAAGGTGAAGGCAATCAAGTAAGAGATTAAGAAAGAATGAACACAAAGAGAAAGAGGGGAAAAAAAACAGAAGACAGAAGAAATAAAGAGAGAAAAACAGAGGAATTAAAGCCAGTGAGAGGATAGATATGTGGCAAAGATAGTGTCAAATGTGCTCATCAGCTCAAGGAAAACAAAGCTCAACATGATTTTACTTGATGCAGGGAAAAGAAACATCCCATTACTGAAATCTGTGACAGGCTACAGCATTATTCTACTCTCCTGTGTCAGGAAAGAGCTAGTATTGTTTAACCAGCCAGGGCAGACATCAGACTGTGAGGGACAGTGAGAAAGAGAAATGCCAGCTTGGCTGCTGTTTTGCAGGGTGGTAAAACTCTTACTTTTCACTAAAGTGGAGAGCTGAGATAAACAAGGTCTTACCATGGTTCCTGGCAAAAAGCCATCCGTATTGCTTTGCTTGACCTCTTGTAGCTTTAATCTTGCCCTAACTTACTTAAATGTGTGTTGTGAAAAAAATGCTCTCTGCATGCTCTGCAGAACTGGGGCAGGTGAAAAGTTCACTGTTCCCTGAGCCCAAAGGGAGAGACAAGTTTTGTGGGTCGCAGTCTCCCATATCTAGGATTTGGCAGAATTTTCCTATCACTTTGTAGATATCCGTCTATCTCATTTGGAAAAATAACAGGACCTACACTGAAACTGAAAGGCGAGGAGGGAAGCAGAGTCCCAATGTGCTGTGTCTGCCACAGACAGGCACCGTGGCAAGCAAGCTGTGGGTGTCTGCTTTGCATGGCTGCTGAATATCTTCTGATATACTGAAATACTGATACATACACGGAAAATTATGTTGGAGCCATTAAGTAGTTACTTTCAGCACTTGGAGAGTCAATGCACTGTATGGTAAGTACAGAAATCCAGTGCTTTCCAGCAAATTTTCAGAATAACATGAATGATCATTGTACAGCTGCACTCTTAAGTGCCAAAGTTTCTGTTTGTTTGATAACCTCAGTTGTGAATGTATTAGTAAAGATACATTTTTATTTGCATTGTGATAGACGTGGCAAATGGAGAGTATTCTTTCCGTCAGGGTACTTTATCCACAGATAAAGCTCTTTGAAAAGAAGATATCCAAGTCCAGTTAAATATAACAACTTCTTATAGGAAAAACACTGACATATCAACGATGTAAAAACAGGCACTGTGACATTTTTAAAAGTCTGATCTCCTTTTCAACACTGAGGTCTGTGTTTTTATGTTGAACCAGGCTTCCAGGTAGCGCTCCATTTCACTCAGTAAAATGCCATGGATATGTTCAAAAAGAGCAAAATTTCTCCCTTAGAGAGCAGTAAATTTTCCAAGTGTTTGCAGTTTGTTCTTTGCAGATGGATGAAAAAAAGGAGGGAATCCACCTCAGAAATTATTAGAATACTGTCATAGTATCATTCATCTTGGCAAAAGGTGACTGAGCAGATGATGAAGATCCACTTAACTTGGACTCAATCAAAGGTTTTGCTATTTTCATTTCACAGGCCAGATGTAGCTCATCACCAGTTGGAGCTGATTTCAGAAGAGGTGTTAGAGTTTGCTAGTCCAAGAGACGATCTGATCCAGGCATCAAAGGGAGCCACGAGAGAAGTGTGTACTCTCCCCCCTGCTTGCAATTGTCTGCGGCACCGCCTGCTCACTTCTGACAGCCCCATGCCACCCTCCCAGAGCAAGGGCTCCCACGTTCCCTTCTTCAGCCCTTCCCTCCCCAGCCCAATCTACCATGCTGCTGGCAGCCAGCTAAAGAGTGCAGACTTGGTGCCTGCACAAAAGTGAGGAGGAATTACTAATAAACACAAGCCTGTGCACTGGGAAAATTAAGAGCCAGCTTCGTGCTGTGTGTTCACTTGACTCATCCACACCTATGCACTGAGCAAGGAGGTAGCTATCTCCTCGCACTTCTCCTTTGTGGCTTTTAAACTTTTTCACTCTTTTGTGGGGAACACATTCTAAATTATGTGTGCAGCATCTGTTGCCTGGTTTTTCTGACCCGTGCCAGAAGCTTTTCTAGTCTAAAACGACTGAAATGGTTTATTGGTGAGGCCCACAGTATTCAAGATACAAAAGGTTGATCAATACCCCAGCAGGATGCAAAAAGAGTGTGAAAATTTTTCTTACCCCTTCTTACGTCCTTAAAAAAAATGTATGCCTGAAATATTTACACCGATCCTCCCCAATTTCTGTCACTGGTTCTAATCAGAGTTCAGTATATCTCTTGGAAAAAAAAACCCTTGCAAGCAGTGATAAATAGATAATGTCAATTACCGTGGTATTCATGCAGTAGAGCTTTGTTTTGTTAGACTGTGATTCAGCCTCATACAAAGGGTCCACCTGACACATCGTGAACTTCAGAACCTAACTGGAATTTCTCTGGGGTTTACATTTTTCTTGATGCTACACAGGGTGACTTTTCTCTCTCTTACAGGTTTTCTGGGAGTGGGTCATGGGATTCTCTGACACATTTATAAAACATTTATAAAAAGCATTAGCAACTTAAAGCTTTCTGTCTGCTGGTATTTCTTCTCTTTCCAGTTTCTGGTCAGATGATCTTAAAGACACTCTAACCAGCAGAGCAGGAAAACTTCATTAGGATGTTGCAGTCAAACTAGTAAAATAGTTGTTTGGGCTTACCAGCATATTTCCAGCACAGATCTATGTTGAAGTCAAAAAAGGTAGTCCAGTTACAGACTTTACAAGGTCAAATTTTTTCCTGGTCAGACTTTATGTTGGTTGCTTACAATGTTCTGTTCCAATAAAGACTATTCAAATCCACGGACTCCAAGTGTGTGAATGGATGAACCAATCAAAAATTCCCGTTGTAACAATGCATTATAGGATATTAGAATAGCAAATATATATATCAGTGTTAGAAAAGATCAGCTGTCAGTTTTGTTCTTCTCCTTTCACATTTCTTCATTTTCTTCCTTATCATCATGCCAACGACAGCAGCTAACAAAACATTTAAAAAATGGAAAAAAACCCCCACCATTGCCCCAGCAATCACCATTTGGAACATTTTCATAAATGTTCTTTTCAAGACATGCCCTACTCAATGAAATAGATGCCTGAAATCATGCATACTTCAACGTATTTCCTTTTCACAATCCTTCTGGACGTGTATTTATATGCCAACTCGTCTTCATAAATTTCATACTGGCCTTATAATAGCACAAATTAATGATGCCACTAGAAAAGAACTCAGCTGCTTTCAAAGGAGCAATAATCATGTCAGAGGTGCAGTTGGCATGAAGATGATTGAGTTGCACCTCTTCTCTGAGATATTTTCAGGGATGAATCATCCCTTACATAACATATAGCAACGGACAAATTTTCCATGTTATTCTGATACCTCATGCCATCACATTTAATTGTGTAACAGTCAGTCACTATCGCATAAATTTGCTTCCTCAATGATTTGTTGTAAGACCGTGGTAGATGTGTTTTCGGTAAGCTGATTTGAGATTTCAGGAGACACGTGTCTGACACTGCACTGATTGCAGGAACTGCAGGATAGTGATACACCTTTCTGAAGACAAACTCTCTTTCTGACTTTTGATGTGAGCTAATTGAAACTCCTCTCTTCAACATTAACTCCTTCATTGTGAACAATTAAATGGGAAAATTATAGACAATAAAAAATCGCTTTATTGTAAATAAAAGGTCTTTATTACACACTTTGCCTTTTTCATATGCTCATAGATCAAAAATTTGCTTTACTGCTTGTGACATTTTCCAGGCTATGCCTTGCATCTCTTTTTAAGGGAAGTTTAGAACAATTATTCATCTAATATTGTAAGCTAAGTACGCTCACCAAAAGCCACATGCTCTTCCTGTACCACAGGACAGCTACAGCGTTGCTGATGTGACACAGGCTCTTATCAGACTTTCAAGTTGGTCTTCTAGAGTATTCTTTAGCTTACTGAATATTTTAATAAGCCAGAGTTCATTTTTGCACAATGAATACTTTTACTGAAATTTTTCTTTGTGGACGCTGGTGAAGAATGAAAGTACACAGTAGAAATTTAAAACCAATAGTTTAATACCTGGCAAGGTCAGGAATATTGGCCTTCCTCAGAGAAATGTTTTTAGTAGAAAACTGTAGATCTGGCACAGTGCATCAGGCTGCTGTTTCACACAGTGCTTCACTGAGTATGGAATATCCATAAACCACCCTCTCTTCAGGGCTGATAATGTCTCACATCAGCTTAGTGTGTGACACCCCAGTATGCCAGCGAGTGGTGAAGTGGGTTTATATCTGCATTGACTTTAACCTTACCGAGGGTGATTCATCCTGTTTAACTTTAGTACTGTAACCGAAGTGACTAAGTTAGCAATCTATGTGCCCTACAAC
This sequence comes from Pipra filicauda, assembly GCF_003945595.2. Taxonomy (NCBI): domain Eukaryota; kingdom Metazoa; phylum Chordata; class Aves; order Passeriformes; family Pipridae; genus Pipra; species Pipra filicauda. The sequence continues at coordinate 1,033,779 of NW_024103862.1, read as the reverse complement.
TTAGGTTGATTGGGTTTTGTACTGGTGCATTAAAATTCACAGCCTTGAACTACATCTCTCTTTCCTTCTACTGAGCCTAGCTTACCTCAGTGAGGTGCCAAATATTACATGGGATAAATTATATTAAAATCTAATGATACTCTGAAAGAAAGTTAAGGCCTGTAACTATTAGAGGAGAATGTCTGTTAACAATAGAAATACCTGATCCTGGTTCCTCTGCTGAGGACAGTTGATTAGAATTTTACTAACACTGATATTTCAAAATCTTCAACAGATACTGAGTTCTTTTTACAAGAGGTGTGGGGGATGCACACATGCATTATCTCACATATTCCACCCTATGGACACCTCCATGAAAGATCACAGGTGTCATCTAGTGCTAGTAGACGTTTATTCTGGGTGAGTGATTTTAACATAAGTCTTTACTGAATGAGTTCTGCACAAAGTTCAAGAGAGGGCTTATCTAAGCCACGGCAATGCTGAAGAAGGGAAAATCTACAAAAAATATTTACACAAGATCTCAGCAAAACTAAGTTGTTCAATGTACATGGCACCATATGTCAAATCTTTTATATATCTCTCTGGATAAGCAGAGAGAATCAAAGGTGAAAGCTGGTTACAAAAGAAATCTGACAGCAACTCATGTTCTGGGAAGTTACATAAATAAACCAAAAAGCAAGCCAGTAAACAGCTTCTTCACTTTTGTTTCCAGAGTTATAGACAATTGCCTTGGCTGGTCATATTTCTTTGGTGGTTTGCCCATAAAAACAATCCAAGAACAATTACTGTAAGTTGTTGGACAATGTCTTTCTAAAAACTATTACTTGAGCGAACAATCACACTTCTACAAATGAGCAAAATTATTTTATGTTCTCTGTTTAAATAATCTGGCATTCATTTCCCTGCTTTTCCTTCTTTCTGAGTGTCCTTCTATGGCAATCTGCTCCCATCTGATGGAAAGCTCATGTATTTCTGTAGCTCTGTGAATAAAACTAAACTTTTTTTTTTTTTTTAACAGTAAATTAGAACAAGGTTCTGTATTTTCACTGTAATGCTTTTGGCTCTGTAGTGAGGTAGTGAGACTCAATAACTTTCTCTGTAAAGAGGTGCCATTTCTTTCTAAAAAGAAAACTGGATGAAAGATGGTCAAGAAATGCACTAAAAGCCAGGAAATCCATAACATTTTGAAGTTAGGAAGTTTTCTGCATGCAGTAACATCCACTAAGGTGGCATTCCAACCTCTTCACATGGCCTGCAACACATCAAGTATTCCTATCCCCAGTTTGTGGAAATCTGCACAAACTGGTAAGTTGGCACACAGATCTGATACAAGGGTCCCAGTGTTTATAATAGTTTTGAACATTCCAAACTGAGTTTAGGACCTTAAACCAAAATGGAATCCTTTGGCAATACACAGCTACACTTAGGCAAAAGTGTATAAAAAATTGTTATTCAAGAATTTGAAAGAATTGCATCTTTTTCTCTTTCCAAAGGAAATTTGCATTGAATCTATAATATGAACCTAAATCAAATGAACTGGTTTTATTCCCATGGAGAAATAAAAGTTTCTATGAAGATTTGTCACATAGTAGATATTTTTCCCACTGTGCTGGCTTGACCTTGGCTGGACGTCAGGTGCCCACCAAGCTGCTCTATCATTCTGCTGCTCAGCTGGATGGAGGAGGGGAGAAAATAAGATGGAAGGCTTGTGGGTCAAGATAAGGACAAGGAGATCACTGAGTAATTACCATCCTGGGCAAAACAGACTTGACTTGGAGAAAATTAATTTAATTTATTGCCATTCAAATCAGTGTAGGGTAATGAGAAATAAAAACTAAATCTTCAAACACCTTCTCCCCACCCCTCCCTTTTTCCCAGACTTAACTTCACTCCTGATTTCTCTACCTCCTCCCCCTCAGCGGCACAGGGGCACTGGGAATGGGGCTATGGTCAGTTCATCACATGTTGTCTCTGCTGCTCCCTCCTCCTCACTCCCTGCTCCTTCTCCAGTGTGGCATTGCTCCTATGGGAGACAATTGTCCCCAACCTTCTCCAACGTGAGTCCTTCCCACAGATTCTTCACAGACTGCTTCAGTGTGGGCTCATCTCTCCATGGGTCCACAGGTCCTGCCAGGAGTCTGCTCCAGCATGGGCTGCCCACAGGGTCACAGCCTCCTTCTGGCACATCCACTTGGTCCATCATGGGGTCCTCCATGGGCTGCAAGGGGACAGCCTGCCTCACCATGGTCTTCCTCACAGGCTGCAGTGGAATCTCAGCTCCAGCATCTAGAGCACCTCCTCCCTCTCCTTCTTCACAGACCTGGGGGTCTGCAGAGTTGTTTCTTTCACATATTCTCACTCCTCTCTCCAGCTGCTCCAACCCCTGGTTTTCTCTTTCCCCTTCTTAAACACATTATCCCAGAGGCATTACCACCGTTGCTGATTGGCTCGGCCTGGGCCAGCAGCAGGCCCATCTTGGAGCTGGCTGTCATTGGATCCACTGGCCACAAGGGAAGCTCCTAGCACCTCCTCACAGAAGCCACACCAGTTGCCCCCCCACTACCAAAACCTTGCCATGCAAACCCAATACACCCTCAAATTTCAAAATAAAATTGCTGTTATTAAAGACTTATAGAAGTCATAGAGTATTCAGTTGTTTGGGTTTTTTTAATTGATGGGTAGAACTCAGCATCGAGTTTTTCGAATTACATTTTTGTCAGATATGTGACTAACAGCTGGGTAGTTAGCTGCTTTTAATCATATTGTTCTCACAACTTGTGTCAGCATTGCCTAGAGCTACAGAAAGCTGCTCAGTATTGTAGAAATTGAGAATCTAGTAAACAAAAATCAGTGTAAAATGTGAACAAAACTACACCAATACGGATTTAGACAAAAGGATGTGGGAAAGGGTAAACTCTCACTCTCTTCTACCTAGTCTGCAAATAAGAGGGGGAAATGGATGCAACATGGGCATCTCTGATGGGCAGAAGGGCATGTGGTTTATGGCAGCAAAGGTGAATGGAGGTGGGGGGGATGTGGTAGCAGGGAAGCCAGATCCCAGCTGCTGTGTAACCATGGGCAACTACATGGACTCACAGGGAATTTCAAAGGTGCCAGCACAACTGTCTTTGGGGTCTGCCAAACAGCCAGATGCTGGTGCAGAGTGAATATTTTAGACCATTTGCCATACTGTTTTCAGAATTCTACCTGATCGTCTTCCCATCTCTTTTGGAAAACCCAGTGGTATGTTAATTACCAACTTCATAAAAGAAAAAAAATATCCACAGTAAGCTTAATGAGTTTACAGAACTTTTGCTTAAATGCAAGACTAAAAAAAGGATGCTATTACAATCAGTGTGTTAAAATTCATGGACAATGTGTAACATTCATGGCATCTTTGATTAAAAATGAAATTCCTTTTTTCTGTAACACCCAGGGATTTTCATTAAATCAAAATGATGATCTTAACTGCAGCTACTAAAAGCAGTAGCTGGCGGTGAAACTGGTAGAGCTATATGGCCTGTGACAGGTTCTTTCCCTACTTCTCACCTCTAGTGAGGCAACACATATCTTCTCTATCTTCCTTCCTCCTGAAAACCCTCTCACCACTGGCAAAATATGAGAGTCCTGTAATAATGCGTGGTTAAGTCGTTCCGATGAGAAGGGTAAGCTGAAGGTATAGATTTGCAATCGGTAGATGCCTGTCTGTTGATTAGATATAACTGTGTTTTTATTTCCATCTCTCCTCCAGAGGATATAAAAGCAGTCACCTGTCAACCCAATCCAGCAATGAAATTCAGCGGCCTATTGTCCCAATCACTGCTTTCAATCACTCTAAACGGTCTCCGGAGACAATCATTATTATAGGACATGTTCCTAAGAGTAGATAAATGGAGCTCAACCTGCCAGCCTGCATAGGGAAAGATGGACAGTCTTGGCCAAAAATATGAAAGGGCCTGGAGCTTTATTGACATTTACATCAAAAATAGTTAGCAATGAAAGCAGCTGTTGTGGAGAGCTTTCACCACAACGTGTTTGGAATATGCTGTGAATTGAAATACAGACCTCCTGACAAGCAATTTACCTTCTGTCATTCTCCATGTGCTTGCAGCATTACTGGGTACTTGCTGTGATAGCCCACTTAAAGCTGCACATGTGTACAGTTTGGATGAAAGATTAACTGCAATTTGAGGCAGGAAGTAACGAATTGTGGAGTGTCATTCATAATGGCCGACATTGTCATCTGCAGGGTGACACCACAGCAAGAAGGTGCCTCTGTTGTGATGAGCTTATAGATTCAGATGTCATTCATCCTAATGAAGATCTGCCTACAGTTCTAATAAGCAGAGTGTGAGACAGCTCAGGATTATAAGCATTAATCTGCCTTGTTTGTTGACATTAACATGATGACTAAAATGCCATTATGCAAGAGATTCTTTCAAAAGCTATTAAAAAGGGGCAATCTTAATAGGAGTATTACAGCCCAGAACAAAATATGTGCCAGGAGTTAATTTCCATGTTTACTCTTGTCATTTTCTACACTGTATTTTTCCTCCTCTAAGTAACTTAGGCTGCACAAAAGTTTTTGGTATTTCATGAGCATAATACCACTCACTGTAGCTGAAATACAACCCACATGCTGGTTTCCCCTAATGCAAAAGGTAAATCCATTAACCCATGGTGCTGATAGCAGATAATGTTAAATACAAATAACAATGCAATAAATATTTAGCTGATATTTTGTGGAAATAACAAACCCAGATCATGCCAAGCACACTTGAAAGGAAGACTTGTGATAATATTTAATTTAAATAATTGACCTAGTCTATAAGTAGATTGGATTTTCTTTTCAGCCACAGAAATAAGCCATTTTCAAACCAATGTGGTGCTCTTGACTATGGGGGTCAATGGAGAACTGCCAAGGCTGATTTTTCCAAAGACATCAAGACTCTTACAAGTCATTATCAACTGGAATTGAAATAAATCTGTGTGTAAATCTCTATTTAAAGAGGGCTAGAAGGAGGATATTAAGGATTTTGATCTTTATCCCTGCAGAAGCGGATGACATACATAAAAATGGATGTGTGCCTGTCTTTGCAACTAAGCTTAAAAGAAAACTGTATTCACTAGCAAAATCCAGACAGCAATCTAGTATATGCAGATATGGAATAAAATATTTTCTTTCTAGATGCATCTAAGAGACCCAGGGGTCAGGTTTTAGAAGACAGTGATGCAGATGGGGGATCTCTTTGAGCTTATAGATGCTTCTGCATTTTTTTTTTCACACCTAGTTTTTAAAAGCAACTTGAAAATTCTTAATTTTTAGTTTATGTAAGACACATTTCACCAGAACATGGATATTTTTGCTGTCTGGATGTGGAGCAAACTACACTCCTCAGTAGGAGATTTGGATTGGGGATAGGTTAGTTAAAGATCTTCTAAAAAGGTTAATCAAAATCTAGTGGCTGCTGTTACCTTTGTAATGTGTCAGTGGAGAAAAAGGTGAAAGATTTATCTTGACGTATGTTTGTCTATATATCAATGGATGCAGGTGAAGCAATTTAAAAACAAGAAGGACCTGGGAGACATGCTGAGGGCCAAGGAAAATATGGACTGCATATTCTTAATCCTTTATATCTTTGTGAAATGGACAACACTATATAGTCCTATCTACCAGAGTTCAGCAAGAAAGGAGTGGGAAGTAAATCCATTTTATGTGCGGAACCACTGTAGGCTGCTTCTAATGAGAGCTGGGACGTGGGAGCCTTATTGCAATTCTGTGAGTTAGTGACTAAAAACTACATGGAACAGCAAAGCTAGGCATGGATTCTCATTTTCTTTTCTCACAAGGGCTCTTTTTGCTACTAAGTCAGGACACCCTTAGAAGGGTTCTTTTATTACACTAATCTAAGCACATCTAAACTGGAAACTGAAATTGCCAGAAGATGCATTTACTCCATAGGAGATCCAGCTTCCTTCAGGAAGTAAAAGATGTCCCATTTAAGGTGAAGGATAAATGGCCAGTTTATGTCAGGTTTATACTTTGGGCTACAGGTCAAGTCTAGTATGGCATCTAAAAAGGCCTTCAGGTGGGGAAGCCACTGGACTCCAAATGCAGTAAGTGGGATGAGTTAAAAGTCTTGGAGAGGGGTTTAAAAGGGACACAGCTCAAAGCAAGGAGCTGCAAGAAGTCGTGGTGCAACGTTTTAAGCACAGACAGATAAACGAATACCACTGATGGAAATAATCCCAAACATCAGGTTATGGTAATCTCTAATGAAAGCAGGGATATGGTCTCCTTTCTAGCAGTCAAACTGGGCACAGGTTTATTAAATGACAGGACCTAGAGAAGATGGCACTTCCCTTCTCCCCTGTTTCTGGGACAGAGTAGAAACTGGTGCTGGAGGGCTCAGGTTCATCACATTTCTTCCATTTGATGGGTCCCTAAATTCACTCTCGGGTCTCTTGATTGGTCAGGATTTTTGGTGTGGACTCCAGTCTTCCTGTGGATGCACGGGCTTTTTCTTAGCAGGTGAGAACACCATTTCAAATAAGAGGTTTATGCTGAATGGGCTGAGCTGCCAGGCACAAAGCTCCCTTGTGCCAGGGACTAGCAGGAGGGCAATGAGGAGATCCTAGCATGGAGATAGGCACTGGCCCCTGTCTACCCCTTGTTGTTGAGGTGGACCATGCTCTGAGGGTCTGAAGCACAAGGCTGCACTCACACAGAGGTATCCAGTGCTGCTTCTTGTCTTCTCCATTCCTACACAGTGTTAACACCCTGGCAGCACTGCCAGGCAGTTCTGCTGGCTGTTTCAGCTGGGTGGGGCTTCTGGTTCAGCTAGCACTAACTCCCTGACATATTTCTGACTAGAGATACACTCAGTCCCGAGGGGAACATACCTCAGAGAGCAGCTGCTTGCTGCTCATCCTACCCCCTGCACCAGCTGCACATCTCGGGAGCACCAGATGTACACAGGAGCTTTCATGGTGTATATGCCTGGTCTGAACATTTTCAATACTGAACCATTTTCCTGTTCTATTTGAACAATACTAGTTCACATTTCTTAATCCCGTGTCAGGTAGATGAGGACAACACACAATTACAATTTCAAGTCCTCCTGAGAGAATCTCCCTCTTGCAAAACACTGCTCCTTCATGGTGGTACTTGGTTGTTCCATGGGAAATGTCCTAGAGGTAAGTGTGAAATGCCAGTTGTAAAGGCACTTCTAGACCTTTTGAAAACTATCTCACAGAATCACAGATTTGTTAGGGTTGAAAGGGACCTCTGGAGATCATCTCGTCTAACCCCCCTCCCAAGGCAGGGGCACCTAGAGCAGGTTACACAGGAATGTGTCCAGGTGGATTTTGCATGTCTCCAGAGAGGGACAGTCCACCACCTGCCTGGGCAGCCTGTTCCAGTTCTCTGCCACCCTCAATGTAAAGAAGTTCTTCCTCATGTTGAGATGGAACCTCTTGTGTTTTAGTTTATGTCTGTCGCTCCTCCTCCTGTCACTGGGCACCACTGAAAAGAGTCTGGCACCATCCTCTTGGCACTGAGATATTTATATGCTTTAAGGAGATACCCTCGCAGTTTTCTCCAGGCTAAACAGGCCCAGCTCCCTCCGTCTTTCCTCATAAGAGAGATGCTCCAGACCCTTAATCACCTTTGTGCACCTCCCCTCCATGTAATCTCAAATATATGGCCATGAGAGTTATTCCAGCCCACGGAAACCCTGCTTAGGCTGCATGTAAACTGATGCATGGGTGAATGCCCACACCAGGGTACTGGTCCTCTAAGCAGGGGAGGTGCTTTGAATCCCGCTGTGTATTTTTCCCAGCCTCTACACAGGTAGCCTTTCTGTGGACAAAAAAGGAGGCTCTGGGATGGCAAGGCAGAGATGATGAAACCCCTGAATCTCACCTAGACAGAGCCAGCTCACTCTGGGAAAACTGCCTGGGTGCCACAGACTGGGCAGGGTCTTGCTGAGCCCAGGCTAGCTCTGAGGTCTACCTACCTACACCGAATAGCAGGCCCAGTCCAAACCAAACAGATTCACAGGATCTCAATTCAGTCAGAATAGTATCTGGAGATTCAAAAGTTGTGAATATTTTGGGGAACCACTTGTTGGAGCTTCTTTTGGTGGGGAGTTTATCACATCTTTGTAATCAAAAAGGCTTTTGAAGTGAGCATGTACCTAACATTTTTTGTTTGTTTGTTCGTTTCCAAGGAACAAAAAGAAACATTCCAACATTCCAAAAACAGCTGACATTTGGGATGAAATTGTTCTTTTCTGGGAAGAACTGAGTGACATATTTTTATTTTCTGATAGAATCTAGCTGTCCAGAAATCTCCACAAGCTTTAAGTTTAGAAGAACTGAGTCCGCGAGAACAAGGCCCTTGCCACACTTTAATTCTGGACTCTGAGAGCAAAAACATAGCTGATTTATTAGACTTTTCTAGAAATGTGACCTGATTATTTGCAGCTAAATACAAATTTTGATAGCATAAATTTCCCACAGAACAGACTGACTGAGGAGGTGTGAACAGGTTAATAACATCCAAATTATGGATTACTTTCCATATTTAATAGAAGTGGAATATTTCTATAAGGCAAATGAAAAGGATAGCTGAAAGTTTGAGGAGAATTTGAAGGAGATATTTAAAAAAAACTTGAAGGGGGAGATTTTTTTTTAAATAAAAGTAGAAAAATACCAAAGTATATGTTATTGAACAAACTCAGTATTTTTAACTAAGAATTTCAGCTGTTTTGAATTCACTCACTGAATAAAAACATTGCCTTTTCTAAGCAAATTCTCATGCACAGTTTTCCCAGACCTTGGCAAAATTTCCATCAGATCACTTGTGTCTTTAATTAGACCTTGTGCTGGGAAGAAGCTGACTGTGACTTTAGGGGTCAAGATGGAGCATCTTATTTTTGAGAGAAAATAATAGTCATTGGGTCATTGAACTGCTGGGCAACTATTCAGAAAGCAGGAGTATTTGACTGCCTATGAAGTTTCTATTTGGATCTAGGAGTAAATCAGAAAAATTCCATGAGCCTCCATGGAAAATCATCAAAACTTGTTGCAAGGTTAAGGAAGGGGTGTTGAACTGGACAACCTCCAGGAGTTCCTTCCAACCTCAATCATTCTGTGAGTGTGTGAATCTTTGAGGTAACTAAGTTCTCCTGGTGAGCAGACTGATCTGACAGAAATTCTGCAAGGGCTTTCAGTCTGTGCTTGAATTTTTTCATGTCAGAGAAAAGTACTGGCCTTAATAATGGAAGGGAAAAAAAACAAAACTAAAGGTTTGAAAATTGTTTATTTTCCCACAAGTATTAGGAGAAGCAAACAAATTAATGCACTGGAGGATTTTTTTTTCTCTTTTCAGACTGCATTAACTTTCAGCCAGAGCTGTGTAGGATTATTTCTAGCTCAGAAGCTGGACCTACTTTTGCCTCTAACACTGTCGTTAAACAGTAACACTATCTGGCAGCAACAAACAGCACAAAATAAGTCTAAGATTATCCAACAGTACACACAGCTGAGAACATTCAAAACCAGCTGGCAAATGTTTGGAGTTACTCCAGATTCTCATAGTTGTCTTCCTTAATGCAGATGAAGGTAACAAACGTGTATGAGGGGCCAAAGACCTCTGGTTCGTTCCTGTGCTGTGCTTTAGCCATTAAACTGATTATTGAGTTAGCTTTGCTAACAAGGACACACAGCAATTTTCTTTCCTTAAATCCCTTGAGTTTTGTTGAATTTCAGCAAATGATAGAACAAAATTTTAAAAAGCCAACATCCATGAGCACAGTGTGTAAAGGAAACGAAATGTTCTTCCTACATATCTTACCAAGACCTTGCAAAATGGTTATATGTGACTTTTCTTCATTCTGCTCAAAGGAGCATGCAAAAGCAGTTCTCCAAACCCGAAGTCTTGGTTTATTGCCATCAGAAAAATCCAGACTCAGAAAAACAAGTCCTTAAGCAAAGGACTTGTCTCTTTCACACAGCTCTTGCAGGAGAAGGAAAGACTTCAGACAGAAATTGCCTGACACTAAAACCTGCTTGTCTGCCTAGTGGTAAATCTGTACCTGATACACAGACACAGATGTCCCCATGCTTGCCTTTCACTTGAGACTGCTCATTGCTTGTAGCTGCAGTTCAAACCAGCAAATGGAAGAAAAGCTGGATTGCCCCAAACACACTAAGCGCAGGCGCCAGTCCCTGCTCTGGAAACAGCTGGCTGCTCCACGTGACACTGGTAAAAGGAAAATTGTGAATGTTGTATTATTATGTATTTCTGCTTTTTCTAATTGTCTTCAAAGGGGAGGCATGCTTTTCAGATGAAGTACAGCTGCTTCTCCTCAGTCTCCCCAGCCTTACCAAGTTCCTCCTGCAGACTTGAGAGCTGCAGGAATCACATCCTCTGTGAAACATCGAGGTTTTCAGGTGTTGTGAGCTCCTGCCCTTTAGCCCAACAGTGTATTTTCTCAGTGAGTAGCTACATGCGAACATAATTTTCTGAGTTCTGCAGTGAGAAGTTAGTGTAGATGATGTCCCGAAGCTCTTGTTCTCAGTGCTCTAAAGTGCAGAATTAAAATGTTCCCTAGTAAGGGAGGTCTTACTGCTCTGGAAAGAGCCATTCTGTTCTGCATGGCTGCAGAACCTCTGTGGAGACTGTCTATGTCCCTTTCTGAGGACAATTTGGACAGAAGCTGCTCATTCCTTTGGGGGTAACACCCCACTATGAATTATGGTGAAAAAAAAGGGAGTGCTTCTTATTTTGATTTCTGCCTTCCTTGGGTATATAGGTATGATCAGGGGCCCTGTCTTAGCATCTTCACTGGCAAAAGGGGAGCTGCAAGACAGAGGAAAAGATAAGTCATTGCTTAATATTTGTAGTATGTCAGGGCCCAGGAGCCTAAGTCAGTCTCAGGATTCCCTTGTGCTAACCTTCATTCAAACACTTTGTCCTTTATTCTATTTACCTGTTAATAGGTCTCCTCTCCCCTTTTTAGCTTCTTCACCTTTGTTTGATTTATTTTTCCTTTCTTTCTCAAGGGCTTGTTACCTCTTTCTTTGTCTTGTTTCTGAAAATCAGTAGAGAAAACAGAAAAAATACTTACTGTAATGTGCTTACTAGATCTTATCTGGTGACTAAGTTACAAAGAACCCTCCCTTCTAGGGAAAATTTCCTCTGAGATCTTCCTTTTTCGTAATAGGAACAGTTTGAATGACCAGTACTTTTTGTTTCTCTTTGAAGGTATTTTTTGAGTAAACAATTTTAGTTGGAAATTTTTGTTTGGCTCCTTTATGACTTTTGGAGTATTGGTTGCAAAAGTTACCCTCTGAACCAACTAATAACTTTTTACTGTGTTTCACAAACTTATCTTCATTCTGACCTTGTACCTTGAGTATCTCCATGGACACGTGAGGGCTGCTTCGTAGCAGGTATAAACTGCCCCAAGCTCTGAGTGAGCTACTGAAGGAGACAGAGAAATGGGCAAAAAGCGAACGTTTGTCTGAGGCATCCAAGGAGACATCATTTGCAGGCTTTTATTTCACGGTGCCAATGTGCAAACTGAGAAAAACCTGAGTGCAGTAGAACCAGCCAGCTCCACTGTGCTCTGATTTGATTATAGCTTTAAATTGAAAAGTCGTTAGGAACAAAACTTTTTAAGATAAGTACTGTTGAAGAAACAGCTGTCAGTCTGTAATGTCCATTAGACAGTCATGGCTGAGGAGCTGTAGATCCTTGTTTGAACAGCAGTGAGACAGAGATGACACTGCAGGGCCTCCTTCCAGACCTGGCCCCCTCCTGCCCTGGGATCAGAGTTTGCCACTGTTTTATGAGTTGAGTAAGGAGGTTGAGCAGCATCTCTGGATGGCAGGGGGCCATCAGGGACCCACTCACTGCAAGAAGCGACCCGGTGAGTGCTAAAAGGCTGGGAAAGCCCTTGAGATGAGTCCACCTAGAGGTGGACTTCCCAGCTGCATCATTCTCCTTCTCCTTAATCTCATCCTGTCCCCCAACCTGTGTCCCCTTCGATTCAGACTCCTGGTGTTTTAGAAACAGGCTGTCCCTCCCCTGCATTGTCAGGCAGAGCCTAGTTCCAGGCATAAATGACTAATGACAGCAAAGGGGGATGGGGCAGGATCTGGGTTTCGAAATCTAAAGTTAAGCTCTAAGATAAGGGAAGTTGTGGTCATTTAAGCAAACAAACCTTGGACAAGTAAGGAAAGTTCTGGGGAGAACAAATGAATGAATAAATAAACAGATAAAGTGCCTGTGTGAAGTTTTAAATAGAGTCAGCTGCTCCATAAATCCAGGAAGCCTTTAAAATACAAGGAGAAAGAGGTATTTGTTTTCCGTACACCAAAAAAACAGCCTTGCCGAGGTAGAGAGAGCAGTGGTACTTTCATTTCCACTCACGGTGCACATGAGCATAGGAGCAGGTTTCTGCTCTAACGAGACTGGGGGAGAGAAGGTTTAAGGTTGTAGCTTGAGCAAATCCCTGTGGATGAAAGGTATAGTTCTGTGTGTCTTAAGATGCAGACTGAATGAATCCTCAGCACTACTGAGATAATTCCAGTTTCCTTGCTACTTGCTCCGTATTTTTTCTTAACTTTTCTTGAATGGAAATACTTTTAAGTAGCAGGACTGGTTATAAATAGCTCTGAGTAATCCGTTTGAAGAAGTATGGAAAAAGAGAGGTATCTGAATTTATCTGCTTTTGCATTTCACTTGTCTGTTTCCAGTTCAAGTTCAGTAAAATTTCCCCGTTTCTCATTCATATAACCGAAGGGATCCTCATACAAAGATATCGAAATATCTTCTTGATGTAGATTTGATATAGACATATAGATATGCCATTTCTGATATGAAATGACATATTTCTTCGCTTGCGTATTCTTTCAAAAGATGAGCAAATAAAACTGAAATTGTAAAGTGTATTGCATTAAGAGACTCCTAAGAACCTCTTTAACAACATTTGCAATTGTTTCCTTGTGAAGAAATTTTATGAAATGTGTTTAAATATTTATGGAATGTTAAAAATGAGGCATTAATTGGCAAACAACTTAATTAAAATGCTTTCTCGAGTAATTAGGAGCAAATACTTTCCTCTCTGTTTTGCATACCATTTGTCTTGTTCTCTGTTTGATAAAGCCTGCCTGTCAGTCAAACTTTGCTGCAGGTAATTTTTTAGCTCTGTGGGGAAAATCTTCAAAAATTACATCTGAATTTAAAATATTTTTATTATCATTTTTGTCTAACAAATTCTCCTTTTTACTTCATCTTCTATATGTCCCAGTAAAGGAGCGTCCTGGGAATTTAGGGCCTGAAGATGAAATTCTGCATCAAGGCATTACTGAGTTTCCAAAAACGCTCTCCTGAGAACAAACTGAATCAATCTAGAATCAACAAACAGTGCAGTTAATTAATGAGTACACCATAAGGGAGCTTTTTTAAACAATGTTGACTGCTGCTGCCTCAGGACCAATAGCACCAGAAGTTATTGCTGGTTTCAAAGAAGTGATTCTTAGGGTTCCCCCAAGGCACCTTTTGCTTACATTAGCTATTTACTACAACTTTTCCTCTTATTTGCACCCTAGGGAAAGTATACTTATTTGCTAAATTACTTTTTAAGTGATGCTTCTTCATGCCAGTAGCCTGAGGTATATGAGGGAAGATGCTACAGCATAAATAATAGCAGAAACTGAGCTGCTTTACAGCAAAGCGCAAAGAAAACCTTTGAGCTGGACACCACCCAAGCAGTGCTTCCAGGCCAAGCTGAACCCGGAGGGCTGGGGAGAGCCTCAAGGACCAGCTGCACACCCAGCCAGCTGAGCCTCACCAGTGGTCACAAACCCACAGAAGTCTCCAGAGGGAGAAGTCCTGCAGAACACTTTGGAGAATCAGGATGGAGTAATGGAGGAAAAAACCCCAGATTTCCAGCCACTGAAACCCAGGGAAGCTGAATCAATCTTAGGAGAGTGATACAGGTTTGCACCAGGTGAAATCCTGGCTTGCAGACTGTCCCTAACAATAATCAAAATGAATGGAATATTCTATCTACAACCTTCCATGTAAAAAAATCCAAACAACAAAATATTAAAAATAGGATTGCATTTTTTTTGAGGTCACAGTGTTACGCTATGGCAAAGCAGTGATTACTTTTCTTGTGTAACTTTTGGAATTTCCCTTTCAGGCCACTCTGTAGGAGGAGAAAAAAAATATCTAAAGTAGGAGGCTGTGTTTACCAAACACCCTTCAGAACATAAACTGGGTAGATCATCATGTTCTTGCAACATGATGTTTTCTTATCACGGATATGTTATAGGAGTTTAAAATTCTTATTAAGTAGGGTCAAATTATCAGTGGCCAGGGGTAAAATTGTATTTGTATGTAACCAAATTCAGATATTGGATAAATTGCTGAAACTTCTTTTTAAAGATGCTGGGTGGCAATTGTACTTACCCCAGTCATGTTTGGAGCTCTTATAACTGTAACAGCATCTGTCATTCACACAATTTAAAGTGTCCCATGAAATCATAGTGTAGAAATATTAATTTAAATCTGAATGGAAGCATTATATATCAGTAAACCTCTAGAGACCATACAAGCATTGGGTACAGCAATAATCAGTTGATATTACTAATGCGGTCTTGCTGGAAGGTATTTCCAGCCTTCTCATGCTTTTAATAACATTTACTGACAAATTATCACTAACATAAATATTTCAGTGGGGATTCACTGATGTAAAGTAATCCCTAAAAGTTAGGAGTGACTGATGTTCAGGTTTGTTCCTGCTATAGAATGTTAGACAGTTTTTTGTAGGACCAAGGAAAGGGTGATCACCAGTCGGATGGGAGTAAAGCTGGAGAAGCCTTTGTGTTTCTGGAGGGCTTGCTTTGCAAAGGGTTCAGGCAGACTGAAAACAAAAGGATCCTACAAAATGCAGCCTTTGTTCCCAGAAAAGAAAGACAGTGAAATCTGTTTCCAAGAGGGCAAGTGCAATCTAAACCCAGGAAGTTAAACTCAGTCATTTAATTCTCCTGTGTTTATGTCTGGTTTTGTTAATTTACTGTAAATTCGAAGGGACTTTACACCACAGGCACCATGACAGGGTTTGACCCCGGCAACAACCATCTGCTGGAAGGGAAAGACCTCTTGCCACTGTGGCTCGAGCACATGGCACATGAGCCTTGTGCAGCTGGCAGCTGAGTACGGGGATGCTGCTTCTTTGGAGCTCCTCCTGGCATTGCCACTATTTATATACTATTCGGGATCCACTTTCCCCAACTGAGTGCTGATGTGTGCTGCACACCAGAGCAGCTTCATCCAGGAATTGTGACCAGAGTTGGGGTGTGAAGTAGCCCTAGGCTCTAATCTCAGCACACCAGTGCTCCAGCAGGTTTGCCTGCAATGAAAGGTTCACAGAAGTTGCTATTTCCTTATGGTTGATTTTGAGTTAATTCTGCTTAGTTCAGATTGCAGTCACTTCAGTCCTGACATCAAGGAGCAACTTCTAATTGTGTTTTTGATGCTAATTATTTATACCTGATTAAAAACGTAAAAGCCATAGATTGCTTAAATATGAAACAGAAATGGATTAAAAATTGGTAGTGAGGTGGGAAGTTTAAGTACTTCTATTAAAAACAAACAGGAAAACCCCATCAGATTTGTACTCTTACTAGAGATGGTTCTGATGTCAGCAAGCTCTCAGAGTGTGTTTCTGAAGCAGCTTGTTCATGCTGTTTTATATTTCTCAGTAATAAATGTTGCTTCTGCCCCCAAACTTCAAATATAAATGTTTATTACACATAAAGGATTAGGAGTGTTCATATCAAGCCTTTTTGTAAAAAACATCTTTTGTATCAAATAGAAACAAGAGCAATTCACACTTGGCAATGATATATTGAATACTACCTCAGTAGAAATAAAAATGGATCATCGCTATGCCTGTTTGTTTCTTTATACTTAGTTAAAGTTCACCTTACAGATATCTATCAGATAACAAAAGTTGGATATGCCTGCGAAATTGGAGATGTTTTCCTGTTTATCTTATGTGATGTTCTAGTAATATGAGCCACAAAAATCCTGGGACTGTATTCTCTTTTGCAAAAATGATTATCAGTATCTGCTTTTGTTTGTGTCCTTAGAATGTCAGGTAAAGTGCAGTAATGCCTGACCATTGTGATGATCAAAACCCAGGACTGAACCAACAAGTGATGGTTCATATTTCTACAGACTAAGTATTATAAAAGGAAGAAAAGTCTTTTCAGCTCATGGGTATGATTTCATAGAAATAAGTCTAGACAGTGCAACTCTGACAATGTGAATTAAGATGGTGTGGTGAAGAAAATGTTCTACAATGATCTATACTTACACTATACATGTAATTTTTCCTATGGGCCAGCCAACGACCAGTGCAAGGCACTGGGCTTGATCCTCCAGTGTGGATGTGAAGAAGTAAACTATCTTCAGTTGAATTATCAAATCACTCCAAATTGCCAGTGTGTGAAGAAGACCATGCTTTCTGGCATTAGCTGCTGTCCTGTCTAGTCTATTTATAACACAGCATTCCCACTACAAGGTCTCCAGGCTTCTGTAATGAATTTGATCTACTCATGTTCCCAAACCCTTGCCTTCTCTCCCGCTGGATGTGGGAGCCTGTCACCTCCTTTATAATGACTACAATAAGTTGACTTGTTCCCAGTGCTATGGGCTGTGTTTCTGTGCTTCTGTCTGGCTGTGTCCCTTGGCTTACAGTAATTGTAAAACCTTGGAAGAGTATTTATTTGATGTACATCTTGGCCAGCTGATTCAAGTTGCTTTGTAGTGGATTTGGTTCTCAAAATTACCTCTCAGTTTCCAGGGATATTTTCCTCCCTGATGATCTTACTGACAAACTGTTTAACTGCTACCAGTAGACCTTCCTTGCACCATCCACTCCAGAAATATTGTCTGCTCTTCTCTGTCCACAGTAACTCTATCTGGCATGCAAGATCCATCCAAGGTCCTTGGAAGGTTTGAACTTAGACACTGTTACTAACTCGCATATGTACAGGCAGTTTATAGATATACTTCAGTATAAATACTTGGTAGGGCCAAATGATAGCTCTCTCTGCATGGCTCTGCCTCTGAAACATTTGGAAAAACATGAAGGTCTCCATATCTTCATGGTGAAGATTTCAGTCAGAAAAGAGAAAAACCTAGATTTCTGAATCTGCAGGTCAGGTACCCTAGACTTAGGTATGATTCTGGATCCAGTGCCAGACTCTATATGGATTGACAGTGCTTTACAGCTTTTGGAGTGCCTAAGGATTTAATTCTTGACTGAACACAAATTCTGGGTCCTCTACAACTTTATAAGTGCTGGCCTAGTATGAACGCATTCAACCAGATCAAACTCTTTAAAGGTTTTTTGAAGAGATGTCTTCATACAGCAGGTTTTATGACAGCTCAAGTACTGTCTATGCATACAGCTTGCTAAATCAGGCATCACCTAGCCTCCCACAGATGACACAGAGTCTCATAAAATATATGGACAGAATGAAATCTGTATTCTGACTAATTTGACAGACAGTTGTGAATCCACACTTTACCTGGATCAAGCTTGTATTAGTAGTTGATTCTGTCTTAAAGATGGCTGATATGAAGGAAGGTGAACAGTCTCTGACCTGTTCATAGTGAAGTTTAGAAAAAAACAATTGTACTTTTTCTGATGTCAGTTTGTCTGAATTAGTGAAAGATGATGTCTACTTTAAGATGTTAGCTGAACTAACCTTTTAATTACCGATGTAAGTGAATATGAATATTGACACACAGCTCATTTCTAACTAGACCTTATGAAATTCTTGAAAAACCTAAGCTACCAAGCATCATGATATTTCTGGAACATGTATTATCATTGCTTGTATTGTGGAAGGGGGATTTACAAAACTGGATCTGTAGGGGATACTGTACTAACAGAGTGTGGGGCTGCTAATTTCCATGTAGTTCTTTGCTGTAATCAAAAGAGTTTGGTTGATGCTCTTGCTGTGTAACCATTTCTTTTTTTTTTTTCTTTTGTTTCTCCCTTGTACAACACCGGAATGCTCAAGCATTATAGCTGCAAAAGTTTGAAATGCTGTTTGCAAGTCAAACTGTTTCAAAGTAGCCCTGAGGGGAAGGAAAACAAATATTCCCTTAACCTTCATTCTAATTATATCAGTCATTAAAATACAAGGAACAAAGAACAGTGTTTATTAAAATTCCCTTCTGTTGATAGCTCCTCTTAATAGTGTGATTCATATCGGCAGATGTTTAGAGGAATAGTATGCTTATGAATTAAGTTCACCAAATATTTTAAAATATTCTAATACTCTCTATGATCTTTTATACTATCTGTAGGCAGAGGAGTTATTTTAATGACGTATTTTCATAAAAGTTACCTCTGTGGTTGTCCAACTTTGCACGGTCCATTAAATATACAAACCTGATGAAATGACAGCATTTGATACTTGTCAACTAAGATCCAGAGCTTCATTGTATGCTCTTCAGATGAGCAAACAGAGAGAATAGAAATGGCTGTTTTCAACTGAAGACTTAATTTCTTTTTGCTAGGAGAATTCTTGATTCAGTAATCATAAATTAATAAGTTAATTCTGAGATTATTAGTACTACTGGCATCTACTTCAAACAATGAACCGATCTGCTTTCATAGGGGCATTGCAGAGGTACACACTTCTTCTCTAGATAATTTACTTTCTTCATAGGTCTTTTCTCCTTCCCTGTGCTGCAAGTTTCAGAGTGGGTTTCAGAGCAGGTGCCACTATCCTGAGTTTGTGAACAAGGTGACTATCGCACTGGCTTCAAAATACTTATACTGTGCTTTGGAAAGATTGGTTTCAGGCTGTCTGGTGATCAATAGAGATGAACAGAACAAGAGTACTCTGCTTTTTAGCCAAAATGTGCACCTGAGTGGATATTTCTCTGTAATGTAAGTATTTTTCCATGATAATAACTAGAACAGGATGTTGATGTCAATTTCTTTATCACAGAAATTAGACTGGAACCATTTATTGGATTCAGTTTTTCACTTTTAACTTCCTGATGATAATAGCTTTGTTATAATTAAGAGTTTTAAAAATCCTTAAACTTCAGCATTTATTCTATAGGTGATTTCAATTTTCTCTCATCTTTGCTTTCATAAGCAGGGTCCTGCATTTTGGCCATAACAACCCTCTGCAGCGCTACAGGCTGGGGACAGAGTCATTGGAGAGCCACCAGGCAGAAAGGGACCTGGGGGTTCTAATCAACAGGAAGCTGAACATGAGCCAGCAGCGTGCCCAGGTGGCCAAGAAGTCAATGGCATCCTGACCTGTGTCAGGAATAGTGTGACCAGCAGGACCAGGGAAGTGATTCTGCCCCTATACTCAGAAGTAGTTAGGCTGCACCTTGAGTACTGTGTCCAGTTCTGGGCACATCAGTTTAGGAAGGACAAAGAAGTGTCCAAAGAAGGGCAACAAGGGCAACAAGGCTGGTGAAGGGACTGGGACACAGGTCCCATGAGGAGAGGCTGAGGGAGCTGGGGTTGTTCAGCCTGGAGAAGAGGAGGCTCAGGGGAGACCTCATCACTCTCTACAACTCCCTGAAAGGAGGTTTGTAGCCAGGTGGGCGTCAGTCTCTTCTCCCAGGAAACCAGCAGTGGGACAAGAGGTCACAGTCTTAGGCTGTGTCAGGGGAGGTTTAGGTTAGACATTAGAAAGAAATTCTTTACAGAGAGAGTGATCAGACATTGGAATGGGTTGCCCAGGGATGTGGTGGATTCACTGTCCCTGGAGGTATTTAAGAAGAGACTGGATATGGCACTTAGTGCTGTGGTCTAGTTGACAGGGTAGTGTTGGGTCATGGGTTGGACATAATGATCTCAGAGGTCTTTTCCAATTCTGTAATACACCAAAATGAAAATTCACTGTGATAATGCTTTAAAAACTTCTTAAATATTTTTAAGCAGTATGTTTGTCTGCAAAAAATGGAAACTGTGTATGCTACTAGTCTGATATAGAGAGTAACAGTTCATTTTCCTCTGTTGGTGTTCATGCCACAAGGCCTCCAACTTGCTTACAGGATGATTTGGGTTTAAGCAAAATGAAGTAGTCAGAGCAATCAGCATGGGACTTAGGGGCTCCATCGCTCAGAGAGGTGCTGTGTTGCACATCTCTGCTGCACACTTGTCTACCTTTATAGGGAAATACATGTTGCTCTTGATGGACATGATGGTGATAGCATATGCTATTGATGCAATCCTTCTAAGTTGGGGAATTCTAACACGTAAACCAGGTTACTGAGGCTTGTATGAAATTCAGGTCACACCTGACACAAGAAAGACAAAGGAGATGACTTCTGGGAAGCTGCATATCCCAGCAGTAAAAGAGAGAGCAAGAACAAGCTCCTTAAGTTGAGTTACCTAAGCTCCATGGTATAAAAGTGTCAGCTGGTATCTGAACTCTGTCATGTTTTGTGGCTGTGAGTATGAAGACCATTTGGAGTGAAAAGAGCACAACAAGAACACCAAGCATAGGGCTGGTGGTATGAAAACAAACTGTTGAGGGAGCAGGTGGAAAGCCATGGGGGCCAAGCACCTTAACCCCACTTCAAGCATGTCTACTCCTCCAGCAGCAGAAGGCAGCTGTAACAATGGTGGATCCTGAGGCAGCTCAGAACCACTGGTGTGACATGTAGATCCCTTAACACTGGGGTATAGTCTGAGACTGCCAAAGCATTTCTGTTACACTTGAAAAATCTTCTTTATTCAATAAAAAATATTATTTCCTCAACTGTGCCTATGATATCCATATAGGTAAGGAGTGGGCTGCTGAGCTACCTGCTATAGAGGTATATTGAGACAGAAATGACAAGGAAGTAGTTTCAATACCTAACCCTCCAGAGTTCTTCAATAAATTTAACTTCTCTCATTTGAGAGAATAGTGCTGTTTCCTTCTTTTTCAGCCTATTTCATGTTCTTATGGGCTTTGTGCCTTTTGCCTCTAAAATCTGTCCCTTGCCTTTTTCTGTAAAAAGAAAAGCAAAGGAAAGAATTTGGTTCTGGCAGATTTTTATTTTACTGAAGTGCACAATTAGTATATAATATATGGAACCACACAAGTATCTTCCCATCATAACTCATAAAAAATGTTCCTAGTTTCCAAAAGTCAGAGTGAGTGGAAAAAAGGAGAAGCCTTACAAAAACATCCAAAACTGAGGAAAAACTGTCATGAAGGCAAAATGCCCGATGTTATCAATGTACAAAACTTGTCTTCAGGAATGAGTTTCTACAGGTTGTTGAATCACAGGTAAAGAATTTTTGTTTTAAACAAGTCTTGGATGATCTTATCATTGACACAGGCAGTAGTACACTCAGTTCTAGCTGGAGCAGAATAAACATCTTTGCTCTGCACATGGGTGCAAGCTACAGGGTGACTAGACCTTTCCAGCTGAGGGGGCTGATTCCATAAAGGTAGATTTGCACAGAGCTCTGGAAGATACTCCCTTATTGATGCAAGTCTGATGGCATCCAAAAAAAACCCCCAAAACAAAAAAGGATATTTAAAAACCCTAAAGAAGTTCTAACTAATTTTTTTACTGTGAAGCTGTCATGCAAATAAGGTTTTCAGTAGGCTGCTATTTTATGTGAAACTAAATGCATAAGAGTTGCAAACCAGTGCTTCAGATTCAGTTCTGTGATACTGTAAATGAATTTAAATTAAGGATATTGATTTCTACTTAAACTTGGACCAGAAGGATTTGCTCATTGCTAGATCTTATGGGAACAACATGCAGTAAGTCATTAATAGTCTGCTTTTATTTTTGAAATATCACATTCTCCTTCATTTTGCTTTGAGCCTTACACAAAAAAACACTTCCATTGTTAAAAATCAACAGCAAAACCCAAATAATCCAGTATTGCATGTATTTTGGAAAATGAATATGACCTAATTTAAAATATAGAGGTAAAAGCACCAGTTGAATTCAGTAATTGCCAGCAGGCAATGTTATTGCATGCAGAAAATTGACTAGTACATCCAATATAAATTATTGATGCACTCATATTGACTTACTCTGACTTTGATGGATAGAAAATGTGACACTATTGTAATGTGCATATTGTATTAATAACATAACTAATCAAAGATAATTTTTAACAAACTATGACATAAGGCCCTAAATTATTGATGGATAACAGTTTAGAGATGGTTAGTGCATTAGTTGAATGTGTTCATTTCACTGACCATTTGGTCTGGTCCCATCTGCCACAAGTTAGCTTCCTCATCTCTCTAGTACCCATTCAGGTGCATTTGGAGCAGCTGGGATATTAGTTCTCTATGGAGAAATAAGATCTCACCATGACTTGCCAATGCTCCCTGCAGTTCCATGCTCCCCAGCAGCCTCTTCAACAATAGGACAAGGCCCTTCTCAGTTCCAGGTCTAATAATTTAATCCCATAAAACAATGTAACTTAGTCCCTCAGAGAGCCCAACCTTATTAATAAAAAATGCAGGCATACAATTTACATTGTTATAGTGACATTCCTCAATATTGCTTTTTTTTTCATTCTGTCAAAAGCTGCTTAAAAAAAGAGAGACTTATTCAAGGAAATAATGTGGCCATTTGAGGTAGTTGGCCTAGGATTATAGCAAGTAAACTAGGAAAAGGTGGGGGCAGGGGGGGAGTGATGTGAGAGTTAGGGGAGTTACTGTATTAAAGGAGATCTGTTTCCTTAATTCTTTACTATGGAATACTTACAACAAAAAACAACAGAGTATGGATTTCAAAACAATAAATGCTCACTTTTGATCCCCTTTGCTGAAGGACTCTTCTTAATACTAGTAGCATCATTTAGCAATCTGTTAGATAGTGAACCAGGACAATTCATAATGTGGCTCAAAGCACTAAAAGAAGTGGCTTCCCATGACTTTTATTTAAGTTTTGTGGTACAAATCAGCCCTCTGTATCATGCAGTGTTTGCAGATTGCGTCCATTTCCACAGATGTTTTAAGTTAGATGTTGTTCTTTGTTGTTAACCCTGAACTAACATCTCAAGAGGAATGCCAAAAAGGAAGCAAATGATTGGAAGCCTAAAGAAAACATTATCTGATGGCAAGCATCTTTTGAAAGAAAATATTTCTCATTGCCAACCTTCAGCAGGGGTGGTGGGAAACAATGCTCATAACAGACATCTTAGTAAACTTTCCAGAACTCCCCCTCCACCCTGTTGATTTTCTGCTGTGTAATGGCTTTGAAAATGTCTACATTTTCTGAGACCAGTTTTTAGACTAGGCATGTTCTCTTTATGCTGGAAGACTTGCCATACTCCCATATGGCCTTCTAGGCTGAATCAGCTTGCCCACCTAAGCAGCATCCTGTATGCTTACACTGGGTCTCTGCTAAATGGGCTAGCAGCAGTCAAGGCATGAGTCAGAGGATGAAGTCAACGTCTGAACAAACAAAAAGATATGTCAAAGAACTATTTCATTAATGTCCTTATTTCTGAGTTTCCATGATCAGAGAGGGTACAGTTTTACTTGTTTTTCCTTTAGGTAGGCTGCAATTTACTCTTCCCACTGAAACAGAATGAGGTAGGTCTGAAAAAGTAGGGGAATTTCAGGAAGTATTCATATAGCAAACCACTGTTTACTGTAATAACACAGACGAAGCAGACTGTGATGAAACAGTATCTGGATTTTCCATGCAGTTCCTGAAAATCAAGGGAGTTTTTCTGTCTTCATCCTCGCTTGCCTTCTCACTCTCCAAAAACAGTAGGAAAGACTTCTCCAGAGCTAGGTTTTTGGTCCTAGTGGCAGGTGAGAGATTATTAAGGGCAACCGAGAAATATCACTTCCCTGCTGTGGTGTGATTTATCGTATGTGACTAACATATGACAAAGGAAGCTGTGATGAAGTTTACAGCTTTCCAGCTCTAGTGGCACACACTGAGGTCGTCTGTGGCTCTTCAGCTCAGTCATTTGCTGGGGGAATTCCTGGGAACTTCCAAGAGCCCAAGCTAGACTATTTCCCTTTTACCGATGGAAACACCACATTTGGCTTACCCGTTCTTGCCAGACATGATTAACCCTCGGGATTCATAAAAGCACTTCTGGAGAACTGTTTTTTTTCCAAAGGATTTCAGATGTATAAAATTAGATGACCTTGCTTTTTTTTTTTCTTTCTTTTTAAATGACACAAGGAGACTGTGTCCATGAGACAGCTGAACCATCAAATTTTAGCTCAATATAGTGTTCAGATCTCACAGGTTGAACACGACTGTGATATCAGTATGTGATTTTAGGAAACATGGCACAATGTACAGAAGGGACAAAAACGTGTTTTCCTACTGCTGCTGGCAAAAGGAGTACTTATTTTGGTATTCTAACTGCTAGAGAGCATATGATCTCCAACTGTTTCTTCCAGAAGAATTAAAAATTGTCAAGTGGCATTCTGCCTTCTTCCTGCATTTTATTGAAACAGCTGGCTAAACTTCTGCTCTCCCTCACCCTTCTGCTGGAGCCTGTTTTTCAGTCACCAGCTTGCTTTTTTGCCTATCTATTTAAACATTGTTTACAAGTTATTAATCTAGGCAAAGTAAGACATTCTGCAAGGCTTTGCAATGAAGCACAAAAATTGTGTGGTGGATTTGTCAAAACACACTTGAATAAGGACTGAGATCTGACACTCCTGGTGTAAGTTGAAAGGTTTATCCATATTGACAGAAGTTATTAGATCCCTGTACAGTTTCACAAATACACAACATGAATAGTCTAATTTTTTAAAAGAAACCTTAAAAGAAGCTCAATTTTTTCTGAAGTATATATTTTATGATTAAATTGTTTGTTCCCATGTCAGAGAAATCTGTGTCTCTCTACATGTTTAAATCCTCAGTGTAATGCAGTTAGCTTTACATTGAGGACAGAAGGCAAAGGTTTAGGTTGTACTACGCAACATCTCAGAGACTGCAGTATCACAGGCCACACAGCAACGTGAAAAAAATGATGTGGCATAGGCAGTGTCTCACCTACGCAGAGCAAAGAACGCAGAGTTAAAAGTATCCCAGGGTAGGATTTATTTACTCATACAGACTGTCCAGCTAATGCACCAGATCCTAATTAGAGACATTGGCCAAAGTGCTCTGCCATCCCAGTGTGAAAAATATGGGATCACTGGTGGTCTCAACTGCCCTTCCCGCTCACATGGCAGTGACAAAACCATCTTGCCCATCAGCATACCATTGCTTAAGGATGGTACATTAAAAAGGTATGACTAAAAATCTGATGTGGTTTTATATG
Source organism: Pipra filicauda (assembly GCF_003945595.2). Classification (NCBI taxonomy): domain Eukaryota; kingdom Metazoa; phylum Chordata; class Aves; order Passeriformes; family Pipridae; genus Pipra; species Pipra filicauda. Next base: position 1,008,442 of record NW_024103862.1, on the reverse strand, counting down.
CAGATTTCTAAGCCTCTCTAACATGTTTTCTGAAGGGACTTGGGTTTCATTGGCTATAGCTATATTATAATGAGTCTGTGCTTAAGCCCAGAGCATGTGGACACAAGCCCAGGCTGTGGCATGGACATTCAGCAAGCTCCAGTGCTTGGGGAGAGAAAGCCTGATCCCTCCCACCTTCCCTCTTACAGGAAAGCCACTTCCCTCCTGCCTGCAGCATGAAGTGGCTTTGTGCAGTTGTCCCAGTCACCAGCCTGTACACACAATGCCTTACAGCGACTGCACCTTGCCAAATTCAGGCAGCAAAGCTGGGCTGGAGTCATTGCAAGAGAGAATACCACGTATAGGAAGGACAGAAGGGGTGCAACAGGAAGCCCAGGGTGGCAACAGGGAGGTGGGAAGGGTGCTGTGCCCTTGGTGGGGCTCTGGCTGGTGCTCTGCTGAGCAATGCAGTCGCTGCCTCTGACTCTGGCAGGAATGTAACACCTCACACTAAGGTTACAATCACTTGATGCCAGCTGGACATGCAAGTTAGATCTTTAATAGCAGGGAAAAAATGTTTTGTTTCCTCTTTTTAAATTGATAAATTTGGTGCTTTCTCCTGCTAAATAGCATCCAATTATTTCATCTTCTACTTCAAAAGCATTTGAAAATATGAAAGTGCTACCTGTTTTATTTGGTCAGTGGAGATGTACACTTAAAAGGAAGTCAAGTTATTTTTTGCTTACTACATCCAGTTTACTCATCTAGCAAGATGATGCATTTATCTGAAGAATGGTTTCTTTGGCTCTGTGCCATGGAATATATGGAAAGAAGAATACATCCACAGTTACTGCAATCTCAAATTACTGATTTGTTTTAATGAAATTAAACTCCTTACAAGATTGCACCAGAACAATACGATTTGAAGTGCAGTGTGTGCACTGGGATCTTTACATTAGCAAATAAATCTGGGAAAATAAATGTATCCATTTGTCTGCCTTGCAGGGATATTCCTGAGGAGGCAGCTGCATGCTGTTTTGTTTCATTGTGTTGTTTTGGTTTTAACCAGCTTGGCTTTCTTTTCAGCCATGCTGCAGGACAGGAAGGCTCCATTTCAGTGGTAAAAATGTTTCATTTTAGCCAAAAAAATAAATATGTCAACTCCACCAGAGAAGTTGTAAGACTGCATAGCACAGCTCTATTTACAGTAGGATGGACTACAGCAGCACATCACTGGGAGTCTTCACTGCTTCCCCACTGAGTTCCCATCCTGAAAGCACCCTGTAAGACTAAGGTGGGTTTTATTGTGCTAGTCTTCCTGAAACCACTAAAACCCCATTTGCCAAGTTTAAGTTTCATAGAAATAATAAACAAGAGCAACCAATGTGCATCATCACATGGATATAAAATCTTCAGAGATGGCTGAAATTAACTGCTCAAATAAATCCTACACGAAATAAAATATAAATGAAGAATTCAACACTTAAAATAAACAAATAAAAACATTGAGAAGTCTTAAGCAGATGATGAGAAACTTTCAGCACATAAATTAAGGACCAAGCTACAGATTTTAATGGAGAATGAGAAGAAAAATATCAGAAATATCTTAGATGAAGTAGAAATGTAAATTCTTTCTTAAACTGAGATCATGTCTCTGAAATTCAACAAATTTAGGGGTTAGCCTCAAGAATCCCTCCTTCAGGAAAAGTTTCACTGACCAATCACATACGATGAAGAAAATAAGAACTGTAGGCATCTGAGAATGTTGTATCTGACTTTAGATATCAGCTAATGTGACTGAAAAAAATTGGTTCCCAAAAAGGAGGCTAATAATAAATCCTATTTTCAAGTAATTATTTGACTAACTCCACAGGAGGACAAACCTTGGGAATGAGATTACACAGCTGCAAACACACTTATAACTGCTACACATCTCATCTCTTGACTTTGCCAAGTAATATACCTTTCTCTCCTGTATCAATCTTCAGAAATGGGGAAAAGAAATAAAACCGATAAATTCTTATTTTTCACTTGGAAATTGGAGACTGCCCCTATTCTTTACTTCCATTACTTCACATGAAGATGCACCTACATAAAAAATGTTACATTTTCTTTAAAAGATATCTAGGCTAGCAGGTGCTTCATCTAATTTTTATTTAAAATTTTAAGATGTTTTGAAGAGAGATACTCAACACCTTCTAAAATCACTGTCTCAGCTCTCCAGATGGTGAAAAGAAAGAGGTATTTCTAGATAGCTAGCTTAGATATAGGATCTAACTTTTGGTGGCTTAGGTTAAATAAGAAAAATCCCATCCCCAGCAAAGCTCTGCTGCCAATCGCAGATAAATAAATGCTCTGTCTAAAATCTCCAGTGCAAAGATAAACTGGTGTTTGGAATATATTGGCATCTTTACTGGTTTTTCTGATCACAAAAATAATAATTGGACCTGTCAACCTGGGATATATATATTTTTTCCCATTCTGTGTCTAACTGCCATTACTGCTAGTAGGAGATGTATGTGGGTATTGAGAGCAGAATATACACTAGTTTCAAGTACTTGAATTATTTTTACTTTGCATGGAAATATGATTAGTTGTAATGAGAATTCAGGATTCAATGAAGGTGAGGTAGCTTAATGGTGAGAATTTAGTGCACTTTTACAATCTGATTAACTTAAAATGTCTCAACTTATAGCTTTTCCAAGCAGACATAATGGACCTTATTCAATAAGTTTGCTTAATCAGGTGTTACTTGCAGGGAAATATTACCATTCTTCTAAAAATAAAAGATTGTGTTTCCATGTGTTACTATTGGGCTTTTTCCTTTTCTTTCTGTGGAGGGAATTTCTGATATAGCCCTGAAATTATTTTATTAATGTCTTTATTTCAGTGAAATCAAAACAGCCTGTAGAACTAGCTCCCCTATGTTCAGGTTTTCATATATATATATATATATATATATAAATATAAATATATATTAGGATAGTAGTAATTTGAAGATATTTTAGCTTCAATAAACACTATTTGGCAGAAATATCATAATTAACAAGCCATGGCTTTTTAGGAACCGGGAAAGCCATAGTCTTCAAGGCTGAGGTACTGAAGAATGGGCCTCCTAAACCTGGCTTTGTCACTAACTCATCACATTGTTTCAAGCAGCTTGTCACTCCTCTGCCTCAGGGTCTTTATCTTTAAAACTGAGGCAGCAATACCCATATTGCAGGACAAACCACGCTTGTGGCCATGACTGTCTGCTTGAACAAGCTGTATGAAAAAGCTTAGCTGGTATTGGCACTACAATGAGTTGTCTGTGCCTTTCCCCATATGAAGAGCACAGTCTCTTTGTTTTGGGTGCAGAAATGAGATTAAGTTTGTGAAAATGGCCTTGTGAAAATGGGCCATTTTCTGTGCTTAAGGGCACAGACTGGGCCCACTTTGCTCCTTGCAGAGTGCTGCACTGAGCATAAGGCACAGGCAGAGTTGAGAACACTCCATTTTGTGATTCAAATATTTTAAAGCTTTTCCTAGATGCAATTTTATGCTTATGATGGGATTAAGCAGTCTCAACTAAGAAATGTAGTCTCCAGGAAGAACACTCGTAATTTTGCGGTTTGGGTTTTTTTTTTCATTTTACATATATTGTGTTCATGCATGTGCAAACACATTTGAAACACCTAATAAAGAAAGCCTCATTTCTCCTTTCCATGTTTAAATGTCAAGACAAACTCAATACTTACCACATTACCAAAGCAGGAGGGTATGAGGAACCAGAAGTGTGTCTTACACTTGCGATGCCTCGTGGTGTGCTGTGTTGAGCTGTATGCTTATCTGTGTTAACTCAAGCTTCCTAAACACTAATTTTCGAGTCTAAGCCAGCTGAACCTGAACACAGCACTTCCTCTTATCTGAAAAGCAGTGTTTAGGAAGGTGTTGTGTTCTGTCCTTTGGAAGTGGGTTTTTTTTTTTTCCATTGAGTATATAGGGGCCTAAATGACCATTTTAGTCTAAAATTATGGAATAAGTTACAGTAGCATTGAGCAAAATGATACCAGCCTTCAGGTCGCTTGAAAATATTAAAAATGTAAAAAAGTACTGTACATATACAGAATGGGTTTAAATATATTCATAATTCACTTTCATCCCCATAAAGAACAAGGTTGCTAATATTATGGAATGGCTATGGATAATTTTGAATGCCTTTTTTGATAGAAAACACAGGCATTGCTTGGGAAGGCATGAAAAATATGTAGATTTCTGACTGAAGGTTTATCACATGAGAAACCCACTATCATTGAACAGACTGGTACCCTATGCAGAAATACTAGGCCAAACAAATGACTAACATGTTAGGAATGACAAAAATCTGTCATCTCACTCTATCAGCATCTCACCATGTTCTTTTCGTGCTGCCATTTAGTATCAAACAGAAAGCCTATGGTATGAAGAAGACTAAAACAAACAAACAAACAAAAACCAAAACCAAACAATCAAAAACATTTTTGAAAGAATAAAATTATTCAGAAAACATCAGGACAGGGCAAAATTTTAGTGAAATTTCTTCTCATTTTTCAAGCTGTGATAGAGCTACTTAAATAATAAATAACAGAAAAAATTGAAATGTTGTAAATCCTCTTCTTCTGCATTAACAGTACAAAATATTGAATACTGTAATCCATATTCTGGATTCAAACTGATTAAAGTTTTTTTGGGGTAAGTAGGAAAGATCACATCTTGACATCACTTGCCAAGTGGTACTTTTTACTGATGAATATAGGACATCAGCTGTGCCATTTCAATCTGTCAATTCCCAGACTATATATCAGAAAGAAAAACTAATCTGGGACTGAAATGATAAAACCATTTAAATCCAACATAGAACGAAGAACTTTGAAAAAAGCTAAGAAGCAAGTATTGTGGTTAGTGCTCTAACTGCAGCAAGAAACTGCCAAATGGCAATGTGACAGAAGTAGTTTAGAGATCATTCTATGGCTCCTGGTGCTTGAAAAAGTTTAGGGTTATTTTGGATTTTGATCCAGAAGGTCATTCCTTATTCATAACTAGAGAAGTCATTGGAGCTGTTCTGCCCTCACTGATGATGCCACTGGAAAAAAAGCATCACCCCCAGCTTTTGATTTCCTTCACTTGGTAATATGAGTTTTCCTTTGTCTCATGTACATACACTGAGAATTCACTTTTATTGCTGCAAATGGTTGCCATTAAAAATGACAGTTTGTGGAGCAGGCATTTGGGGTGATATCCAGGGTACTGTTATGATATTGCTGTCCCTTTTGGAGTCTGACATAGCCCATGAAACTCCACACAAGTTCAGAGAAAGTCACTTTCCTATTGTCCCTGTACCATACACACATATAGACATGTATGTGTTTTTGAAAACTAGAGCTTTTAGTGATAGGCTTAGCTAGCACCATCCTTAACAAGCTTGTTTTAGTCTATTACTTCAAATTAATTTTTTAAGACTAAAGCATTAGAGAGGATGTCTGCTGGGGCTGCAGTTGGAAAGACAAGTCTGAGGGCTAGTTTATGAAATAAAAACAGCACATAAGGGAAGAAAATTGCCTAAAGGAAACATACTTCTCTTTGAATAGCAGGCGAGAGGTGGGAGGCAACCTTGTTAAAAAAACAAAAACAAGAACAAAACCAGGGAAAAATGTCCAGATCCTCTTTAATATCCCAAACTGAAACTGAGTTTTTCCCAGTTTTAATGTATCTTACACATTTTTCTTATCGCAGTGGTTGACTTTTGAGAATTGCTGGTAAAAAAACCCTTAAAAATTGCCAGTGCTTTAGGTTTGTGTCTTACCCACCGATACTTGGGAGGTGGGGTGCAGCGCATGCTGTTGTTGTCTCTTTTGTAGTTGCCTCTTGCAGCTGCACCCCTCCATTTGATGCATCTCATATGACATGCAGTAGGGAAATGTCATTTTGAGTACAGCTTGGTGCACCCATTACACTTTGCACATCAAATTCCAGGTTCCCAGAACATTCCCCAAAGTGGAGTTTCATTTGTAAGATAGAAAAGAATAAGAAAGCAGACGTGACAATCAGAAGATTGTCATCAATACTATGAAACTGTATGTGCTGGTTCCTTTTTCCTTATCTTTACCTTTCCCTTTTCCTTCATCTTTACCTTTCCCTTTTTGTTTTTTTTTCTTTTCTTTCTGATTTTTGGACTTTGAAAGCTTTTAGTTAATATCTAAAAGTAAATTATTATTTCTTAAAGAAAGCTGATATTCTTCTGTTGTTCCAAGATCTAGAGGTTAAAAGAAACACTGTTCAATACCATGAGGTTCGTGCTATCACTGAGAAACAGGAAAGCTGAGTCTAAAAGTGTGCCCAGAGCCTGTAGCTCTACCTATACTCAAACCCTGACTCCCTTTGAAGAGATTAGTCAGGTGCAAACAGAGCAGGTAGTATGGGACATTTGTGAACAAGGTTTTTCTAATACAAATATTCATCTAGGTGAAAGGAGAAATAGGAATGGCTACACTGATGTGATTTGTGTGTACAGACCTCCAAAATTGTGTCTGTGTGACACACAGGCTACTGTGAGTTGTGATTTTGGATTTACACTTACTTAAAATATTGTCAATGCAATCTCAGCCTGGAAAATGTGTCCTTTTTTTTTTTTTTTTTGCTCTGTTGGACACATTGCCTGTAGTTATCCAGGATTTGTTTAGAACTGCAATCTCCAACTTTCAAATTTACCCCTGCATCCTCATGCTAAACTTGTTATTCAGCTAATACATATCATGCATATAATTCTTACCAGGTCAACCCACTAATTAGCACTGAACAATCATTAATATGCCCCTCCTGGGTAATTCTACCAGAGCAAATGTCAAAAATTAGATAAGGACACCATCAAAATGACTAGAAACTGGTAAGATTACAATTTTAAACTGACAAAGAAACTCTCCTAGAAAAACAAAACCTGTGAAGCTGCATCCATGCTGCATCATGTAATCCTTTGTGGAAGAACTGGACAATCAGAGGAATTCCATACCAGCTCAGAGTAGGTCTGTGCATATGCACGTGTATGTAGAGTTACTTTAAATGTGTACTACTCTCTCTCCCAAATGTAAATTGGGAATCAGTTGAATAGTTTGTTGTCAATTGAGTGATCCTCACATTTAACTCCTTCTCTACAAAGTGACTGTGTTCAAAGTGGGACAGAAACACTTTTTCCTGAAGTGATTAAAGAAAAAAATTGCTGAAAATTATGGCTATATCAATTTTTAAATTATGCTTAACAAAATAATTCCTGCTAAACCTCCTTTTTCCCACCCCCCTACCCCCCGCAAAGAAAAAGTGCATTTGAGGATACAAAATGTCATTGAAACCCTGAGAACAAAAATATTTCAAACTGCTCTGTTGCTAGCATACTGGCTATAGCAAAACACATAGTAGCAAGTTGGAATCATATCATCCTGAGCATCTGCACTACTCCTCCTTGGAGAGTGCATACTAATCATCTCTCTTCATGGTCAGTAACCACATAAGGACAACACCAGACGATGCCAGTGGTTTTGGTCCTGTAGCATTTATATGCTTTCCTGCAAAGATAGTGATGCCAGATAATATTCGTCAACCTTGTCTTTGGTCTTCTCTCTTGATTGAGGCAGATGTTTATTTTCCATCTGCACTATATGTCAGTGCAACTGCAGCCTTCATCTGGCAAAGGGTGCCTGTAATATTATGAGGCCATCACATAAGCTGCTGGAAAGATTACTCTTGTGAATAAAATCAGTTTATAGCTAAAAACATTTATTCTTCATTTTGATAAGCCCTTAACAAATGAAAATTTGCTTCCTTACACTTTTGCCAAGCATAGGACCATGTTTATTTCTAGCTATATGGGTCACGAAGGATTCCCAGCTGTTAGATGGAGTCAGTTGTGCATTGCTGCACTCAACAACATCTGTTTCACAAAAACAGTATCCAGCTTTTAGCGCTCAAATGGAGGTTATACCATATGCCAGCAGACCACTTAGTTTTTACCTTGGGAACCAACTTTACACTAGTCAAGGTAACAGAGGAAGTACTGAGTATTTAAATGCTACCAGGCTTCAGTCATATCTTCATGTGCTCTTGTCATTTCCAACTATATATAGTAAAATTAGTTCCAAGTATATACCGCAAGCTGTTCCTCTGTTTAATTATTAACTGGAAGAAAGTTTGTTTGCAAAACAGTTAAAATGTTTTTTGTGATAGACTCTGATGTTGAAAGTGGTGCCATAAGATGCTTCTGCAAATACAGAACCTTGTTAAAATGTCAAATAATATCAGCTATCAACAAAGGCAGATCAGGCTGAATACCCTTTAACTACTGAGCAGGATGTTAAAAAGCCATACTACCGTGGAACTCTTCAGAGCCTCACAAACCATTCAAAATGTCTGGCGGTGTTACACTACCAGGATGTTTTTGATTATGATTTATGTTGTGCTACCAACTGTCTGCTTTCCCCTCATTTTGTTTTAATCACTTAATGACTCTCTAGAAATAAAGTTTTAAAAATATGTATTTTTGACAGCAACAGATAAATGAGTTTGAGAGAAATTACTCTGATGGGTGAATCATTCTCTAAGGAGAATACCAAATAATTTTATGCCCTTAATGGTTGTAGAAGGACAGTTGTTGCTGGTAAACATTGCATACCATTGTATTGCATTTAGTGATACAGTAAAGCAGATTTGTTTGTCAATGATGCAAATGTTGATGATGATGTTTTCTTGCAAAATTCCTTTATGCCAAGTAAGATATTTTCAGTAGCACATGGATTAAATTTGGTGTGTGCTCCAGAATAGCTACAAGACTCCCATTATACTTGATTCTACCAATTGTATCACTGAAAATGTAGATTAGGCCCATGAAGTGAATGAGATAGATTCTGTTAACACAGACAAATTTTCCTTGTATGTGATTCAATTGGCTGCAGTGAAATTATGCTTCATTTTAATGATGCAAAAAGTCAGTCATGATGCTACAGACCAGTTTGCTCCAAGTCCTGTCCTTAGTTTGTAAAACTGAACAATAAGATGATTCAAGTTGCACAGAGAAACTGCTTATATTAATTTCCCTGCCATTGCACAATCAAGTCAGTAACAGATTCATATAATCAAAAAGATTCTGTCCTGATAACTTCCAAGAGAGCAGTAATAAATTCACTTGGTCCATTGTAACTCTTCTGTGAACATCACATGTAGACAGCACTAGCTGTATCTGGTTTAGGCCTGTTTCTTTACTTGTCTTCTGAGCTGCACTATGGACATGCCTCAAGCTCTTCTTCTTCTTTTCTACTGTTCATGCTTTTCTTTTGGATGAAATGATGTGGTGTTCACATGCTGATATGGAGTTTACATCCTGATATGGAGCAAAGTATAGCCAGAAAAGCAAACACCTCCAATAACAGATGCTCTAAGTTCCATACTACAGACAATGCCAGAGTCTGACAAAGCCATGCTTTTGGGAAATGTGTCAATAAATCTACAAAACACAAACCAAAACTCTAAGTATGCCAAGTCATAAATTATATTAAGAATTCAGGGAGCTTGTTTCCAAAAGGGACACCAACAAAACCAAAAATTCCAGGGCAGATCAGAACATCAGAGGCTGCAAATTTGTGAATAAGATGATGTGACCTCATGGTTTAATTTATGTACCCTTTTGCAGAAAACATGTATTGAAGCTTCAGAGAAATAGGTTTGGAAGAAAAATATGATTGCCTAGTTTTTAAAATTCAGGTTGGTTACTTGATAAATAGAAAATCATCCCAGATAGCTAAGGCCAAGCTGCTTTAGCAAAACTGAAGTCAGAGGAGTGACTTCCGTTTATACTGCATCAGGACTCGGCTTTTGTTGTTTTTTTATTTTGCTCACTGAGGTCAGGTACGGAACTAAGCAACTCCTGCAACACCACTTACTTAAATCATGGGTGGCAATTCAAGTTTTCAAATCTGTTTTCTGTTTCCAAGCCTTTAAGAAATCATCCAGCTAAGAATAATCGACTCAAAGAACAGTATGAAAGACATCATGCATTATAAAAGCCAACAAATCCTTGAAATTATCAGTTCTATCCATTTATGATGGGAAAAAAAAGTCCTCTTTCCTTATATTTTGAATATTCTTTTTCCTATCTTCATCAACATTAAGTTCTTTGGGACACTGATGCCTTTCTGTAACTGTATCATGACCGTGTTTGGCTAATTCTGTATTTCAAGGAGTAACAGTTTAGTTTGTTTTTTCCTCAAGGGCTAAAATTACTGAGACTTTGAGTTTACCATTTTTGTCACCAGCTATTTTCTGAATATTCACACCCTCTGCAAATTAAAAAAGGATTTTTATTTTAAAATAAAGTGACCTTTGCAGAAATTAATGGTACACTATCACTTTACAGATTTCATCTTAGAATGTACCTCATTTTTCAAGGAAGATGGGAAGTGTTTTGTTTTTCAGTCTTCAGCAATTTACAAGCTGCTGGGATATCTTCCCTTCCATTCATTATTGTTTGGCATCCAGCTCAGTTTTGAAGTATTGGCCCTTGCTGCACTTGGAAAACATGAGGATTCGCGGAGATGAAAATAATACTGGGTTGCCTAATGTGCTGTGAATATCACTTTTCCAAATGAAACAACAGCAAAAATTGTTCACTCCTCAATCCACAACCTTATCACAGATTTTTTTGTAATATTTCTGACCAATCATGATAAACTTACAACAATAACTCTGAACAGACAGTATACAGAGGCGCTCCTGCCCCCACAGAAATAGGAAAGCTGTTAAGTTCATCAGATTCATTCTGGATTTTGAAACTTTGCCCTTTCCTCCTACTGAATCATTAGCAGGAACAACCCTTCGTGTCCCTTTTCAGATCCTTCATTTCCACAATGCATCTGTACAGCCTTGCTCCACACAAGAATTGCATGGGTAGTTTGAAAGCCCATCTTTGGTCTGGGGTGTCTGTGCTGCTGCTGCTGCAAAGCCACGATGTCTTCAAAGCTATCAGCTAAAAAGAGACACTCTTCATTTTTCATCAGTAGGCAAAATGTCCGTGTTGATTCTGTGAGTCTCACCGAACATGTAGACTGTCATTTCTCAGAGCTCAGCTTACTTCCCACAGTCTCAGCAGGTTAGCAGGAGGGCAGCAGGTGTGTGTCCTTTCCAGGGCAAAGGGGTCAGACAAATTTTTGCTCAACCTTTTGGTGGTTCCACTGTCCCATTCTACAGTCTTTATACATTTCACCTACAAAATCAATGATGACTGGCACCATCTGCTTCTAACTCCCCATTAACTGTTTGCCATCTAGTCTTTATACTATGATTTTGTACTTCTGCTTCATGTCCCTTTCCCCTCTCCCCAATTTAAAACTCTCCACTGGTTTTATTTAAGCTTTCCCTAAGCCTACAACTTTGGTGAGCTATTCTGAACAAAATGTATTAAAAAACAAGCTGGTTTTCCAGGTGGGTTTTCCCAAGCTCTCACAGCTCCCATTCAAGTAAAGTTTTTACAGTTACATCTGTGCAAACAGTAAAAACAAACACAGTGTAATGGCATGGAGCTGAAGGAAGTTAAGTGCACCTCTCCACCTGCCAAGGCCCAGATGTGGGAAATAACATGGCACAAAGACCCCAAATATTGGGACACAGAAAAATTATTGCTACAGAAGGCTTTGGTACTATGTTAGTTTAATTTCTTGAGGCATAATCTTTTCTGCAACCATTGTTTTCCCATCCCTGCTGCAAGCAATTTTAGCACCAAGCATGAGGTAAGATTTACAATGTCTCTAAAAGCAGAAATGAGCAAAATGCTTGACTGCAAAGAAGAATGTCCATCATTAAGAGAGACCATAAAGAGGGATGTTTATGTCTATTACCAGAGATAGGCAAGACATAACTTACAGCAGAACTTCCTGCTTTAGAGAGTTTGGATGTTTATTAAGAGAGTCAAAGAAAAGTCTGCTTTCTAAAATTTTTGAGATTTTCTAACCTCCCTCCAGCTCCCCAAAAAGAGACCAGTAACACTCACACTGGATCTCTTTCTCTTCATAAACCATTTTATTAATTCTCACCAAGTGATACTACGTGGCACATAGAGGCAGTGTTGTTTCTTAAAGATGTTTCTTAAGCAGAGAAATCTCCTCTTAACTCTAGACACTTGTATCTGCTAGACAGGCACAAACTGGCATTGTAACTAGAGATGGTGAAAGTCTGGAAGGTTTCTGAGGTGTACTGGACTCTGCACATCTTCTCATACTGGGTCAGGCCACAGATCTATTCTATCCAGTACATGATCCTTAATAATAAATATGACAGCGTACGAGCATGCACAGCCCAACATTCCCTCAAATACACTCCTATTTTGTGCAGTCTTACATAGTTTATAGACTGGACAAGCCAGCCACATCTTTCCATTTAAACAGCCCTGTTTTTACACCCATGCACACAGTCTATGATATCCTTTAGGTATGAGCTCTATGATTTAATTGCCATGTGAAAAAATCATGTTTTTTTGTTTCATTGCTTGATTATGTACTTGTTTTTATATTCGAGAAACAATTACTAATTGTTCCCAGTTCTCCATCTCCACGATACTTGCAACTTTACAGACTTGCCATTAAACTTTCCTTTTCCAATTTGAGGGGAGTTGAGTCCATTTAATCCCTGTTCATGAAGGAAGCCTTTCCCTATTCTTCTGACCACCATTTTCACACTCTTCTTCTGTAGTGTCCTTTCTGGTATGGAGGGGACCAGAACCAAACACAGTACTCATGGGACACACAGGGATTCACAAGGGCGTAATGATCTTTCTGGTTTGTTTTTTATTTCTTTCCCAATCATTTCTAACAATCTATTTGGGATGTTTTTATTGCCTCTGACTTTCAAGCTTACATTTTCATACTCACAAGTGAAGATCTCTTCTCTGGCTAATAATAGCTGCATTAGAGTGTCCCACTGTGTATGCATAGTTTACAATAATTTTTCCCTATTTGCATTATTTGATACTTTTGGATATTGAATTTCCTATATTATTCTTAGTCATTCAGTACTGCAAGATCCTTTTGTAACCCTTTGTAGACATTTACTATTATGAAAGGTTCTGAATAATTTGCAACTTTGCCACCTCTCTTTCCAGACTATTTATAATTCAGACAAAGAGTCTCAAGCCCACACCCCTAAAAGACTCTCATGGCATCGTCCCCTCATTGTGATACCCGATCACTTCCTTCTGCAACTTGTTTCCCATATAGAAAAGTTCCTGTACAGGAACCTGTGTGTCCTCCTCTAGAGCAACTATCAACACAGAGAATTCACCCAGATTTTCTCCTATGTCATTATGATCCTTGACCGCTCTATTCACTTTTGAGTAATTTCTTAGCCTTCAAAAGTTGCTTCACACAAGTTCTTCTCTGTTTGGAAAAACATTCTTGTTATTGTTTTTACACTTTTATCCAATTATTTATTAATATTTCATTTTGTTATCTTTATTAGCATTTGCATTTACAGTGCTAGAAGTTATGCTTTCATTTTTTTTCCCTTTTTTGGACACTTGACCAGAAAAGCATTTCCTGCAACCCAAAAAAGGCCCACTATTCCTAATTGCCTTTCTTATTCTGTTGAGTCTTCTCCCCTGATTTTTTCCAGACCTTCAGGACAACTTATGTCTTGATGCACATAGGTCTGTTTCGAAGTTAACAATTATAATTACATAAAAAATAACTCAGAAAGTCAGGGATTCTGTAGAGTGAAAGTAATTGCCTTGTAAACTTACAGAATTACAGCTCTAAGTAATACGAGAAAGAATATAGATGGTACTGTAATAAGCAAGTCTTTTTAAATGCTACCAACATCTGGATGAATGGAAAAGGGCAAATGAAAATATAAGAATGCCTTGTATTTACCTTCTGACAACACAGGCAGTTCACATCTGCCAGATTAGGATTGGTAATGAGGTCATGTACCCTTGTATTTCTGTAGGGAAAATTCTGTTTGTTTGATTTTACCCCAACTATTTGTTATATTTTAAGAATTATCAAGGGGAAATAGTCTGTTGGTCTAGTAAAAGGGAAATCTGGTGTTTAATAGAAATTACATAAAATCCTAGATTCATCCTTCTTTTGTCAGTTTATGGTAGATGGAAGAATTGGACAAGAAGGGTGTTTAGATTTCAAGTGTAAGGATTTGTTTTCTGTCATGTTACTTCAGTCTTGGGATATTTTTAAGAAGGGATATTTATCAAGTCATAATGTAGGTTTCAATCGTCTCTGTCAGCAGAGGATAGTGGAAATTGATGAAATATAAACATCAAATGTAGGGGAAAAATACAGCAAATGCCTTTACATAGATATTTCTGTGTCCAAGTTACTTGACTCTTTAATTTGCCCCAACAGCTGACTCACTATAGTATTTTTCTGTTTGTTCCTAACCACATCTGTGAACCTTTTGTTCTTTTTATGTGACTAAACTTTCATATATATGATCAAATAGTGTTGCAATTTATAAGCAAGAGATTAATAACTCATATAGACAGGATCATATTCCACAAATAATAAACTGATACAAGAAAGGGTAAATAAAGGGTATTATTTAATAGGGTACCACTAAACGTACATTAAAATATGGCCTTTTATTAGTGGGTACTGGGCAACCAGGCAAGTGTTCTCCATTTGTATTTAGCTCAGAAGTTGTCCATCTCTGTTTGAAAAAGCAGAATATTTTAGAGAAAAGATTTCTATACCTAAAACCTTGTAGCTTTCTCAATGACTTGTCTCAATGACAAGATCAGCTGTTCTGATGGGAGATATTACTGCTACTTATGAACCCTGACTTGTGCATGTCCTTAAACCTCTGTGGGTAGTGAACAGCAGTAATTCTATAACTTGTTTTGCTGATAATTTTGAAGGTTGTTGATCCTCTCACTGCCAAAAGACTCAGGTAGTTTATGTGTCAACACCTTCTATGGAGAATTTGAGACCAACTCTTTCCTTCAGTCCTCATATTGTTGTTGCCAGCTAAATGGACCTATAAAGACCCTATTTAGTTGGTGAAAACTTTCTGTTTGGGTTTTGTTGCCTATTGTTCTCCTGATTCCAGTTTCCCTGAACATTAAAGTATAAAAAATTTGGTCCTTGTTCTGACTTTCTTAGCATAGGTATAAGGAGTGTATGATCTCAAAAGATTTGGACGTCTGTAGTAATTAATGGCTATATCTGAGATTGTTTTCCTTGGCTTCTTCAATGGTCAAGAGAAAAGGAGAATGTATCTGACCTGTCTTAGATGTCTGCTTTATGATGAGATGGATCACACCTTGGAAGAGTATGTCTCTCTGCTGCTAACACAGGGGTCATGGCAAGTAATCCATATGTCAAGTCTCCTCTGTAGTTGACCTATGTGGTCGAATGAATCCCACACAGAGTGTACTGTCACTTTTTCAGAGTTGTAAAATTTCAATCGTAAAATTTCAGAGTTCTAAAATGTCAAGCCAACTGAATCTGAGCTGCATCAAAAGGAGTGTGGCCAGCAGGTTTAAGAAGATGATTCTTCCCCTCTGTTCTTCTCTGTTCTGAGACCCCCTGGAGCACTGCATACAGTTCTAGTGCCCCCAACATAAGAGGGACATGGAGCAAGTCCAGAGGAGGGCCATGAAGTTGATAAGAGGATTGGAGAACCTCCCCTACAAAGATAGGCTGAGAAAGCTGGGGCTGTTCAGCCTGGAGAAGAGAAGGTTGTGTGGAGACCTCATAGCAACTTTCCAGGATCTGAAGGGGGCTTAATGGGAAGCCATAGAGGGGTTCTTCATCAGGAACTGTAGCGATAGGACAATGAGTAGTGGGTACAAATTGAAAGAGGGGAAATTTAGGTTAGATATTAGGAAGAAATTGTTTACTGTGAGGGTGGTTAGACACTGGAACAGGTTGCCACAGGTTGTGGATGCCCCATGAGCAGTGCTCAAGGCCAGGTTGGATAAGGCCTTGAGCAACCTGGTCTAGTGGGAAGTGTCCCTGTCCATGGCAGAGGGGGTTGGGACTTGATGATCTCTAAGGTCCATTCCAACCCCTTCACATTCTGTGTTTCTATGATTCTATGATTAACAAAAACAGTTGAAGGAGAACATACAGTATTTGAAAATCTGTTCTTTTACCTCCAGCTCACTGATTTGAATGCAGACTGAGAGTGCTCACAGTCTAACAGCTGTTCAGTGACCTATGTGATATGCTTTGAGTGTTCAGATTTAGGCTTTGCAAAGTCCTAAAAATAACCTTCTTTTTGCCATCCACCTGCTCCATTGCCAGTGCCTGCATGCTTGGGGTGTTTGTTCAGGCATGTTAAACATGCTTGTTTGTACCTCCTTGAAAACAAGCTCTTTAGGTAATTATTATGTCAAATGCAACAATAAGGGGAAGAATACAGATTTATCTGATTGTGACAGCAAACTCTATTGTCTAGAGCTATTACTAACCAGCAAAGTACCAGTCAGGATAGCAGGAGGCAGGGACTTCCTAAATACGGAATTGCACTGAAGTTCTCTACTGTCTTGATATAATTTTTCAATGCCAACTAAGACCTTTGTCCTAATTTTGAGAATAATTCATGGTTTAACCCCAAGTTGCATCAAATATGCATCTATGAATCCTGCTGACAGCTAAGCTCTTTGGAGACTACACAGACCAGAAAGCTAAGAGTGAAGCTGGGGACGCAGTGTTCTCTGTTCAGGGCATCTGGCTAAGGAACAGCATTCCAGAGGAAAACAGCATTAGGAAATGTTGACAAATCCATGTGAAAGCCTTTCAGCCCTAGAAGTAACAGTGCACAATTTGAATGCCTTTCACTCTCTCCATCTCAAATTCTTATCTGAGAAAGCCATACCCCAGCAGAGGTTTGGCCTTAAACGTATTGGAAATTCCCTGTGCACTTTGCTGCTACAAATGCCTTCATATAGTACCATGACTTCTGGCAGCAATATAAAACTCTGAGGCATACAGAAGAATTAGTGTTGTGCTACCCAGGACATTGAGAGGGCAGGTGGTACAATTGTACCAGGACCTGTAGGTTGACACAGAGGTGAGCAAAGACGAAGGCAAGTGCCAGTCAAGTTGGTCAGGTATTTTTTTTCCTCATGCCAAGGCACATGCCAGCTCCTGATGCTTGAGGTTATCTGGGGAAGACAGTAGTCTTGTTGCCTATTGAAGAGGTTTACGTTATCCTCTGTTCAATTTCCAGGGGATGTTACTATGTGCCTGGCAGAACTAGGAGCCAGTAAAAGGATTAAAAATGCAACTTTCCTTAAAACATTCATGCAAAGTCTGTATCTACCTAGTTGAATGCCTAAATCACTTAGCCTTTCTGAGGATTATATAACTATACATTTTCCATATACAACACTATTTCAAGGAGATTTCCTGGAAAGGCTGACTATCCAGAGCCCACCACACAGAAGCATTAATATATTAATAGTATCTGTTTGTATAACTGGGAAACAAAGCTGTGGAGTGTTATTCAATCAAGTGATACTAGACAAGTTAGAAAATGCTCACAGTATCATTTTGAAATGCTTTGACTATGGAAGTGTTCGTAATGTAATGACGTTGCCACTAAATCCCTGGCACGTGTTCATACCACGCTCATACAGATGCCCTGGGGACCTCATGGGGCTCAAGAGTTGTATTTTGTAGGCAGTGAGACTTCACAGGTACTCAGAATTAGATCGGTTTTGTTGTCTCAAGACAAATTATTACTAAAGCAACTGATTACTAAGGAGAAGAAAAAAGTCTCTTCCCATTGTTGGTGTTGCCCCATTCACCAAAGGTTCCTTCATTAGCGCAGAGGCACACAAGCAGTGGTTCTAAAGTTTTTAACAGCTGCAGGGGTAGATTTCGCAGAGCAAAAGTAGGCAGGAAGAGGTGGCTGGTGAAAGAAACTCCATAAATCTATGCAATAAAAATGTTACCAACCATAACCTTAAAATAATAACTATGCTGTTCATCAGGCATTACAGCCAATAGCTCATGCTCTGTCCCATTGCATCATACACTTGCATCCCACTGGTAATGACTTGTTCTTTGAATTGCAATTAACCTATTTAAGACCAATTAAGAAACAGATCTTGAATAGGCCTGCAGTATTACAGCTCAGTACTCACAGAAGATGACAATGATGTTTTAATTAAATATGGGAGCAAAAGGTCTCAAACTGAAGCTTACAGCTAACTAAGCAGCAGTCATTTGGTTACTGAACAGGCAAGGAGCTTTACGATCTCCTTCCACATGGTTCAGCCTCCATAGCTCTCAAGTTTGCTTAAGGCTAAATAGCTTTCCTAATCTATTATTGCACAGAAGAAGTCTCTCCCGCCCCCATTTTCCAGACCGCAGTTTGGTATGTTTTAACAGACTATGATAATCCCTTGGTTTTTGCAGGGCAAGAATATTGCTGATAAAGTGATTTCATTTAGGCAAATTAACTCTGTTAGTTACATGAAAGATTGAACACTGTTATCTTATGCTGGTATGTGCAAAGTCTCATAAGTGCAAAATACACATCGAGGGCCAATTTCACATGAAAAACTCCTGATAGTATAAGAGCTGGTTAATATTTCTGAATTATTAAGTCTGACAGTATAATCATGCTTTTTTTTGTTTAGGCTGTTGATACCAGATGTTTAATGCACAATAAAATGTGATAGTGTAATAGGAGGCATTCTAAGGAAATGCAATTTTGGAAAACGAAGAAACTAGTTGGGGTAATTTAAAGCATAAAAACAGATGCTGGAATTTGGAGCTGCTTTAGTTTCAAATAAAGTGGAAGCCTTCCCTCAGAAACCTATAGATATTCCCAACCATTTGCTTTTCTCTCCTGGTATTGTTGTGGCCAGTTTAGGCCAGGAAGTCAGGTCAAAGTGTTGAAGTGTTGATTCTCACTCTTAGGTGGTGTTAAACACTGTCCTCGGCTGTGGTCACCACACCACTGTGTCAGAGGTGATTGCTCTGCATCTGCTGTTATTTAGCACATGAGGACCACAGGGCCAAATGAAAAGCTTGACTGAAATGTTCTTCCCAGTTTAGTATTGAATTCTAAGAAAGTCTTGCATGTGTTTTCAGGGACACTTGATTTTAATTTGGATGTGTTATTAAGTTGGTTATAAAAGTTGGCTGAATTTAGACAACATGATACTTTTGTTAACTACTATAAATTGAGGTTCTTAAAAATACTGCACAATAGGATAAAACACTATTATATATTCATTTAAAATATACATTTCATAAGATATATATATGTGTGTATTCACTGAGTTACACATTAAATACTCGCTCCATATGGAAGCAACAGAGAATAATAAGTAATAATCAGTACTGGTCAGTATTTTGGGACTGCTGAGTCTAGTAACATAATTGTGCTTTCTTCTTGCTGCTTCTTTTGGCACCAGATGTTTAAAGCAAAGTAAAATAGAACCTTAATATTCTCTGTAATTAATGGGTGAAAGCACAGAAGCAGGTTGCATTTCTATTAAGACATTGTCATATAATTTATGAGAGAAAACAGATGTTCCTTTGAACAATTTTCACTTGGTGTGCCTGGAATTCCCCCTGAGAAATGACAAGTTGTGGGAATTTTCCATGACATAAAGGACTGTGTTTCATACTTAAAAAATAATTGTTATCATACACAGCTGCAAACTTTATCATGGCAAGAGCCATTCCAGTGTCATTATACATCTCCTTGCACAATGAAAGAGGTCCAGATCAACTGAGGGAAAGAGTGAAGTTACAAGTTACAGGAGATTAGGTCTGTTCTGATCTCTGACTGTTTAATATCTTGAGTGGAGGGGTTTTTCCTTTTTTTTTTTCTTTTTTTTCTTTTTTTTTTTTGAAAGTCACTGCTTCTTGTTGCCTCCAGTAAGCAGCTCTGTCAGATCTACTTTGACAACCATCTGAACACAACTGGTATTGCGACTGTCTTCATTGGCCCTGATTTTCAGAGAACAGCTGCTGAGATCTTTCTAATGACTGGGTGTTTTTTAAGGCATCACAACACAACCACCCAAAAGAAAGAAACTGGATAGGCCTTAGTTCAAATGGGGTATGGGTCATTGACTTAATGGCCCAGTACATTACATCTTCAAAAACCTTGCAAGTATTTTCTAGCACAACATCCTTCACAAGTGAAGAAATTGTTTTCAACCCCTAAAAAAGTGTGGAGAAAATGAAAGAACACAGTGAGAAGCTACCCAAGTAGAAGCCAGGCTCAAATCAGAACTCAGGGCTCAAACATTCCATGAGATTCTTGCAGCTTCTCTATTTATCTCGTATCAGCTGAATGGCAATATCTGTGAATACATGCTTAGTCCATGGCAAAGGAAAGATTAATTAGCCTACTACAGTCTGTGGTGAAAGAGGTGGCTTAGACTCTGCACAACAATGTTCCTCTTGTCACCTGTCTTCTAATTCTGTGTTTAGGCCTCTCAACCACAATTTGTAAAATACCTAAGTAGATAATCAATGTATTTGCTATAATTTGCTAAATTAGGATAAATCTTCCATTGACTTGTCTTTGATCACTGGTCTCCCCCAGCTTCAAATGATGTGACCAAAGGCTGCTGCCACGTGATCCAGGTCGATAGGCAGGACAGTTGGAAGACATTGGGCATTTCTTGCTCAGCACTGTTCCAGAGTAAAACAAAGATTCAGGAACAGATCCTGGATTTAAGATTGTCGCATTATCTCATTTCAAATTAAAATAAGCTTCCCTAATCTTTCATTGCACAATCTGGTAATATGTTTTGTAAACAGATGTGTAGTAGACAGCTGTTTTGTTTAACAACCAACTGAGAAAACCAGCCTCCTGCATGTAGTAAATAAACAGATGAAATGTTAGCTTTAGAATTGCTTCTTTCAGAAACAGCAGCCTGGAAATACTGGTGGGGCCACAGCTAGCCATGTCTCTTCTCCTTAGCAATTCACATTCCTGTTCTGAAAAACAGAGAAGTTCTCTGCTGTCAGCACACGAATGAAAAGCATAAGCCATTCACTCACCAGTCTGTACACTGTTTGTTTAGCTTATACAAATATGATTAAAAAAAAAAGTCAAATTTGGGGCGTTTTGGTGAAAAATTGCACTAATGGACTACTTATAAACATGAGTTGCAGGAGGAAGTACAGATAATATCATCATTTGAACCAAGAACACCCACCCCTCAAAATCCTACTAAGTAACCACAGGATTGCAACAGTTTTTCCTGCTTCCAGTCACTTAGCACAGTCAGGTCAAGGTTTCTGGGAATTTTGGTTGATACATTTAGAAAATTCTCTTTTTTACTTTCTCTAGGGGGAAAAAAATAAAGAAAAATCCATTTCTGTATGGTTTTGTGGATTTGACATTTGCTTCCCTCATTTTTAGTAGTCCTGGATTGGTAGAATGTCTGAAACATCATTCCACTATGCCTCCATATGGCTGAAATTAAAAATGAACATCTGTCAAAAGTAACTTACTATTTAATGAAGAATCAGAATACCAGGACAAAAAAATATAGTCTTTGTTCCTCTTTTACAATAAAGACTTAAGTCTCCTGGCAGACTGGTCAACTGAGTGCTGTTCTCATTAAGTTGTATGACTCCCATAATGTCAATGAATTATTTGACATTACCAAACAGTGGAAAGAAATATTTTTCAGAAATTTGTACAATACATATGTGTATATTTATTTGCATAACAGAGCAACTATTTAATATGATAAAGATTCCCAGTTCAAAGTTCAGGATTGCCAGAAATAATTCATACAGGCTTACTGTATTAACAAAAAAAAAGCATGGAACTTTTTCAAGTATGTTTCTTCCTTTTTTAAGAAAAAAATAATTCAAAGGAAAAAAACCAAAACAAACAAACAACCCTATATCTCACAATAAGCTCCATGCAAATCAATGGGTTATGATAGAAATCCCCCTCAGGAGGAAGGAACACTGAAAATACTTACCCTGAAACTGAAGTCATGATGATTCCTTTGCTTGGAGAAGCATGTCAGTCTAACAGAAGTGTTCTCTGCAGCTTCCCTAACCCCAGCTGTACTTTTCAAGGATACAGATGACTCTGATGATAAGCCAGACTGGCTCTACAGAGCACTTTGTTCATTCCCCAAAAGATCTGCTGCTCGAGGACTTGGTGTCAAGATAACTTACCTTGCTTTGCTTGCTATGCCCCGGGAGACTGAAAGAACTCCCGCTCTCAAGAGCTTTCATAAGAGATGTGTTTTTTAAAAGTCTGTTTAAAGTCAGGTGGTTTTGTGTGTTTCCCTGCAAGAGGACTGTTCCTGACAGTATTTATTTATTTCCAGAAGGTTTAGGTCAATATGCCTACTGTATTGATCATACAGGCAGATCCTGATCCCAGTTAGGCTGGAATAAAGAAAATGAAATCAGTCGAGGTTTAAACTTGCACAATGATGCTCAGAATTTAGCCCATAATTTTGTTGCACGTGGGGTAGTCTTCTTATATTTGTTCAGGGAGATACATCTGGGGGAACGTGAGGATTGTTCAGTGTTATCGTCATTATGTGTGCATTGCACACAGGCTCTACTCTTCATTTGTTTCTTTGTTGCTGTGCTGTCCATATAGACACAGTCACAAACCACCACGGAGAGAACGCTTCACAGAAAACAGGAGACACATTAAGCTTCCACAGCTCCCATTGATTTTAAAGGTTTTTAAAAATTAGCATGCCTGAGGATCAGGCATCTTAATAAGAGTGTAGGCTGTGTTAGTTTTAAAACATAGCTAAAACAGTAACCAGTCATGAAAAATTTACTTTTCTTTAACAGAACTAAAATTTAATGACAAATCTCCCTCCCTCGGAAAACAAACAAACAAACAAGCATGTTTACACATTAAATATGAAGCTGAGGTGAGAGGATAAATGGTTTGTGTCAATGTCAGGAGGAGGAAAGCATTTTATCACAGCGGCAGTTCAACTAGGTACGAACAAAGTTTGTCTCGTTCAAGAGCAGATTTTGCATACATTGTTCCAGAACAAATGATGATACAAGATGGCAAAACAAAGAGTTAAACAAGACATGTAGGAGCAAGACGAGGAGGTAAACAAGTGAAATGAAGAGAGAAAAACACTGAGTGAGAATTTTTGGGAGAAAGAAAAAGTACTGCTGGCAATCACCTGGGGTGGGACTTAGTTCCATATTTAAACATCCAAAGCTTAGGCTTTTGTAGGTGTTTATATCTGCTTTTGGTGACCAGCTCCCCTTGGTGCTCACTGGAGAGCTATGCTGAGTGGAGCCCAGAGCTGTTGATGATAATGTCTGTCCATTTAAGGATAACTGTCTCCATTTACCATAATAGGAGTTTATCTACCTTATCACTAGGCACGAGTAGACACATTCATCTTTGCACATTAAACATACCTAAGTGTCCTAATCTTGAACATTATAGGGTATGTTGAAATGGGAGGTGATGATGCAGGAGTCAAGCCGAGATCTGGCACTGGAAGACAGGTGTACATAACATTACACCAGAGGAAGGCAGTGGATGGGGAAGGAAGCTGTAACCTTGAAACCGGCTGAAAGCATGCAGGAACCATGTCCTCTTTTCTTCGTCCCACCCTACAGTGAGAGAAAAATCAGGTGAGGTAGCCTATGCTAAGGACACTGAAAGGGATATCAAAATGTCCATTTAGTGTGGTTTCAATTTACAGATACAGTTATATTCCAGTTAATATATATAGACCAGTCAACTCTTAGAAGCATTTCTGGTGCTAGGTATTAAGAAAAAAAAAACCACAAAACAAATCTAATATCATTAATATGGAACCAAAAAAAAAAAAAAAAGTAATGTGACTTTTAAACCTTAGTGCTATTCCTACTTATTATTTCTCTTCTGCAGCAGTGCCTGTGAGAATAAGAGAATGGTACACATTCAGAGGCTGATGGTAAACAGAGAGGATAGTCCTCAAGGTTCTTCATTAGTGAAGAATACATCACATTTCCAGATAGCACTTTTGCTGAACATGCTAGGCCATCTGCTCATGAGGCTTTTGGTTTCATTTCAGACACAACTGGCTTCAGCCCATCTCTAGCAGTGAATAAAAAGAAAGTTTCTAAAAAATAAATTACAGTCCCAAATCACAAATCACTTTTTGCAAATGTTATGATAAAGTTTCCAAGCAATGCAAAGAAGGCTACGGTATGTGCAAACCTCTGTGGACTGGTGAGGAGGGAGACACTCCCTCTGTAGCTCTCTGTGGCCATGTCTATTTTCATTTTAATTTTTATATACCAGTATTAAATTTTCTATTTGTTCTTCTTTTTTGTTAGTCACTACTCAAAAACACTTTTGCACAGTTTAAATATTCAAGTTTAACAATTGCTTTTCTTTTTCAAAGCAGAATGTTAATTTAAACAATCCTAAGAATGCAGCAAAAAGGGCAATTATTTCATGTTGGTTGGAAGTTATTTATGGACATTTTCTATTGCTGCCTCTCACTTGAAACAGGACTATTGCCCACTCAAGATCAGGTCAGGTGCGACTTTTTCCAGCCAGTTGCTGAAAATCTGTGTGGGATAAACTGATTTCTCTGCGTAACCTCTACCACTGCTGCATTACTCTCTGGTTTCCTAATGACCAACCTGAGCATCCCAAGCACAGCTTGAGTGTACTGTCTGCTTTCAATAAAACAGTGGGTCAGCAAAACCTGTAACAATGATTCAAGCATCAGATAAACTTGATCAACAAAAGTCAGGTAGAACCTAAGGGACACAGGTTCTTGTCTGCACATTGGAACTAAAGGCTACATCTCTTGCATGCAGCATTTCATTGATAATCCTGTGCCCACAAGCATTTCCATCTTGTGAACAGCATCAGAAGGGATCATCAGAGGAAATCAACTACCTGGTTTTGTCCTAGTGTTAGTTAGTCCTTTTCAAAATGGCATACATAAAAAAGAGAGGCTGACTGAGGCATTTTTGTCACAGGAAAGACAGCAAGGAACTGCTGGGTCTGTTGCTGTTGAGTATTACCAGTAACTTGTTTTAAAAGGCATTTCCTGCATGCTTTGGCAGATAAGCACTCACTGCTTTAGAAGTTTATACCAGAAATTTGATGCAGGTGATTTATACTTCCCATATAGTAATCTGTACATAGCTAAAAATGGCACTTGTGGTTCACCAGTTGCCTCCTGACACTTGAAGAGCAAGTGTTTTGTTGACATTTTAAGATTGGGATGGTCTTTGAATTTGAAATTCTCTCTCAGTGCAATAGCCTGCTGACTGCCAAACTGCAGCACTGAGAAGCCTTTTAGCAAGGGAGGAGGACAGTGCAGGCTGGGCTTTGGAAAGACACTTGACTTGTTTTGATTGTTTTGAGTAGTCTGGAATCTAGTGTCATGTTTTCTTGAACCTCTATTACCTCTTGGTCAAAATAAGCACTATCTGTGCTAGGCAGCTGTTTATAGAGGTGTAACATCAAATAGATTAGTGGACTTGACTGCTCAGTCTAAGCTGAAGAATTAAGGCTCTTGGATCAATCTGAATGACCCAATGGTTGAAGCAACTTGCCAGGGAAGATATGGCTCCCTCTGTGCAGCACTGTTTGCCAAGATGTGTGATAAATCTTGCATGGATATGACCCGTGTTGTTGCCTTTTCATGAATGCACAGAAGAACTTCAGCCTTGAGGGCCACTGATCTGGCACCTTTCCAAAGCACAGAGCTGGACCAGACCCAGAGATTTAAGGTGGAGCTTAGGCGCCCAGCCCCCAGCCTGGAGCAGCTCTTTGCCAAGATGTTGGAGCCATAATACTGGTGCACTTTGGACTCACATGCTCAAAGCTAAGTACGAGCAGAAAACCTTTCAAGAGGAAGTCTAAGGGTCAAGTGTTTAGCAGGATCAGACATTTCTAAAAACAATAATTACAGCAAGAACTATAAAAGCATATGGGGGAATATTAATAGGTTAATAATAACTAAATTTATAGTTACAATTCTAAATATTACAGTAAAATCAGGTGTTTGGGAAGGACTACACCATCTCACTATTCCAAGCAGAAGCACAATTTCCCTTCGAAATAGAAGGAAACAGCCTTTACACAAATTATTTTGTAACCAACTTCTGCAAGGACCTAATCACTTACACTACTGCTTTTGATACAAATCACAGCCTAAAAAAAAAAAAAAAAAGTAGGCCACTTGTGATAGCCAGTATGATGATACTTACTTTTCAGAGTTCTGGTTCACAGCCCCAACCTGGCATAGTTGTATTGGAGACGAGAGAGACACTCTCATTTACACCAGACCATGAATGACCTGATTGTTGCCTCACTCCATCTGCTGTCATCCAGAGCAGAAACATTAGTTAGGAAAGGGAAAAGTTACTTTTGTGAACACTTTCAATACAAGTCCTTATTTTCCTATCTGCAATCACTAACACTAATTGTTAAACAGTGAATGAATGAGAAGTACCAGAGTTATTCACATGTTCTGGGTGCACTTTCAGAGTGTCTTTTCTCCAGCCTGCTCCAGAAAACAAACAGCTCATTTGAAACTCAACATGTTGCACTGCCAGTAAATTACACCATAAAATGCTTTGCTTTAGTGTCAATTAAAATTCTTTTTTAAAATAAAAGTGAATTGAGACATCTGAATTTTATTTAGTGGTTTGTTATATCATTCCCTGAGGTTTTGCTTACAAAAACTATATGAAGGCGGATACCATTGTAAGGAGAAAATATTTGCCTAATATTTGACTTTCTGTAGACTTTTAAGGACAAAATTTTAAGATTCAGAAAAAAAACCCCAAACCATTTAGCAATTCCTGCACATATTTTACCACTTCCAAAATTATTGAGATAGAAACATATAGAAGTATCAATTTTATTTTAATAGGTGATAGAATAATATGCCATTTCCCAGTAGATGAATAATTACACTATTAGACTTTTCTGCTTCATGAAGATTTCCCCTGACTTTGGTAGGAATTCTAAATGTGAAAGACTTATAGGGTCAAGTCCTTGGTGTTGTTTTCAGAGCTGAAATAGTATCTGTTACAAGCACAAAATTTCCAGCAGATGTCTCTGACTATGTCACTGAACTTAAGTAGTTTCTCAATTTGAGTTCAGTGAGACCATTCAGGCTTTTAAGGCTAAGCATGTGCTTAGATCGGATGGATCAACTTTTTTTTCTAAAACATATATATAATGAACTTAAACATTCATAGAATTAAATTATTGATTGGGATACTTAAGCAAATAACCTGATAAAAACAGATTCTTTAAGCAAACCAATTTTTATTCCACCCCAAAGGCCAAGAACTCAGTGAGAAATCTAAATGCAAATAGAAATAAACTATAATTTTCAGAGAAGCACAAAAGTTATCAGGAATTTTGTACCACTAATTGGATATTTCCTTTACTTTTTAAAGTTAATTGTAATTTACCTAGAAAAAAATGCATGGAATTCTAGGGATAACTCCAACACAATATCACAGAAATGTAATTAGGTGTAACAGAAATGAATACAGAATTCAACAGAAAATGATCATGGTGCCATTACGTTTTCAATCAGCCTATGTCTGAGGAAATGGAAAATTCTTTGAGTTATGAGAGAAAGCAACAAGAAAGACTTTTTTTTCAATTAAATGGGACCTTTTCCAAAATATGGAAGGAAATACGATCATTTATATTCTGAATATATAGAAGTTTGAAATTTACATGAGCCTGTTAAAATACATATATCACCATTTAGTGCTTGTGAATATAATACAAGAGCATAATGGATGTTGGGATTGCACATCTTGGAAGCTGATGCAACCGGTTACTGACCTTCACAAGTTCTCCTCCTATAAATGTTTTTGTATCAGTGATTCTTCTACCTGGAGTAATGAGAAGAAAAGGAAGTCTCAGCCTGAACCCCAGAAATTGAACCTGGGGAAACTGGGCAGAAGGGTACCATTAGGTACTGTGTGCTTCTGGAAGCAGAAGCCGGATGTGATCCCTGAAAGTGTTCCAGGACAGGTTGGTTGGAGCTCTGAGCAACCTGGTCTAGTTAAAGCTGTCCCTGCTCATGGCATAGGAGTTGAAACTGGATGATCTTTGAGGTCCCTTCCAACCTAAGTCATTCTATGATTCTACAATCTGCAGAAGAGAAACAGTCCAAAACATCAAGCAGAGAGCAAAAGCAGGAAACAGTGGACCTTGCAGAAGAAAAAAGTAATGGCTAGAGGAAGGTTTGGAAATGTGAACATGGAAATACCCAATTTTAGTCTGAGCTGGAAAAGGTCTTTGCTCTCTGTGGAGAAACAGGGTTGCATCACATTAAGGAAATATCTTAACCTGTTCAGCATCAATTTTCCAAGGAAAAAAAAAATCACTAGATTACTCATGTCTTTCAAGGCAAACAATTATTTTACTTATTAAAATATTTCTTTTCTGTTCTGGGAATTGCTTACATATATAATAGCCATTTATTTGATTGGCATTTAAGAACTCCATTTTGGCCTGGTTTTGCATGCTCATGTGTGATATGACCAAAAGACTCTGCTGCTTTTGTTAAATGACTCAGATCTGCATCTGACAAAATATTATGTTGACTCCTCCCTCATTTGCAAAATATAACTCAAAGTATGAAACCATCATTTGAATTAAAATACAGGTAGGTCCACAAATTCAAATACGTTCCCCCACAGGCACAAAATTACACTTTTTTTGCAGGTTTTAAACAGGTATTGACTATTAAGCAAGAAGCAGGTTTTCAGAGAATATTTTTAAAACCAAAGCACTTTTCTAACACAAGGGTTTCAAGGTGCAGCCAATATTTCTGCTTAGGAATTACATGTTCTCTCCGATTTTGAAAACTTGAATTCATAGGGCTGTATCTACTTTTCTATTCCTGCATCTTCTTCTAGCATCGTTGATTCTGCCTATGGAGGTGACAACCGAGAAAGTATCACCTCTTTTCTCATACATTGACCACCTGGAGGCCAAACTGAGTACATATGTAGAGGGGATCTCCAGTGACTTCCAATATCATAATAAAGCACGAGTATCATAGTAAAATTAAAAGCTTCAGTTTCAACTTAGGCTGTGACAAACCTGAAGAGTAACCACGAGCATACGCTGCCCGCATACCTATTTCCCACTTCCCTTTCTAAAGGATCTTGCTTGCTTTGCTCTTTAGGGAGATATTGAAATAATGTAACCTCTGAGATCCCATTTTAGACCGGCCTGAGCTTAGTCTATCCACACACAGAACATTTAATCTGGAAAAAGTATCTATATCGGATAGAGCCCAAAGTACAGACTCTATCCCACACTCCACCCAATTTCTCTAATCAGAACACCGCCCATAGGTGTGCCCCATGCACAGGGAGGCACACATTTACCAACCCCAGTAGCTTTACTGGCCAACTTCAGGCTTTGACAGATTTGCAGCCGAAGATTACAATCTGACTGGCGTAATGATGTACTGTACTACAGTGTTTTGCTTTTTGCTTTTCACATTATTAAGTACAATTAAATATAAATTCAAATCCTTTAAATAATATTTTAATCATGACATCATTGATCAGCAAAACCACTATCCAAAGCAGTATCAGAGGAACAAGTGCTACAGTAAGTTAACAAAACCCAAAGAATACAAATTCATCGCATCTAAAGACCTGGTTTAAAAAATCTGTAGTACTAATATATTGAAACTGTGGTCCAAAAATGACAAATAAAAACAAAAACTAGTTGTGCAGAAGTATAGTTAGCACCATGGGAGTTATTATCAGCTCCAGTCTAAGATATCAGGATTTAGAAATCCTGTCACTGAGTCATGCTATTTAAGTCACATTTCAGGTCTATATGAGCCTTTTTTCCTTGAATCCTTTTTTGTTAATTGCATTTCTTTTCAGGGTGAATGTGAAAACACAATCATGCATTCAAAACTTGTGCACATCTCCCCTTCTTTACATAAAACATTATTTTAGTTGATAATTACCCTGTGTTTTATTGCTAATAAACTTCTATGTGTGCAGTAACTCTTAGCATTGCTCTTGAAACATTTTCTACTGCACTTTGATCTGACCAGCACTGCTCCACTTTTTTTGCTTTTGCCAAGACAGCTCCAAAGTTTTTGAGTGTATTTCTGATTTTATTTCAGTTTAGGAGGTCTAGTCTCCTTTTTAAACATTTTCTTGTATTTTTTTTAAACGTATCTACCATAAGCATCTGCCCTGTTTTGCAATGGTTAGCACTCCTGACATAAATGCTTAATCATTTTAGGGCAATACCCCAGCCACTGATTTTCTTTTGTTTGTGATCATGCATTTCCCTATGTGGGGTTTCAGAAATGTCTGTGGATGGATTCACAATTGTATTATCATCCTGATGACAAATTTGTCTGGATTTTACTGTCTCCTTTTTCACTGCTTCTATGTCTAACCATTTGACTCATATAATACCACTCATATAATACCAGTCCATTAATAATACACTTCTTAATAGTTCTACGATTTTTCATCTGCATTCTTCAATCATTCATTCTTTTCACTTGGGTAACTGTGTACTCTTTAGACTTTCTCTTGAACTGTTTCTGTTTGCAAAACAGGATATTCCACCCTACAGCTGATTCATCCTTACAATGGACAGCACTGTGAAAGCTGAATCTTTAATGTTCCCTTCCCACCTACTCCTTTTTATCTCCTCTCCTCCTCTCTCCTTTCCTCCCCTCCTTTCCCCTCCCCTCCCCTCCTCTCTCCTTCCCTCTCCTCTCTTCCAGTTTGTGCTATAGCTGTGTTCAGTACTCCAGAGAAATGAAAACTGTCCAGATGTTGTTTATATACATACACCTGCCAGTTAATGAGTTAATACATGATATTTGTTTTTATAGTAGTACAAACACTCTTTAGTTGCCCCAAATATTTGCTGCTAGCAAGGACTGCAGTATTCCCAAGGCAAATAAAACTGAATTATAGCAATGAAAAATAAAAAGTGTATTTTGAAGGTTACAAAGTCAGCTATTAGAAAGTTAGAAAATCCAGAACCGTGGGCTTTTAATGAAGGTAGAGTATGATGTAGTTCCATCAGTTTTTTAGGATAACTTTGCCAAATTCTTAACATATAATCCTGTGCAGGGAATACAGCATTCTTCAAAATTTTATTATGTTACTCAGAGCATACAGTTGAATACCTTACTATATTGCAAATATAAATTTTGTTTAGGGCACACCAGCATTAATATTTTCATGGAAGCTTATCTGTAGGGCAGGTAAATGCTGGGGTTTTTTTATGCTAAAAGTGCTTTATGTGTTCAAAGGGCGAGTCTTGAACACATCACTGTTTCTTTACATCTAGATAACTATAGATATGTATCACTTTTGATGGGCTTAGCACTTTGGCAAATCAGACCCAAGCTCTCAAATTAACCTGCAGAAAATGAGGGTGTATCAGATAATTAGCCTATGAGTGGTATGATGGTATAAAAATTAACCACAGAAGTGGATGGAATATAACTATAAAGGAGAATCTTGAGTTAACTTAGCCATGACAGCCACAGCTTTTGCAGTCACCTCCTTGCCACACCATGTTTCCATCTATGACAAGGAAGAAGCAGGAGCTCTCCACTCTCTTCGTCTACATAATCTAGGTTTATCTGTAAAGCTCATTCCTAAATTACATCCTTGTAGATATCTGTATATATTAAAATTTTCTCATTACAAACTCAGTGAAAATATAAAAATTCTCCCTTGTGGCAGCTGTAGCACAGCTCCCTTGTATTTAACTCCCAGAATAGGATGTCTCATTTTCCCACAGTCCACATCTTAGATTGCCAGTCCATCTCCTTGCAAAGCTAAAGAATCTATGGCTTCAGAATGATTTGATTCAATGGCTTATCTGATGGCATGCTAGCTATTCCTTCTTTTCCTTCAGTGAATGAGTTTTATGCCAGATTAGGAAGTAATCTAACAGTTCTCACTGTGATCACATGATAGTTAGCTACAACAGAAGGGAAAATACAGTATTGCATGACTTGTGGCAGAGATGGCAGTACAGAGAAACAGGTCTATTGAGGCTCTGCCGTTGTACAAAGTAAGACTGCATCCAGGAAGATGGAGCATCTTCTATTGGTCTCCTCTTGATCCTCTTGCCCATCACTTTTATGCTTTCCCAGTTTCAATTTTTGATCCAAATCCCTTTCTTCTTTCCCACTGAGTCCCAGACTGCAAACTGTAGGAACCAATTCAGTCCTCTTAGCTTCTCCTCTCTCGTGCTGTCATTCCCACTCATCTCCAGTTTCACCTCTCTTCTTGGATTTCCCCTTTGAGTCATATCACAATTCCATATCTTAATCTCTACACTGAGGCAGTTGTCTGTTCTGTCACATTTTTCTTAAAAATCTTTTCTATTCTTACTGTCCTCCTCTCTCCTTTCCTTTGGGTCCCAGATTTCATGCCCATTCATCCCCAGTTTGTACTCATCTGTTCCTAATCCTCTTTTTTTTTCCCTCTCTGGATCCCATTCATGATCTCTTTGCCTATTCAGTTCCTGCCCCTGTGGACCTCTCAGCTCTTTTTTTTTCTGACAAAATATGAGTACATATGCTGAAGCATGTAATAGGCATATGTTTGGCATGGTAGTTCACATGACAGTGGATTACAGCATTTGAAATGCAGGGGCAGATGAGTGGGACTTCTCACCTGTCTCAGCATGGGGTCTTGTTCAGAGATCAGGCCACCTGGCTGTGATTGACACAGGAGGCCATGTGAGAGAGGCTGCAGCGCTGCCCATTCCAAAAGCATTAAATGCACCTTGGTCTGTTCTCAAAGAAGAGAACACAAAGTGAGAATTGAATGTATTAATCTTGAATCTAGTGAGTGAGATTTGAGAGGTCTGTAGCCTTTCCGTTCTACACTTACATCACTGCACTTCCCTTTGCCTGTATTCTAGCAGGAAGGGAGAGGGAGAGCAGGGAACAAAAAGGCTTTTACTTTCATTGCCCTGAATACAGCCTGATCTCTATTAGCTCAGAGCTTCACTTCCAGAGAAAACAGCTGCTGAGCTAAGAGCTGGAAGCAGACCCAGTTCCAGTGGCATCTTCACGGAATTAAGCCCCAAAGGTCCAGCAGGTCATTAGAGTGTACAAAACCTCTTTTCTTGTGGGGCTTATAACCTAAATAAATTTGGACAGATTATCTTTGACACAGAGGTTAATTTGTTGACCTCATTTCAAAGTCTGATGCCACTGCCGTTTCTCAAAATCACTAAAAATGTTACCACGGGTATTTTCCCTTATCATTGCTCACAAAAATACACACATTGTTTTGGTTGAAATACTGCATGCGCATTTAAACTGAAGGCAAGAATGGACTTGCAGTATTGCAACTGCAATGGTTGTAGCAGAGTAAAGCTATAAGCTGTTGAAAATAGCCTTTGAATGAGTAGTGTTAGGCGAGTAGAAAAGTAAGCCTTCTTCCTGCCATCATTTATAACACATTATGTCACTGGTGTTTCAGTGATAGAGAATCTGCTCTTGTCTAAGCCTGGGAGTTTAAATCCTTGTGCACATGAAAGCTACCCAGTAGAACAGGCATTTGTCCATGTGCTGTACATAGCAAAATCACACTGTGATGTGTAACATATAGTACAGATTGCAGTATATACTGTTCAAAGTTTATTTTGAGTCTTCTGCATTTTCATAAGACAAAAAAATATGATCTATATCATCTTACAACATTGGCAGTATGAAACATACACACAGTATGCATTTTGAACTGTAGCATATGTACAGAATGTTCACAATTTAAACAGGAGAAATGTAGCTGAGCATCTATCTGTCTATCTATCTATCTATCTATCTATCTATCTATCTAAGCTTACTACCATGGTATTAGGAACCTCTCTGAAATCCTTGGTGTATTCCAATTGAAAAGCCTTCAAAGCTTATCTCATGAATTCTCTGTCCCTTCCCAGTAGGTATTTGCAAATGCCTTCACCTCTCTCGAGCCTGCGCTTGTTTCTAGCAGCTTTCTAATCACACAAACAGCACTTGAAGAAATTTGCTAAGGAGCCAATACTACTGTCATGGAACAACAGCAATTACACCCCACCAGTAAGGATAACAACTGGACACAGTTGTATCCAGCTGGAAAGTAACATTATCCTTTTCCAAATATAATAGCATTTGCATTCTTTCTCCTCACTTATGACCATGCTGCAGCGATACCTCCATAAAGATCTCATGACAGCTTGAAACTGAAAATCCCTCCAAGCCTCAAAAAACTAATTTTTCAGCATGAGACCATATCACTATAAGACTAGGCTTGCACCTTCTGAAAATTAAATTATTTTCCTCTTTCCTGCTAGAGCTACATTAAAGGGAACTGTTCAGCCTCACCCTGTTTCTCCAGTTAGCTGAGATGCCAATATCTACACATACATCTATTATAATTTTAACTGGTATGTTATGTGTAAATATCATCCAGTTGGATCTGCATTGACGTAATACATACTATATATAAGACACCAAACTTAAACATGTTTCAGTTTCTAGCTCTTTGAGAATCCTTTGCTAGTTAAGAATTCAATCCATCCTCTTGGGATTTTTAAAGAGTTGACACAGAACAGTACACAGCATTCTTAGGATACTTAGGACCTTTCAGGTTGTGGTCTCTGTATTTCAAAATAACACAGTCTTGCTGATGGTGTGGTGCTTTTTGGTGTGTGAGGTGTGGTTTTTGCATCTGCAATTGACCTGAGACAGTAACTTTCAGCAAATATGAAAAGTGTAAAATAAAAAAGGCTGTTGTAACCGCTTCACATCCTCTGCCAGAAATACAGTGATCTTCTTGGTGTTTTGATGTTTGATTGTGGATGAGGGCTTACTCTAGTTGTCATAGCTATTTAGTTGTACATGAACAGTTATTTCTCATTAAACTGAACTGAAACACTAAATTTTCACAGCAAAGGTCACTTGTAAAATGAGTAATATTTTACTGTGTAATGTCTTACATCTCAACGCATTTCAGTCTTGAATTACTCCTTTTCCATGAATTTACTGGACTAGTAGCTAAGAAACCTCCTGGGATTCCCAAGCTGGGGATTTCAAGTATAGTTCCCTGCCAAAAGCCCTACAGAACTACAACATCAGTTTCTCTTATGGTTTCCCTTTATGCATCATATTGCACAATAAGGGTTTCTGTTGCTTTTAGTCTCAGGAGGGACAGACAGCTGATGGTTTTAAGCAATAGTGACCCAATTCTGAGAAAATTTAATGTGAGACACACTAATTAGATTTTTGCTGATTAATACAATGGTATTTTTGAGTATTTAATTGAAATTAACAGGAATGTTTGAGGAAGAAGACACACAGCCCTGATGACTGCAAACGGTCAGAGATGACTCAAGCTGCTAAAAATGATGAAGCCTTTTAAAGTTCAGGACGGCTTTTAGCTAACTGGCTTTTTATCTGCTAAGATACATTTGGGACTCTACAATTTTGAGAAAATTTACAACAGGGCAAGCCAGAAGACTAAGTGTTGTACAACTTGTTTCCAAGATGAAAGGAATGTATAAACCACCAAACATTGTGAAACATATAATGCATGATAATACATGCAGCTGAGTAAGCAAGCTAGGTGAACTTTTTGCCTGTCAGCATTCAACCGAACCACAATTCCAGAAAATGAAGCATCTTACTCCTTCAGTGTGAATTTGCATTGAACGGTCTCTTACATCACAGCAACATTTTGGAGTGTACATTGTGCCAAATGGCAGTGGAGCTGTAAGGTACTGCTGCTGCCCGGATATTTTTTTAGTCCCTGTCCTGCCATGCAGTACTGAACTACCTGGACCTCTGAGTCACTCCACCTCATCCCACTTCCTCACGCTGGGGATCTCTCCATTGCCTCAGTTTTTGGTTTCTCACCTCCTCCGCTCTTCATAACACATCAGAGAGACTGGCACAGTGGGGGACTGGACCCACATTATTCTCATATAGCACAACGCCAAAAGGCAACGCTCACTATTCATATCTCATTTATCCTATCTCAGGTGAAGTTTTATGAAGATGGTGAGGTGTTGTCCTGCTGTTTAAGCGGGGGACACACATCGGTTTTCTGTACCAAAACCGAGCAGAGGTCAACGGGATATCAGAGTCGCTACCTGCCCGAACCCAGCCCCGTTCGCAATGGGGACACGCCACCGCCGCTCCGCCACACGAGCCCCTCTGCAGGGCCCCGAGACCCTCACAGGGTGCCGGGAGAGCTGACAGGGATTGGAGGGCGGGGAGGACGGAGACCCAGGATGAAGAGGGGTCTCCGTCCTGGGACCTTTCCGCCACATCGGAGCCTTTCCCCGCGAGCCGAAGGCCGAAGCTTTCCCTCCGCCGCCGCCGGGAGGCCGCGGGGGCGGGCGGGCGCGACCCTCCCCGCGCCGGGCGCTCCCCGGGGAGGAGCCGGCCGGGTCGCACCGGGCCCGCTCGCCAAGTCCGGCTCCGAGCAGCCAAACCCAGCCCCCTGGGCTCGGGGTGGGCGGGGAGGGACGGCCGGCCGGGATCCTCTCCTGCCGGGAGCGGGAGGACGGGCGAAACTTTCCTCCCCGGCGGCGGCGAGGCACCAGCGGCCGCCGCGGCGAGCGCCGCCAGCATGGGCCCCGACACGCTGCCGCTCGGCACCTACGGCGGGGCGGCCGCCGCCGCCGCCCTGCTGCTGTGGGCCGCGTGCGTGCTCTGCAGGAGGAGAAGGTACCGGGGCGGGGGGAGGACGCCGCATTCCCGCACGGCCGCGCCGCGGGAGCGGGGCCGCCGGGCGGGCGCGGCGCCGCCGAGCCGCGCATTGGGCTGCGCTGTCCCCGCCCCCCCCCGCGCGGGGACGCCCTATCAGCGCCCGGCGGGCCGGGGGCGGCAGTGCCCGGGGGCCGCCGGGGGTGGCGGCGATGGCGGGCCCCGGGGCGGCCGGGGCCGGCGGGGGGACTGCGGCGGCAGCAGCTGCGCTCCCGGGGGCCGGGAGAGCCGGGGAGGTGCGATGGGGGCGGTGGCTCCTCGCCTGACCGCGGCACGTGGGAGTCTGGTGTCGCCTCCCGTGGGTGCAGGGGAGCCCGTGCTCCAACAGGAGGTGTGCAGGGAGCACACATCCAGGCTCTGAGCAGTTTGGCGTGTGTGAAAACATACGTGACCCTGAGGTTCGCTGCGAACCTGAACGCGAGCTGTTCGTGTAGCAGGACATCCCGGCGCGGCCCTGGGACCGTCCCGCGGAGCCCGAGGTGCGCAGGCCGTACCTGCGGCCGCTGCGGGGTTGCAACATCGGCCCTCGCTGCCAGTTTTCTCTGTGATGAGTAGCTCGGGTCATGGACATTCTAGTGACTTCTGTTAGTGTTTCTCACGGGGTTGCCTTTAGTTTCTGTCAGCTATACGATCTAAGGAGTCACAGAAGGTACACACGTGTTTTGGGACGCTTTAAGAAGAACTTGCACTCTTTTTGAGGGGAAAGAAGTACTGTCTGGAACTATATTTTCTGTTTCTGAATACCTGTTATTTTATATACTGTCATTTTCACAGGTATTTATCACTTGATGAGGTGAAATGCTTGATCAAGTGTAGCCAATACTTGATGCTCTTCAGTGTCTGTTCTGCAGATGATGATCCCAGTGTTTGATTGGTCCCATAAGACAAACTACTTGACAGAGTAGTCTGTGATGCGGCTTCATGCTTCAACTTGGTTTATGAAATGGATAGCTGCTGCTTGACTGGTCACTCTTCCTCCTCCTCATCATCATCCCTGTTGCTTATCTGACCCTCTGTAAACTGGTTCTGGGAGTTAAACCAGCCAAACCCCTAATTTTTTTAATAGCTTTAGTTTGCTGCAAGTCTAGCTCCCTAAAGAACATCAACACAGTAAACAAAAGGGGAGCAGGAAGGACATGGTCAGGCCAAATGGGATTGGATGTCATTTTAAGGCTAGATGTTGTTATACTGGCTAAGCCACATTATAAAATTGTGCCTGTCATCAGTCGAAATTCTAGTAAAATTTAAAAAAAACTTGAATTTTTTAAAATGGAAACAGGCAGAGCTCTTGCTTGTAAAGTTTTCAGCCAGATGTGAATGGTAGGGGAAAAGGATCAAAGAACCCATTTTGAGTTATTTTTATAACCCTTGTGGCTGTGGAGTTTTTAAAGTGCACTCTTTAGAATCTACAGCAAAATTGTTTAGACATTTGTGCCACAGCAGAATGATATTGTACAGGAGGCCTCAGCAAGAAGGTGTACTGTCTTGCCCCAAAAAAACAAACTTCTGTTTGATTAATAAACCACTTTAAATCCTGTGCTGTTTCTCAAAGAAGTATACAAAGCACTGGCATACAAGCAACTGTAAATAACAAATGGATAAACCATCAACCTCTGTGTAGCACAGCCCTCAGCATAAGGGGCTGGT
Organism: Pipra filicauda; assembly: GCF_003945595.2. Classification (NCBI taxonomy): domain Eukaryota; kingdom Metazoa; phylum Chordata; class Aves; order Passeriformes; family Pipridae; genus Pipra; species Pipra filicauda. The sequence goes on along the minus strand of NW_024103862.1, from coordinate 970,056 downwards.
GTTGAGGTGCTGTCCTGCTCCAGTAAAATGTGCAATTAGTTGTTTTTTTTTTTTTTTAGCATGAAGGAAGAAAAGAAATTATGCATTATCTGGAGAGGTGCCTGGGAGCAGCCTGGCTGTCGACAACAGCCGTTTCTGATCAGTAGGAAGAAAAACTGTACTAAGGGTGCAGCAGATTAAAAAATAGGGATAGGTCTTAGTTCATGCTTCTAAGATTTGGTGCAAGTCTGTGATATCCTTTTGCTTATCTGACCCTTATCTGGTTATCCATCCCCATGTGTCCTCCACGTCTCATTTCTTCTTTCCCTCTCTTCTATTTGAATCTAACAAACCCAGGGAGGGTTTGTTAAGCAGCAGGTGAGGCTACCCCTCCCCTCAGGAATCCACTGTAAACATATGCGAACCTGTTTACATAGGGACTGTTGGGAGATTACAGCATAAATAAATGCCAAAGTCAAGGTTGTATTCCTGGATCACACCCATTTGGACAGAAACGCAAACAATATTTGTTTTGTGGCGCTTGTTGCTACTTCACGTATGCATGTGTTTTTATGTAAATTAATATATTGCTCTAATGTTAGTATGCTTGTACCAGTGTGCACACTCTGTATAAGGGGATTGTTGTGTTTAGGGTACCAATGTAAATTTGTACCAGTGTGCAAACTCTGTATAAGGGGATTGTTGTGTTTAGGGTACCAATATAAACTTGACCAAAATAAAATTTGACATCTTAACCACAGCCATGCATGGGTTCCATCAGGATAGGTGCAGTTATCAAATATGTGTATATATAAATAAAGAGTTTAAGTACATAAATAAACAACACTAAGTGCTAACTTGCATCGCAAAGTTTGGTATGTTTGTTTTGCTAGATGATGCCGCTGTCGTGCTCCACTGAGGCAAAGCACAACCACCTCTGTGGCTCCAAGAGTTATACCTCTAGGAGCCTGACGAGGGTTTGTGTATCCCAGAGAAGAGAACTCTTAAATCCATCACAGATGTTGCTTAAGCAGATGTTTCAGGATTTCACCTTTCCTGGTGTAAGGTGCTTCTGCTTGATTCCTGTCAGGCTGAGTGCTTGTTACTGGAGAAAAGTTTTTGTCAGAAGAGGTGTTGATTGACTTAATCTGCCATTGCCTTTTTGTGATGAAGTCGGTGTAATTTGGCATTACAAGATGTCAGGGTGAGTTCAGTACCGGTTTTCTTCTTAAAGTATTTAGATCTGCTCTTTAGAGACAGGGTAGAAAGGAAGAAGAATTTCCTTTTGTATAAGTGTTTATCATTTGAGTGCTTATGGTGGTAATAACACAAAGGAAACTAATTGGAGTCTTTGCCAGGTTTTGTATCACAGATGGTGCAGAAACAGAAGAAGAACGAAAGTTTCCATAATCACAGAAAAAATTTATTTTGAGTTAAACTTCTATGTCAGATGAGCCTCAGTGTGTTCTGCATGCAGCAGAGGGATCTCCCTCTTACTGGTTAATGAAGAAAAGCCTATCTAGGCTGTTTGCTGAGGAATGTCTTTTCTTCATAGAGCGCTTCCTTTTTGCTGCTGTACAAAAGTATTTCTGCTATGGCAAAACCTGATGACTTCCTAGGCTGGAGACTGCACAGATTATTCTCTTTTGTCTTTATAAAATGTCTAAGTCATCCCCAGATTTATGTGGGGTCTTTTTTGGTGTTTTCAAACTGTTTTTCAACTAGTTGTGCATGGTCTCATGGAGCAGGAGGTGAGATAGCAGGTGAAGCTAACTCCTGCTTGTCTTCCAGCAGTGATGTTGCCCAAGTCAGTGAAGGGCCCTGGAGATCCACAGGGCTGTCTCCTACTGGCTTTGATAGTTGTAGAAGTGGATTCTTGCTCAAATTGACGTTTATATTTGGCTGCTTTTTTTTTATTGTGGGTCCATGACTGCAAATGATCACAGATTGTAACCAACAATTTGTGGACAAGGCTGGGGTATTCTCCGACTCCCTCTTTGCAGGGCAGATGCTGCTGATTACTAGGAAGGGGAAGGGGCTCAGGCTGTCACCACAAATTAAAACCACTGTCTTTGGGGAAGGGAATAAAAGGAGAGAAGGGGAACAAAGATTGTTGTGTCTGTATTTATCTATTGAAATTGGATCCTTCTTCTGAGGTTTGAATCCAAAAGTTTTTCAGATAAAGAAATTACAGAGCGAACCTGGTAATACTCATCACAGGTTTATAACTGCTTAGAAAGTTAACACACATCGGATGTGAGTTACATCAGAGAAAGAGTTTGCAAAAAGTATTCCCTCTGTAATTCTATGGCTTTAAAAATGAAAGAGGGTAGATTTAGATTACATATTAGGAAGAAATTCTTTACAATGAGGGTGGTGAGATACTGGAAGAGGTTGCCCAGAGAAGTTGTGAATGCCCCATTCCTGGAAGTGTTCAAGGCCAGGTTGGATGGGGCTTTGAGCAACCTGGTCTAGTGGAAGGTATCCCATCCTGTGGCAGAGGATTGGAACTAGATGGTCCTTAAGGTCCCTTTCAACCCAAACCAATTACTATAAATGGTTTTCACAGTCAGAATTGCTTGTGAGGAATGATATGATAGATGGTGCATCTCTCTGTGGGTCTTGCTGTACAGCAACATAGGAATTCCCATGCTGTGTTAGATGGGACATTTACGTTCTAGTATGTTGTTTCTGCAGTGCATCACAGTATGGTATTAAAAAAACCCAAACAACTTTAACAGTATAATTGTAGATTAAAGTCAACATAAGAAGAATTACATTTCTCAGAAGGGATTTTGCTGTGACGTGAGCTACGGATTTAAAACCTTGTTGGAGCAAAGTGCCTTTCATTTTCCCCTTTTATTCTATTCTCTAAAATACCTCCAATCTATACAAGCATGTTCATCTAAGATACTTTTTCCCTAAATTGCTCTCTTGAACCCAGACAGATATTGTGGAAAAGAATATAGATTTCGTCTTTGCCTTCAAGAACATCTTATCCTTCTCTGTGACAAGCTGTGAGCTTGCTAACAGCTCTCTTACCAAGTGAATTGTAGTTCACAAGATGTCATCAGCCTGTCTTTTTTACCACTTCTGCTAATTTAGGCAATATGTTAAGGTAGTTTTCAGTTGGAGGGAACATCAGGAAGGACAGATACAAGGATATCAGAAAAATCTGGCCTCTTACTTCTTACCTTGGCTTTCTACTGAGGCCTTTTCCTCAGTCCTTTTGATTGGAGTTCTAGGGAGTGCATGCGTTTTCATGACCTCCTTTTGTTTACTGTCATTGTCCACTCTGAAAAGGACTGAAGACTGAAGCTGTTTAAGGCAGAAAAGTAACAGTTCTGTTTCTTAAGTAGCCTTAGAAAACCTTTCTCACCATCACACTTGGGGTTTTCTGTCAACTGTTCACTGCTGTGCCAAGATGTGGTGGAAGCTTATTTCTTTGCTTGCTTGTTCTAGTCAGAGCTTAAGTGAAGGTAGAATAAAATGAAGTAAACAAAACCATAATCTTCTCAAGGTGTACCAGACTCCCTTCATTGGCTTTTGGTTTTTCTTATGGCACTAATAGACCTGGAGAGCTGTTATGTCATGGGTCTTGCACAGTAGCGTGTCTCAAGACAGGCTTTTATTTTTCTTATTATTTTTTCAGTGTTGCTTCTCATCCTTCTGATGTGTAGTGTGTGTATCTTGTACATTTTGGGTTCTGCTTCCTACCAACACTTTGAAGATGACACTGAAGATGAGACCTCTTTTAGCAGATAATGAACTTTCCCAATAATCTATGATTTACAGTATTCTTTGCTTAAGGTACACTGCCACCTAGCAACAGTTTCTCTTCCCTCCTAGTTTTCTTGACCTACTTTGTTGGGGGTTGTTCAGCTTTATAGTTTGTGCCTGGTCTGGTCTTGATTAGTGTCCAGAACCCATCAGTAGATGCTGTCGTGGTAAATGTATGTGTGTGTGGGGTGGAGATATTTTTAGTGGCAATAAGAACGGCTAGCTTCAGGTTTCTCAGTATAATACAATAGTTTTTAGTTTCCAGTGTTTTTTCCTTAGTGTTTTTTTTTGGAAAAGGCCTATAATATTTTTTTTCTCTTGGAATGCGTGATTTTGCTTACTTTTGTTCTTTATTCTTTGGACCAAATGAAATTAAAGAGTGAGAGCTAAAGGAATTTGCTTTCAGCTCTTTTTATTATTCCATTGCAACATGAAGCATGGAGTGTCCATCTAGAGGACTGTATATGAATGTACAGAGCTTACAGAAAGTTCTGAACGATTAACCCTTCTGCTCCTTCTCCAAGCTGATAGTCTTAGAGGTATGAATGAGGACAACCCAAGTGAATACAGAGTGCTTCAAAAATTATATTCATGCTTACCACTATATTTAGAGGAGGAAAGCACACTGGTTGACAGATCTTAGCAGAAACGTTACATATAAAGGCTGGTGTGAAGGAAGACACAAAGGGGCAAATCCTAAGCCTGGTATCCTCTTACACAAGATATTAACTACTTCTCCTTTAAGCATGATGGCGAAATTTTCCATGTGATGTGTTTTAATCATTGGTGATATAACTAGAGAGCCACATCATCGGATGACTGATTGGGGTCCTGACCCACAAATCTATTTGGGCCTTAGGTCCCCCGGCAAGGAGTGACTTCAGTGGGATGCAGGGACTTGGATGAGTCCCAGGCTTGCAGGCTTTCTTGTGTGCTTCCCCTCAGCTCCCCTGCTGTAAACTGGAGGTTAGTGTGGTCTCTTGATTTACGGCTAATGCAGACGAATGCTTCGCTGGGCACTCATAGAGTTGTCAGAGAAGCTGAAAAAAGTTCTTCCATGGTATAGCCACTCAGCGTGTGCTGAGGATCTGTTGGTTGTCCATTCCTTTTCTCCTATATGCTGAAATATGAGCAGTAGGTGCTGTATTTGTGCAATATTCAGTTAAGCTTGTTGAATCCTGTCAGGCACTTTAGTGTTTTGCTCAGTTATATGAATTACGGTCCCCAAAAAATTTGTTTGGGTTTTTTGTTTGGTTTGGTTTTTTTGTTTGGTTGTTTTTTTGTTTTGGTTTGGTTTTTTGTGGGGTTTTTTGGGTTTGGTGGGGTTTTTTTAGTCTATTGTTTTGATTAAAAATTTGGTCAGGGCTTGTTTTAGTACAGTAAGATAAGTGTTCTCAGTACTCCATCTAGTCACTTATTTAACTTAGTGCATCATAATGCCAGGGAGTGGGGGAAATACAGAAGCTAAAAGAAACAGCATAAGTGCAATGTTAATACACTATATGAAGTTAAGGAAAATCTCACTGTTAAGTTGGCAGTCTTTTTCTCTTTTATCCAAGTTTTATAGATCTCCTTGGTAGTGGAGCCAGGCTTGGAACACATTTTCCTGACTTCTAGTTTTGTGCTTTAATGTGCTGCCTCTCCTTTCCAAGACACTTACCATATATGTATGACACTATAGCTGTCTGGTAAACTAACTTTTTCAATCATGAGGCAGATTTTGAATTCTGATTTAAAACTTCAGTAGTGTTCTTTTTCTTTTCCCACCGTTTACTGATCCTTCTACAAGAAGCATGTAGGTTTTTAGGCTAATATCCATTTGCATGCCGTCTGGGAGAATTTTGGCTGACTGAGAGTCCCATAAAACAAAAGTTTCCTCTTTACAAACCACATGGAGCTTGGCTGTAGATATTCAGTCCCTTTCTCCACAAACTGTTTTTAATAGTGCCAGATTCTTCTGTTTCTTCTCCTTGTTTGGCACATGTCAGGAAAAAAAAATCTTGGCTCTTGTATAGAACATATCTTGTTTCCTCTTAACTGCTCGTACTTTCTATTCGTAATTCAAATCAGCAGAAAAATGCTATGATTGTGCTTCTCGTGATTTAATCTTGTAGTTCCTAAGCAATATTCCAATGTTCTTAAAAAAATAGTGCTCTCTCATACTGTAGGCCTAGTGGTAGGATGTTCTAGCTGAATGCAGCGGATGTGTCTCTGTTGATTTTGGAGAGTGCATGGAGTCCTGACCGGATAGCCTGCTCAAGTCCTGTGGAGGCACGTGAAGAAAGAACAGATGAGCAAAGTGAAGCTAAAATGGGATGTTAAAGGAGTATCTTCTCCACCACCCAGCTGTGCCTTTCTGACACTGCAGGAAAAACCGGGACTGCAACATGGCACCTTGTAGGCTCATTTCCATAGTGGGAGGTTGAAGAAGTGTCTCCTTTCTGGCCCATGGCATCCCAGCGACCTAGCAGAGAGCCTATGCGTGTTTGTCACAAGCTACTAATTTTCCTTGCTGACAGCCTTCCTCTGTACCCATTGAGCTCTTATTTGTAAGAGTCAATCTGCTTCTGATGTCTAAGGCAGAGTGCAGCAGCCCTGCTAAGTGTGGTCGTCTGTCTGCTTTATTGTGGATCCCCAGAAAAATCAGCAAACTGCTTAGTCACCTGCACTTTCCTTATCCCATTGCCTTGGATACTTCCCAGATTTCTCCTGAGTGGTCATTACAAACTCTTATTCACTTGCTTTGCCTAAAAAGATTGAACAAAATCAGAAATTTTTAAAAGATATATTGAAAAAATGATCATAGAAAATCGATGCATTTTCATTACTTTATAAAGTGATATAGTATTTAGAAAAAAATTATGATCTCATTTCAGCACTGTGTGAGAATGGAGGTTTTGCAATTATTAGCTCTAGCAGCTCTGTTTTTGTTGGAAAAAAAAACAAACCCGAAAGGAACCCATATATTCCTTAACAGCAGGAACTACTGCTGTTCAAGCACAGTAGACAGAACTTATGAAGAACTGGTGATTAAAATTAAGTTTCTGAGAAGTCTGTATTTCAATGTTTTTGTACTCTTGCTTTCCCTTTGTATGTATGCCAGCAGAAGGGTGGATCTGCCCCTTTGTCACAGTGTAATTCTGTGGTCTCTGAAGGCTTTAGAGAGATGGTCTCTAACTTTTTAATAGGGCCCCAAGGAAAACCAACCTATTTTTAGAAACTCTCATTTAACCTGGTTAACCAAAGAAGGATGCTTACTGAAGGAAAGGCAATTGCTACTGTCTTCTCAGAGAGAATTTGAGTGACTTCCATTGCTTGTCCATTCATGTGATGCTGCAGTAGTGGAAAGTACTGCTCCATGTTTTTCTCTTCAGTGCTGGCATGGTTTTTTAGGTTACAATAGCTCCTCTTCAGAGTTTCTGGTGTATGGTAGATCATAGCCACGCTAATTCTCTCCAGCTGGTTTTTCAGCATGAGAAGCTTTGGTAGTTGCATTTGGTAAGCTTCTCTGAAATATCTCAAACAGTGGATTGATGACAAGGCATAATTTTTTCCTTCAGTTGTTCAGGAATTGATCCACGATATTTACTCAGCTGACTTATACTGCAATAAGACAGACAAAACCTCCCTGGAAGATTTACTTTTGTTTTTGTGGGTACCAGTATTTGTGAAACATTTCCGGTGCATTATGTGTTTCTTCCATATTCCTTTCAAAAACTTCTGTTATTCTGTTGGATGGTATTTTTTTCACATTTTTAAAAGATTTCAAGATAACTAGGTTAGCTTTCAGCATGGTAACTATTTTGCTTAAATAGCAAATTTCCAAGACCTACAGCTGGGGGTGAGGCGTATTGCCAGAGTCCGTGCTGCAATGTTCCTCTGCGATTCCTGTTTAAAATAGCAGCTGTGTAGCTGTACGAGAAGTGAAAATGTCTCTCAGTTCAGGAATCATCCAAGAACCAATTGTAAAACATGATGAACTGACTGAATTGATATTTGGGGGGCAAAATGAAAGTACTGGGAGGACAGGCTTGTATGTGGTTCTCTTTTTAAGCTTAAATACATGCCTGAAAGATTCTGATTCAACAGCAGTAGGACTTAGGTGTGTGTATCTGATTACGAAATTGTGCTTATAGTGCACTACACAAAAGATGTTTAGGCCTTTCAGTAACAGTTGCCATCAGAGCATACCTGACTGATGCAGATTCATTTCCAGGCCCTGGAACAAGTGCAACAAGCCGAGTTCAGAGCGTGGGCTCCTTCAGAGGACCAGAGGAGGGAAACTTGAAGTTTGTGTACTAGCAGCTTGCACGTAATATCCTTTAAAGCCAGGTTAAATTATCTGTCGCCGTTAAGGAGCGACACAGAATTGTTCACAGCAGGACTGGAGAGGTTTCTCCTGTATGTCAATGTTCAGTGGCTTGGGAAACAGCTGCTTGCGCAGTGTCTGGTTTTGTGGATGAACAGACAGCTCAATTTCTGGCATTGCTGCTTTAAGATACAAAAATGATAATTAAATTTCAAAGAAATCTTGCATATGTGAATGAGTCAGAATTATTTTTTCTTCTATAAACTGTTTAGTTTCTTGCATCTTACGTAGTGAAAACACTGGTAGATCCTACTTGGTATTATCACATTATGAGTGAAAGGATTTTTTCCATAACCTTTGGACTTCCTCAGATAGAACCACATCAGCTATAATAAATTTAGAGCCTTAAAAACCTGTTGTTATGAAGACTTTAAAATAAAACTGTGCAGGCTGTGGCTGTTCAGTGGTAAGAAGCTAAAATAAGACAATGCTGAGATATGTTGGGCTCAAAAGAAAGTTCATATTTCCTGGCTTCATGATCTCCTCTGCAGAAGGAAACCTTTGTGTTTCTCTTTTGGGAACAGAAGTCCAATAAAGCGCCGTTGTTGTGACCTATCCAGTCTTACCTCTCACATAATTTAGACCATTGCAATGTCTCCTGCATTAGTTACATTAAAAGGTGCTTGAACACAATTGTGCTTAAAATTGTGCATGGCAAGTGTCCTGCCTTTGGTTTCTTTTATCCTTTGAGGGATGAATAGTCTAGTGCTAATCCAGTAGGTTGTTCTTACCATTCTGTTTTCACTTTCAGAAAGGGGGGTGGATTCAGTCTCATTAGTGGATGCCTATGTCCTTTTGAACATTGAAAAGATTTAATTAAAAGTGATGAAAGATATCCCACGATGTCATCCAGAACAAAAAAACAAGGTAATCTCCCATTCAAAGTATTGAATACTGCTGTTCCAAATAAATACTTGCTTAAAGGCATAGGCAAGCTCATCTGACATGTCTTTGCTTGTGCCTCGATGGCAATTCAGTATAGACTGAGGCAACTTGCTTTTTATGCTTTCTTCCCACCCCAAGAACGTTTGAGTGGACCAATGTGTGTGCACTGCCTGCTGCTGCTCTGTAGTGTCTGCACTGCATGCTTGCTTGATTGTTTTGGAAAATAGATCAACCAAGTTTTTTTAACCAAGACTATGAAAATCCAAGATAATTCAGATGGGACCAGATGAACCAATGCTTTATTTTTGTTGCTTAGACATAAAAACCCCCCAAAATCTTGTTTTGTTTTGCACACTATTTCATCATATCTTGTTATTAATAATACCTCTGAGACCATTGTTTAGGAGTCAGGCATATGTGTGATCTCATGCCTCCAAATTGTGTTGCAGCAGTTTCAAAGTCTCAAATGCACTGTATACAGTAGAAATATGAGGGATAAAGCTACTTAAACTGCAGTGATGCAATTTTATTTCATCAAAATGAAAGCCCAGGAAGATTTTTCTTGTAGTTGTGTTCAGCACAAGTGTAATGAGCTGATTTGGAACGTCAGATAGTTTCTGTCATCAGATCATGTGAAGAAACCCTCCAGTGTGCATATAGTTGTAACTTCGTAGATAATTGGTGGTGTTAGAAATGTCCAACAGAGATATGGTTTTGATCCCTTGGTTGTTGCATTGAAGAGTGCACACCAGGCTCAGTTCTCAGGGAATGACTGCAGTGCTGGAGATGACTGGAAGATGGAAATCTCCTTATGTGCTATGATGATGGTGGCTTCCAAGGTGAAGGCTGCCCTAGAATTCCCACATGCACAGGACATTGTCAGCCCCCCATAGCTTTTTTTCAATGGGCAGGACCCAAGGCTCTGGGTAACAAAATCCCTGCTGTTGCCACCCGTGGCCATTTGTACTTCTGGTATCCTATTTAGTCCCAGGTGCATGGAAGTGATACAGCTAGAGCTTCCACCCTGCTGTATCAGATGCATCTCTTTACTTTTTGTGGCAAATATCAAATCATCTCCTTAAAGACAGCAAGATACTGGAAAGTCTGTCCTGCTCATGGCATCAGTTAATTTCTCAAGATTGTGAAAGGGACAGATTAGCTAATTGCCTGCCAAAGTGTGAATTTTACTGTCAAGACAGTATGGAATAACATAGAATCATAGAATCATAGAATGATTTGGGTTGGAAGTGGCCTTAAAGATCATCCAGTTCCAACCCTCCTGCCATTGGCAGGGACATCTTTCACTAGACCACATTGCTCAAGGCCTCATCCAGCCTGGCCTTGAACACTTCCAGGGATGGGGCGTCCACAATTTCCTTGGGCAGTCTGTTCCAGTGGACACCTCTTCATTTTCCAAGTTTGGGCTGGTCAAAGCAGCCTCAATAAATATGACTTTACCTGCTAAATTTCTTAAAACTGCTCTGTATATGGAAAGCAACCAGCACAGTTGGATTCTGTCATACAGGTAAGGTCCTTAGGCCCTATTGCAATCTGTTGATAATCATTACAACCTAACTGTAGAGTTTGGCTGATGCTTAGCACTAGATTTATGTCACTAAAGGATAAAGTTTGTATTTATCACTTTTCACTTTTTCAGCAGGCTTTATGTTTTGTATCATCCATTTTTTCTGCTAGATATTAGAGTGCTTTTTTTGCTTTTTCACTGTTCACAAAATTCACTGCGCTGTATAGTAACTGTCCTCATGAATTCCCATTGCTCTGCTCAGCGGGTAAGCTGGGCTAATGAGACCCTTCTTTTTTCATTTGAGTGGGTTTTGCTAATTGCTTTTATCACACTGGAACCTGTAAAGGGATTTTCTGTAGACGAAATGACAACAAAAAAATGAAGCGCTTTTGTTGGTAAGTCACCTGGCAATTCCTCATGGATCCTCAACATATCTGTCAGCAAACGTGAGTGACTCCTTAATGTCCAGTGCCTCTAATTGTCCTTTATTTCTCCCCTGCTCTTCTTGTGTGGGATTTCTCATTTGAGGGAGTGAAACCTAAAAGAAGGTTTTGATGGAGTGCATCTCCAGTCAGCGGTAGGGAGAACAAAAGAATGAAGTTAAGGTGGTCAGTAACCATCAGGAAGAGAAATTTCACTCAGTCTCCTGCCTTGTCTTGTGGTTGTGGCTGGTCTCTTGCTGTCTCAGTTCATACTTGTATCATTGCTTCCATTAACAGCTCTGCTCATGTGAGGCCCCTGTCACTTCTGCAGTCCTGAGGGATGAGGACTTCAACACTTACCCTTCACAAAGGCTTATGCTCCCCCAAATATCTGTTTGTATCCGTCTTCTTTCCCCAGTCTTGCTCACTATACTGATTACCTAAGCACTCACCTTTCCCAGTATCATATAATTATTTTCAGCATGAGGGTGGTATAAGGTTTTGTGACCTTCCTAAGAAAATATGATTGAATGAATTTCAAGCCTCAGAAATGAGATGTTAGTTAGTTAGGAGGAGACAGCCTGCGTGAGTCCTGGGTAGACCTGTGCTCTGGCTTTTGAAGAAAATTTACATTGAATCTTAATGGAGTTTCCTGAACCATTAAATTTGTAATTATTGATGTTTACAAACTTCACTGAGTTTGTGTTAAATCAAGATATGTTTGGATTATTTTTTTTTGGTCTTTTTTTACCCTTGAGCTACAATGTAGTCCTTTCTTATCTTCTACTTGGTGGAGAGTAACTTGAGAGCTTCTTGCCTTTCCTGCCACACCTGCCTTCTGCAAGACTCCTTCCTTCACCCGGAGAAGGGATTGGAGCCATTACTATTCTCTTCATTTATATAATTCTGTCATTGCCTTGACATCAGCGTAATCTTCTTGACTGGCTGATCAAACTGATTTTCAACAGTTTTAGACAGGGTAAAAAATTAGTGCATTTAAGTCTTCCTTGATTTTTTCAAGCAGTTTCTCTGTCATTCAGTCTAGCATTTTCTTTCTTTATCTCAAGTCCTTTTTGTTTTTTTTTTTTTTTCTGTGCTTATCTTTTTCCTTATAAAATATCTACTACAGCTGGTATTTTCTAACCTTTAGACCTGTAATTCTCCTAAGCTTATGTCAAAGCAGTTAACAAGTGATAACAGACCCTTATCAGACTTTATATTATTTCAGCATTCAGCATGACTTTTTTGGCTTTACTGTAGACATTTGAGATTTTCCACATATTTCAGCAAGCCCAGGATTTTTTTATTTTATATATTTGCTCACAGGATACAGCTTCAGTGGTAGCTGGAGCTTTATCATACAGGCAAATGAAATAATCTCTTCTGTAAGTGATATGTGTAGATTTAGCATCTTTGTGGTTCATAGGACATCAGTAACAACTGAAATACTGTTGCAGTAAGAAAATCTGTTCAAAATCACAGCAAATCCAGCTGCTGTGGGCTTTTGAAAAGGGAACAGTGCTTTGGTTTGTGGTCCTGTTTCTACCATGAAACAGCTTTGGATTGTGGAACAGAGGGCGATTTGCGTTTTTATTTTGCAGGATGAAAATACACAATAGTTAAGGGTGCTTTTGGGAGAACTGCAGACACTGAATTTCTCAGGGACATTTTAAACACCATCAAAGTTTTACCAACCTGGCTGCATTAGATGGGCTTGTGATTTGTCTCTCTCCACCACAACTGTGCCTGCAGAAGCCCCCCAGCAGTGGCAGCAGTACTTGGGGGTAGAGGGGATTGCCATCGTAGCTCTTTCTGGTTGAGGAACCAGATTAGTGTATCTTCAAGGCCTATTTGCTTACATGAAATTTACTGACATTAGGGCAGACCAGGCCATACAGGAAGGAGTGGAAATCTTGATGCTGAAGTCATGCAGCCTGACCATGCATGACTTCTTTGCAGGACCTCGTCTTCACCATCTCACTGTCCTTACATGGTGACTTACCTCACCGTGTAGAGGATGATACTCGCAAGTTTAGTTGAGATTCATAGAAGTTCCCTTGTGTTCTGATTCACCGAATTGCTGAAGTGATGGCTCTTTTTAAGCCTTTGAATCACTTCTGGTTTTAGGGGGACTTGAGCTTTTAAGTGGACAGATCAGCACATTTGACATGCTGAGTCAAATGTGAATTGCTGGTTTGATGGTATGATACAGAATATGCAGTAGTATTTCCTCTCCTTAGTGCTACTAATTCCTGAGGGAAAATGTGGTTCTAATTTTATACTTTGAACAGAATTTCAAAGTTCATAGAGAACGAGACCACTTCTTGTTGGTAACTGAGGTTACTTAAAAATAACACTTTCACTTCCATCTACACAGCCATGCTGGATGACAGTTTACAGGGCTGGGGCTGGTTTTAGGTTTCCTTTTATATGCAATACTACATATGTTTGAACTTATGTATTGCATGGAAGTATAATGGCCACATGACCCTGATCACTAGGCAACCTTTTTTCTCATTGCTAAAACTGTGAAGCAGTGACTTGTCTCTCAAACTCCTTTCTAGGACTGTAATGCAAGCAGCTGCCTGTGGCTAGACCGAGTTGGCAAACTCCTGTCTTCTGCTAAGCCCACCCCTTAATTTTTCTTCCTGTAAGGTGGCACACTTGTGCAACCACATTCGGTAACGAGTCTGATCTGGCGTTGCCCAGTGGGATACTAACCTTTTAAAAGCAGTCTGAAGCTTATTCTCCTTTCATGAAAAGTATGGGGAGGTGTAATTCTGTTGACTTACATGGAACAGAAGTACTCTGTTTCAGTGGTTGAGAAGGCTGAAGCCTTTAGAGCCTTTTTTCAATTATAAGCAATAAGATGCAGAACACAGTCAAAGACTTCTGTCTTCCGACTGGGGACCCCATCGTATGTGAATTTTCTCTAATCGTGACGAAATTAATAACACAGTTGCTAAGTGTTGCAAAGTCATTTTTGAGCCATGAAGATTTTCTGACATTATAGTACTTCTTGTTTGTTTTGGGCATGTAGAAACTAAGAGAACTTCTTTAACAAAATCCATCCTGAGTTTGTGAGAGCTTCCCACAAGAAGCTCTTCATGTAGCTTTCAGCTGCACAGTTTGTTACCATTGAATTTTTAAGATTTTCTTCTGGTCACTTTAGTGCAAGATAGTTCCTTCTAGTAGGAACAAGTGTGGGTGGTAAAAATAATGGTTTTTTTCTGTTGTGAAATCTGCCTGTGTTTCAGTGCATTTCTTCCCACAGAAACCAGCTGTGGGAGGAAAAGGAAGGTAGGGTGGTGGGGAATCCCAGGTGTGAGGGTGAGTGACAGGATCCGGTCAGTGTCTGGGAAGCTGTCTTTATCCTACCCTGCAGACAGAGCCACACTGAGCTTAATTATTTTTTTTTTCAAAAGAAAGGACATTTACCGCATCAGTAATCGTATTTATGACATTGCAGTCATGAAGAGTGTAAGTCCTCTGCTCTGTTTTTCCTTAGTATCGGGAGTATCACTTCTCATAATGCTGATGCTCAGCCCTGAACTGGCAGCTTCTACTTCATCTTTAAAATCATTCCTTTCTTAGGCAGTTCTTCCTAAATTAATGAGGACTGTACGTAAATGGGAAGATAACTCCAGGTGAATGATGAGAAAGGTGTAGGGTAGGTAGTTTAGTTGGGATATAATTTGGGGGTAAAACTTCTGGAAACAAAGAGAGCTCATAAGAAGAGAATGGTAGACTGAAAACCCCAACTATCCTTTGATTACTACCAGACTCAAACATTCCTATAGTCTTAGAATGCTAATTAACCACAACCGATACATTATGGATACTTGTAAATAAGTGATTTTCCTTTAACTCTGATTTAACTCCTGAAGATACTATTTTGGGTGCTTATTTTGATCTAAACTTTATATTCATTTACCTGGACTGTCTTGTGTCAAAAATATTGATAAATATTTCATGATATACATCCTTTAAATAGTATCGATACATAGGTCTTGTCAGCCTACACCTTTATGACAATAACTTTTAAAAGAAAAAGATCTCATTTTCCCTTAAAACTGATTTCCATTGGTTGTCATTTTCTTCAGTGTCAATTACCATTTGTTACCAGTTCAGACACTTGAAGATCTTCATGTGAAACTGGAAGCACAGTCCAACTCCTTTAAAGTGAGTTTGTTTCTTATTAACGTGTTGAAATGAATGTGTTTTCAGAGTTCACATGTGATCTGAGCTTGCATTTTTCCTTTTTTTTTTTTTTCTTCTTAAGCCACAAAGCATATTAGGGGAACCAGACTGTTACCAGTCTTTGGCTTTTTTTAGATTTGTGCTTTGACTCCCCAACATGACTATGGTGCTGCAGCTTTGGCAGTGCTGGAATCCTGCTGTATGCGTGCTGTATTGATGATCTCTAAATCATGTCGTCTGTGGTTGAGTGTGCTGATTTTTGGTACCAGAAGGTCATCTTCGGTTTGTTACTGCAGGGATGATGCCACATTGGGACTCAAATCACTTCAACAAGACCACTGAAATTATGATGCTGAGTGTTCACCACTAAATTTCATGGCAAAATTCAGTTTATTATTGCACAGTCATATGGCGTTGTCGGAAACTTTAACCTCCTTTTACAGGCTGATTAGTCAAGAGTTCAGTGGGCAGTTAGTCCACACTTGGGATTCCACACTTTGTGCCATCTGCTATGTTTCTCAGCTTTGTGTGTGAGAGCACCGGACATGCACCTCTCCCTAGAAAGCTTAGCTAGTTCCTCACCCTCGTGCTAGTGCCAGGGGTGCTGTGGGATCCAGCCTGGTTTTTATGTCCTTTGCACCATTCTTGGACTGATGGACTTCACTGAAGTTGCCCATTTACAGCAGGGATTAGGATGATGCCCAGTGTATCTGGCTCCTGCAGAGCAGAGAGTTCCTCCCTTGTTCAGCAGGGAGCATCCTGTTATACAAGAAAATTTTGTTAATTTTTTCCTAAGTAATTAGAAATTTATCAGGGTAGAACTCATGTACAATATAGGATCACTTGGATTTTCTCATGGATGAAAAGTAAAGGCTCTCTCATAAGCAGGAGTAATAGAAGATTATTGATATAGTATTAAGAATACAGTCATTTTATCTTGGCTTATTAGAAGTGATGACTGCAATAATTAATACATTTTTTAAATAAGAAGATTATGGAACAAAGACCTTCAGGCAACTTGTTTGTAATTCCCTTAACTATGCTGTGCCTCACAAAAATTACTGCAAGAAGTTGATAAGTCTTTTTTGCTCCACAAAATCAAAATGAAAATTGCTTTCCGTTTTTTCAACCTGGTGCTGCTGCCAGATTTGTTATGTTGGGAACATGATGTGGTGAAAAAGGCATCTGTAACCTCAGGCTCTCAAGAAAAGGCCCATGTTTTATACATTATTCTCTTCTCTTCGATGGATACCTTCTAGGAAATGTCTTTGTTAGTTGTTCTTTTTTTCCAGTACAGAAATACTGCTTCAACATGTTCTGTGCTGAAATGTCAGCGTTGCGCTGTTGTGTAGGTGGTAGTATGTATTATACACAGTTTTCAAAACCTGAATAATCAGTGATGTGCATGACTTTGCCAGGGAAAACAAATGGCTGTGTCATTTTGATTTCGGTATATCAAGAAAATGTAACCTATAAAAGTTAATTAGCATTCTTCCAGAAGGGGGTTGTTTAACTAACATCTTTATTTCCATGTTTTCAGTTTTGTCAGAAGTTGGAGGGGAGTGTTTTATTCTGTTGCTAATATATACCCACAGATTTGCAGAGTATTTCACGGAGTTTTAGCTACCATGCATCTGTCCTTCATTTCAGCGAACGGCTCACTTGAACAGCCGCTTAAATCCACTGAAAAATTTTATTCAGTTTTTCATGTAATTTTTTTTACGTAGTATTTATAAATAAAATTTTTTGAGCCTGATGGTGTTCATGTTATCTATCAAAATGAGGTTTTGACAGTGATTTTAACAGGAGAAATCATGTCATTTGTCATTGAAATCCTGACCATCTGCATCACTGGTCACTGAGGGGAATTGATGTATCTCCACCTCTCATGGATTTGGTTCTCTGGTAGGCTCAGTTCTTCCTGTTCAGCCTGAATATTACTGGCATTTGGCTGTATTGGATGCACAGAAGTTTCTGGTCTGAAACAAAGCTGAAGTTTGAGCACCCATAATACTAAATGAAGTAATCTCACTGTATTTTCCTGTATAACTGCAATTCATTAGCCTTCCTCCACCACTTTAGAAACTAACTGAGAGAAGGCGTAGCCATTTGCACACCAGCATTACACAACTGTGTGCTAAGGTAAGTTATAAAAATTAGAGAACAGGTTTCTCACACGCTAACTGGTTTGATACACTCTGTCTAGACTAAGGTCTTCCCAAAGTTGAAGAATCAAAGATGGATGAAATTGTCCTGTCATAGTAAAATTATATTAGTAGCTTTACAAATACTCTAGAAGTGGGGGTGAGGTTTTATTCTGGATATTACTTCTGGATGTTAATATTTACAAAAAGTGTTCAAGAAAAAGCAGTCAGTAGAGAATTCTAATTTTTATTTTAATGAGGCCCTTATAGAAAACATAATCCTTAGAGGCCAGATTTTCAAGGCTGCTGAGGTATATTTGCTGTGCATCAAATCCTTCCTTCCTTAAATGCTGAAGTTAAGCTGATCTGGTGGATAACTTGACTTCTTTTCCACTGTTCTGTAAATTCACACTTGAGACTTTAATTTGGGAGTCAACTTTGATATTGTGTTACTAAACTATATATTGAAATGTTTGGTGTCCTTTAATGCAAGCCCTGGGTGGTGGCTAGAACCTGTGCAGAGACTTCAGCATTGTCACTGCCTGTTAAACCACCTCTCCTCCTTTTTTAACTAAACCACAGGGACTCAGAGATCCCTGGTTTTGGGTGAAAAAGTGATCAGGAGCAAATATTGTAAAGATAATAAGATTGATTAGCCACATATGTCTGCGAAGACACGTGGAATGGACAGAAAGATGTTCTCAAAGGCTTGAGAATATAACCAAATGCCAGTAATATCCAGCCACATGGGATTTATTAGCCACAGTGAGGGAGAACTGAACAAATGGTGCATGGGAGAGGGACTGGGGACGAAGTAATTTAAGAATTAATGGTAGTTAGAGAGGACTGAATGGTAGGTAAAGTACTGTTAGTTCTGTGTTACTGTTTTTGAGATGATGTTTCTGTGCTGCCTCATCATTCTTAGGCCTGTTCTGAGCATGAGCTGTTTGATTTTATCATCTCTTCGATTATAAATCTGAGTCTTGGAGAGCATGTACTCTGACCGTTTGCTCAAAGTGGGCCTTAGCATTTCACTTGGTGGTGCAATGCCAACATGTCTTTGGAGAGTACACATCTTCCAGACCATCCCTGTAGCTTTCCTGGTAGCCAGTTCCTTTTGTTCCTCATCCTTGTGTTTAAAATACTTTATTTATAACCCTATTTGTTTCCTTGTCACTGGTGGTTGCTATGTGTTTCTCTAAGATGAAAACCTACTAAAGCACAATTTTTTCATTTTTCTGAGTTTTTGCAAGCGTCTTCATTTACCTGTTTGGTGTTAGATTCCCTTCCCTCTTTTAGGGATAGTGTCTTTGTAATAGCATTTGTGGATTAAAGCCCTATTTATGTAGAATGGAATTCAAGCCCCACCTCTGCTGATAATGAATACCCTTCCCCATATTTCCAAGCCAGTATGCTTTCTTACAAAGTTCAGTTTTCCTTGTTTTCATAATTGCCACTGTTTCAATATGCTGGTTCTGTCATCTCTAATTTTTAGTCCCACCAACCACTACCATGTTTTGAATTTTTCTGTGTCAGGGCTCCAAGTGCCCTTACTTGGTTGTAACAAACTAATTGACTTGGGTTGAGAGATGTTGTTACAGAGGATTATTAAATCTGAAAGGTAATAACCATTAGAAGTAAAGTGTGGATAGTATAATCTTTAAGGTAAGACTATGTATTTTTCATTACGCCCATAGTATCTCCCTTTTCTGTGATTAGTTCTAATTAATAAATGTTGTTTTCAGTTCTTTACTGATGCAAATTGTAGTTTTTTGGCCTTTGGTATTTTGACTAATAAGTCTTCTTGAAGAATTTTAGTTCATTCACATTTTCTCTTTCTCATTTTGCCCTCCGGAGTTACAGCTTTCCCGTAACATTTGGAAACTGTGTTCTTTAAAGCTGTTGACTTTGGAACTGTCCGTGTTGGACATAATCCAGGGCATGGTTACTGGTTACTGCAATACCAGCTTCCAGCCCAGTGATTTATTTCATCTGTGTATGTCTGCATAGTTACTCTGTCTTGAACAGTGTATCTTTAGTAATGATAAGAGATGAAAACTCTAATTGTGTTTTCTTACTGTCTGCCTGGCACCTAAAGAGCAGAATAATTTTATTTCATATACTGGATAGGTGCATGAGGATGAGCATCCCTCATAGTGTGAGAAGAGCTTTACTAATGATGCAGTTTCTTATCACCCCTCATCCCCAAACCACTTAAGTGCAGAGCTGTAACTATGAAACTACAATGAAACTGGGCAGTAACATGGCTTTGTTGGACCATGGGATCTGCAAACTATACACAACCATGAGCCTCCACCCCTCTGCGCTTCTGATGCAGGAATGATTCTGATTTTATTTAAAATCTTAAATGACGTGGTGGTTTGGTGAGGAAGAGAATGAAAGACTGTTTCCAAAGTTCTTCCTACTTAGAATGGTGAGACTGGGTGGAAGGATGGGGAGCATGCCAGTGCCAGGACAGGAAGGCAGGAGGAGAGTGCAGTGCAGCTTGTGCGATGGACCAATTCTTTGTGAGCATGGATGGGTTAGTAAAGATTTGAACAGTAGCAAAGTTGAAAAGTACTGTCTCATATGCACAAGTATCTGTGAGAGTGGGGTAGACTTTTATGCATGGGCTTGGGAGAAGGTGGAAGATCTGGAGGTTGGAGGAAGATAAACAGTCATTGGGTCAGACTTCCTACAGGTTTGAGTTTTCTGAGAGTACTTTGGAAAAGCCCTAAAACAGACAAATATTTGGTGATGAAGACACAGGGAACGGACAGGAAGGTGTTCTCAAAGACTTGAGAAGATTTGTGTTCAGTTTAGTATCCTGTTTTTAAAATGGTGAATTATGCAGGAAAATTTTGCAGCAGAAGATTACTATGGGGGAGGTAATTTGGTTGCTTTTGTATTAGTATAGAATATGTTCAAACTCAAATATACAGCAAGATCTCATCTTCTCCTCTAACATGAAGATAACCCAGTATATGAAAATGTGTCTGTAGAAACAGAAAGTTTAAACAAAGAATTATCAAGAAGATATCATAGGAAAAGAAAAGAGGAATTTCAATAATACGGTGAACACTTTTCTGGGCTAAATGTTCTATCTTACCCAGTTAGTAACCTCATCAAAAAATCCTCAAAAGTTCACATTTCCTTTGCCAAATAGAAAAAAATTTATGAGTTCTACCTAAATAAATATTCAGTACAGTATTTTGAACAATTCATAATGTCATTTTACCTCAAATAATGATGAAAAATGGAGAGATAATATATATGCATATTAATGCCAAATGACATGAGCTTCCCTTTAAAAAGTTTTCTTGGAAAAACCAGCAGACTTCATCCCCTCCAGTACTGACAGAACTGAAGCTGTTGCTCTATATAAAAATTATAACTGACTATAAAACCTGTCTATCTGAATTAACTGCATGAAATTAATTCCATGAGAAAGGGTTAATATGTCATTATTACAATAATAACAAGTCTTGGAAAAAGAAGCATTACAAAGTGAGAAAATAAGTGTTGCATTCAGTTCAAGCTCTCTTTGAGGGGTTACATTTCATTTTTTGAAACTATTCTACATTTTGCTTCTGTAGTTCTGTATTTCAGTGTGAGGACAAAAAAACATACCTTCCACAATGAGCCCCTCCTGTAATAAGAATTATAGAAATGGGCAATAGTGTCTTTGTACTTCTATAGAAGTGTAACATTTATTTTTATCTACCTATATATATATATATATATAATATTTAAAACTAGTCCTTTCTCTCTTGTCAGTGTGCTGTGCCATATGGTGCCGAGCAACATGCCAGATGATAAAAATATTCCTAGAACATATGATATCATCAGTCAATTCAAGAGGGGTGAGACTTCTTGACCAAAGCATTTGTGGCTTTGATACATTTTCCTAGGTGTAAAGAGTATATTTTGAAATGATGAAGCGTGTCCAAGAGGTCTCCTTTGAATTTGCATAAGCAAATTTTAAGATACCAGCTTAGAACATTTTCCTTCTTAAAAAAGATGGAAACTAGATAAATTTTGTTCTAACAAAGGATTTCACGGCAAAGTAGCAGTTCTTTTCCTAGCAAGAAATGATTCACCTTCTTCCTTTCAATATATATTGCTGATAGCTGTTCTGGTGTTGGAACCATGCCATGAAGAATGGCATCTCTCCATCTCCCTTCTCCACTTTCAGAGAAGTCAGAACATAGTGCAGGGTCAGAGGATTTGCACCTTGGGTTTGGTGCAGCTATCAGTACATGCTTGGGAAAAGACCGTGTGTCCCCAGAAAAAAAATAAAAAGAGAGGACAATATTAAGTATTATGGTTTTCTACCAGTCTAACTGAAGTAGCTGAAGTTACTCTGGTGTTAACACTGGAGGTTTCTTACTTTATGTTGAGCCTGTTGCTTGTTTTTATCTGTTTGCACAAAACACCAAAAAAGAGAAAATGAAGTGTTTTCACTTGGCAGGGAGAGTTGTGGTCAAATGGCCTGCTCCAGGGAAACTGTGGGTGTTTCCTCAGTAAATATCACAAGGATGCTAAAAACCAAATACAAGAGAGATGTTAAGAGCTGTATGGACAACTTTGCAGGAAGAGTGGCCTTTGCAATGGCATGAGTAATATATACTGCAAATAACAAACGTATGTGCTAGAAGTGCCTACACAGCCAGTGTCTTTAGCAGCCTGCCAGTTCTCTGTTCATTTGTGTCTATGCCATGAGAGGAATATTAAGGAGAAAACTCTCAGCTTTGAGTTAGGACCTAAAAACTGTGCTAGTTGATTCATTGGTATCATCTCTATGTCACTGCACTCTTTCTTCCTGCTTGTCTTCCTTCGTCTATTTCCTTTCAGTGTTTGTGCTTTACCTGAGAATCTCCTTAGTTGTCAGGTCTGGGGTTCCTGGGTCAGTAGTTTTATTTGAGTAACCTCAAAACTCAAGTGTGTATTGCAGCATTCTTGTTCTGTATTCACCATTTTCAGATTTCCAGTCCTTAAGTCATCCTCACTTCGGCTCCTGTCAAGTATCTGTTAGGGTCTTCACTGACCTATTTGTGGTCAAAAAATTGTCTCACAAGAATTCTTGAATATCCCAGAATAAAGATGTCAGTTATACAAAGCATGGTTTAAATGAGAGTGTTTGGTTCGATTATAAGAATCTAATTTGTAGAATGAACTAATTAATTTGGCCTCAACAAAAAGTAACATTCAGAAGTGTGGTTAAAAATCTGTTTTGCATGTTGTTGAGGCTCAAACCTCTGCTGTTACAGTCCCAGTAATTTTCCAGTCATCCATTAAGTTCTCAAAGAGATAGGATCTATATTTATAATTAAAACAGTGAAAAAATGTGTATGTGATGAAAAGAAAAAAAAGGAAGGGTTTGTTTGTTTATTTGTTTGTTTTGCACAATGTGAAGAGGAGGAAAAAGGGTTCAAAATAAAATATATAAAACAGGGAACAAAGTGTAAATGCTGTCATAAACTATAATCTCTGTACCAGCATGTGTGCCGTTGATGTAGTGGAAAAAAATGCAGTCCTAACTTCCAGTCTATACTTTTCACCCTTTCCTTGTTGTGAGTACTCTTTTTCATATATAATGGTTCTCCATAACCAGGTCTTTAAACCCATTAACCCATCAGCAATTTGCTTTTACAGGTTAATATACTTACAAATTATTTTGTAATAGAATATCCTCATTAACGGGCAGATTTATTAACAATTCCCTCTCCACAACTCCCCAGTTTTTATTTTGAAACTCAACTACGTACCTAATTTAGTGCTTTTACAGTGACCAATTAGTTTGGCAAAAGGAGTGCTTTGACTTGTGCTTGGCCTTGCAATCTTTTGAGTGTCTCCAGAGGTACATCACACCACAGGATTTTAATAACTCAGACACTGTATGGTTGTTTGGGTTTTGTACGTTTAATGCAGAACTAAATGGGATTCAGGTCCAGAATCCATAAGATTATACCACCTTTTAGGATTGTGGTTCTCTTCTGGAGAGCTGTATTTACCATGCCAACGTTGTTCCCTCAGAGCTATTGCTTATAGCTGTTCTCTTCTCAGTCAGACTTGGTTGTGCTCATCATTTATGAAACAGAACACATGACATTTTTCCATGTATATGTTTGATAATATAATCACAGAATCACAGAATTGGTCAGGTTGGAAGGGACCATAGAGGGTCATCTGGTCCAACCTCCCTGCTCATGCAGGATCATCGCAGAGCAGATTGCACAGGATTGCAGTGAGATCATTCTTGGATCTCTCCAATGAGGAAGACTCCACAACCTCTCTGGGCAGCCTGTTCCCAGAGCATGGTCACCTGCACAATAAAGAATTTCTTCCTCATGTTCAGGTGGAACTTGCTGTGCATCAGTTTTTGGCCATTGCCTCTTGTCCTATTGGTTGGCATCACCGAGCACAGCCTGGCTCCATCCTCTTGACATCCACTCTTAAGATACTGATACACATTAATGAGGTCCCCTCTCAGTCGCCTCTTCTCAAGGCTGAACAGGCCCAGCCCACTCAGCCTTTCATTGTAAGAGAGTTTCTCCAGACCCTTGACCAACTTAGAAGCTCTCTGCTGAACCTGCTCCAGGAGCTTCATGTCTCTCTTGTACTGTGGAGCCCAGAACTGCACATAGTACTCCACATGTGGCCTCACCAGGGCTGAGTAGTATACTACTAATTCAAATTTTGAAAATGCAGCCATCCCTCTTGTATTCTTTCTTTTCCAAACCAAGATCAGATGTACAGATCCTATATAAGCTTGTGGTTCAGTTATGGATATGAACTTGTCCTTTGCCTGGAACATGTGAGTATCATTGTTGAGGTCTTCTAAGCCAAGGTGATCAGGCCCAAACCATATTGCAAATGTGATCCACTCTTTTCAGGAAGACAGAAGTAACTGTCTGTATTTAAAAGCAAAAGACTTTAAATGATTTCTTAGTAGGGTTCAGGCACCTAAAAATATTCTTCATCACTAACTTTAGGCTGAACTAGTATGTCAGAGCAAAAGCCATATATGTGGTTAAATGCTAAAATGATCTATGCTCTGTCTACTTCAAAAAAGAATAAAGCAGTACTTCGTAATGTTATACAATCATCTTTCACCTCATTTCTGAGGATCCTGTCATTACAGTCATTTGGGGCTAGACAGCATTATTGTCTATAACCCACTGATGGGAGGACTGAGGCACAGATCAAGACTTTTAAGATGCTGTTAAAGGGAGTGAGTGGGTTCTTTACTGACATGGGGCTAGGCTGTGCAGCCTCAGTTAGATGCCACAGGAGCCATGTCTGATCCATTGCCAATCCATGGCAGTCCCATGCATTGGATAGGTACTGGGCACTGGTGTCCGCATCTGAACATTTATTAATTTGCTGTCTTAATATTGTAATGTGCAGACCATCTCAATTGATTTGCAATCAAGAAGAATCAACACAATGGGAACAGAAACCCTGTCTAAACAAGTAGGAGCTAACGAGGCCGTGCGGTGTTCTGTGCAGTGATGAGGCAGGAACCTGCCTGTAGGTCATCTTGGCAGATGCATTACAGCACATGCTCCTCTTGTGTAGCCTCAGCTAGGCTGCCTCTGGGCTGCAGCTGGCTTCTTTGCTATATAATGTACCTAAAGAAAGGAAATGAAGCACAGTTTGCCGTGGTATAATTCTTTTTTAATGGTCGTGAAGCAACCTTAGCTAACCGCACTCAATATTTTCTCCTAAGAGGAGAAGAGTAACTGGATACAGAAAAGCTCAGAAGTTATGGGCAGTGGTGAAAGGGATTTGTGGACTCTTATAATCTTGAGTATTCATTCTCATAGGAGATCACATTTTCAAAAGGTATAGAAACACAGTTGCGAGCACAAAAATATGCATGTTTGTATGGGTTAGTGCACTTGGTTCACTACACAAGCGGATGCATTTTTCAGTACCTAATTACCTCTCCTGAAGTGTAGTTATGCAATGCATCCACCCACTTGCTATAAACCTGAATGAAGATATAAGCTGCATATAGGTTGTTTACATTGCAAATCTCTGCCTCTTTTAGAAAATCCAAGTTTTACTCACTTCATATG
Source organism: Pipra filicauda (assembly GCF_003945595.2). NCBI lineage: Eukaryota > Metazoa > Chordata > Aves > Passeriformes > Pipridae > Pipra > Pipra filicauda. Next base: position 944,668 of record NW_024103862.1, on the reverse strand, counting down.
AGCAGCTCACAGGATTTTAAGAATTCATCTTAACAGAAAGCAGATGGTTTCAGAAAGCTGAAATGAAGAAGGAAAAGGAAGAAGTTGAACATCAGAACTATAATGTATAGCATTAAGTGAAAGCTACCGTGATAGATTTTTTTTTTTAGAGACGAGGGATTCCAACAATTAGTTTTGTGTCCTGGCATGCAAGTAGAAAGAAGTGCTAAAGATGCTTTTAAAGAAGCAACTTTACTTTTTTTTTTTTTTTTTTTTCTAGGAAGTGTTCAACCATAAATTGCAGAGCATAGGTTATCATTCCTTCTTTGGTTGTCTGCCTCAATAGGAGGTGGTGACCGTACCTAACTCTTCCCTAGGACCTTCCCTTGCAAGATCCTGGCATCTCTTGTCTCAGTGCTAAGGTTAAAGAAGCCATCATCTCCCAGACAAGGGAATCCAAACTTCTCCAGTGTCTGTGAGAGAGCTGTGTCTTTCTGCCCTGTTCAGCCTCCATCTCCACAGATATATCCTACCTCTGCAAGACACTGTGGATTAGTGAACCTCAAAAGGACACTTAACAGTGCTACTGCAAAAATCAACAGCCTGTTTTAAATTATCAGGAAGAGTAATTTTCTCTTTCAGTATCAGTATTTCCTTATTAAAATGAGAGGACAAGATTTAAATATAGCATAAAACTTTCAATACTGTGTAGTATTTCTTGGAGGACTGTGTTTGCTATGTTTATTTGCCTCAGGGGTAACACTTTTTTATGTACATTGTGAGGCTCAATAGTCTGGCAGCGGCAGCGCTCAGAGCTGCTTTTCTTGATACTGTGCATCTGTCTCTGTTATGGTATCTATAGCAAAGTTGGTAGGAAGAAATAGATAGTGAAGATGTCTCTGGACTCAGTTTTTCAGTGTTGCTGTAGTTAGGTTTTCCAAAGGGTTGTGATTAATTTTTGTGTAAGGGAAAATACTAACCTTTTTTGCCGGTGACTACTCTTAAAGAAAGAGTGATGAAAAATTCCCAGAGGAGGTTTTGCTCTAAATACTGTGAGGATTAATTGCTGTCCACTGCTTCCACATGGATAAGTAATCCTTTTGGGCTTATGTGGGAAGCATCATGTGTGCTTTATTAATGATCAGTATTTGGTCAATGTGACTTTTTTTGTTATTTGAAACTTACTTTCTGTCGTGAAATATTGGTCTCATCTTAAGAACAAGGGGTAAATAATATGGGTATATTGTTCATATAATTCATATTGTTCCCTACTGTCATTATGTTTTTTTATGCTGAAAGCTCATCTTTAAGTGAGTGATATAAACATTGGTGTATCTTCTCTGTTCCACCTTCATTTCTACAGGGACTGATTTCCAGTCACTACATAATATTGTTGTTCTCACCTGTCCTTTGTGGACTTCCAGAGCAGAGCCTCGGCTTCCCAGTAGAAAAAAATTTCAAAACAGGACACTATAAATTGCGTTGATGAGAGAATAGTCAAATGCTCAGATAGGTGGAGAATTGATTATAAAAGCTTTTGTTCTTTAAGCTTCACTCATAAGCAAGTGATTCTATTTTAAAACTACTTCATTCCAGAGATTTTTCTTTTTATTCATCCTCAGACAGTTGCTGTTTGCAAACCATTTTTGGTTCTTAGTAGCAGACAAGCATTAGGCAGCTGTTTAGCAGCAGTAGCAGAAGCGCCATTGGTGTACGTCTCCTTAAAAATGCAGCTATTTATTATTCTTATTGGGGAAAAATATATATCTCTACATATTCTCTGTATCTCTTTGTGCCATATAGTGAAAGATATATTCAGAAAAGGGCAAGTTGTCCACATGGCTTATGAAAACATATGACTTCTGTTGCTTTTCTTCTTCACAGGTTATTTACATGGCATGGTTAGAAAAAAAAATATCTCCTCAATGGAATTTTTTAGTCTACTTATACTCCTATTCAGAGTTTTGTGCTTATAGCCATTCTACACTTTCTGAAGATACCAACTCAGTTCCAAAGCCTGATAAAGACTTGGACTGGAATGGATTCACTTGCTGGTGAATACAGAAAGTCATAGCATTAATATAGAAAGAAAAGCATAGTGTATTAGTCCTGCATTACACCTAGTGAATAACTATGGATTTTCAATGGCAAGAGCAATGGATTAATTATACATTACGTCTTTGGCTTTTAGTAGCACTTACAAGTTGATGTGGGTAAATTCTTACTGAAATCACTGCTAAAATAAGTGTCAACGTTGGAGAGCCCAACCCTTAGGTCCTGTTTGTGTGATCAGATGGTTAGCTTGTGCTGTGAATGCACTTTCTTAACTTTGAGTTCCCACATGGAGAACTGGACAGAAATAATTGATCTGTTTGGAGTTCATAGCCTGATTTGTTCATATTGATTGTGCACAGGCAAGCTCTGAAAGCTTTTGAAAACAGAAGCAGTTAGCACTGATTTATGCTGGGGTCAGTACTGGTCCCACCTAGCCCAAGAGAAAAGGTGGTAAGTTCATTATCTGGAATGCCATTCATCCACAGAGTCCAAGGGTAAAATCCTCAGTCTTCTTTCTTGTGCTTTGGATTTGCCAGCAGAGGAGCATTTCTTTTGTTCCTTTTATTCCTTAATGTGGGTTATGTTAGCTTGTAGTTACCGTAAATATTAATACAGAGAACCTTCCTGGAGGTCCATCTGACTGCATGTAAAAATGGGGGAAGGGAGCACTTCTAAAGGACTGCTCATCTCATTTTAAGTAAGTCTAAAACAGATTAGACAAATTGCAACTCAAAAGGAGATGGCTAATCCAGATGTGTCCTTGTGCGTCTCTGCCAGAACTGGCCACATACATCTAGCCAGATCTTTGTTTTTCATGTTACTCCTAAAACTGTTCATTCTGATAGCACATGTGCACAATATTTCAAACTGAATTAAATTTTCCTGGAAATTTGGTATCTGATGAATTTCGCAAACACTTTTGTGTTTTTCTAAGGTCTCCTGAGGATAAAATTCATTTTGTGTGAATGTCCCAAGTACAATTGCTTCTTGATTTGTAACAGCTGCTGCAAAAAAAGAAGTCTTTTACATTAGCAATTCTGGGAAGGCACTCAGACTTTAAAATCTGGGCTACTCCATTCTCTCTCCCCGACTTCCTCAGGGGACCAGTGGATCAAAAACAAAAAAGATTAGGATACATGTAATGTTGTGCAAACCAACGTGCTTTGAGCTTACTGGAGGGCTGCAACAAGCACATGATGATTGGTAGTTTAATTTGGAGACATGATGTTATAAGACATTTTAAATGAGGAAAGAAATTAAATTTAAAATTTCATTTAAAATTTTACTGGTGCAAATATTGTTTAAAAACAAAATAAAAGAGTTTCTTAGATGGTCAGTAGAGGGCAGGCATATTTTATTTCTGAAGAACCTTTGCCCGCTACTGTGTGCAAAGAATATTTGTTCTATCTTCAGATTTGAGGAGTATAAGTCTATTTTGTCACATTACAGTGATATAAATCAGCAGTAATAATTTAAAAAGACATTGTCAACCCCTTTGAGAAGCTAAATGTCCATTTTAAAGCAATTGGAAGATATGAGTTATGACTACAGGCATTTAATTTCTGTGTTTAGATTGTAAAAACCATGGCATAAAAAACCTGAAATATTGCTGCTACCGAGTACTAGATAAGAATCATTTCTCTGCTGAATTCTGTAAAATGCGGTAGTTCTTTCTGATGTGAACTACTATATCACTAATGGGGTGGAAACACACTCTCGAAAGTCATGATTGTTTAAATCTTCATCTCAGAAACAGAGATTCTTCTTGAAGATCTGACTAGCCAAGCGACTTTAAACCTAAAGGAGCAATGCCTCTTTTAATTTCTACCTGCCTTCCTCTGTAATTGAAACAGTGTTTGTATTTCAACTGGACAGAATACCTAACAGGTTCTGAGTACAGGGTAAAATCAGTGTCATATCTGATTAACTCAAGAGAAAAAATTAAAGTGGATTTAAAGAAGCATTTATTCTGAATGAGCTCATTCTTCCCCAAATACATTTCAGCCCTGAAACAAAATGTAGACAGAGTCTTTTCTGGAAACACATTAATACAAACACATCTCTAATGTTGTTATGAGATACCCCTTTCAAAATCTTGTAATGAGATTTATTCTTAAAGAGAATGAATGATAAAAAATACACGTTGATTCTGTAAAAGACTAGAAATTTTTTTTAACCTGTACATAAGTGTGCATACGCATATATGAACTCTTTTATGTGTATAGTCAAACTTGCTGCGGTGAAGCTATACATGTAAGTAGCAGTAACATGAGACAAGGGTCGTGTCATCTACCATTTCTTTCTGTGACTTGACAGTTCCATTTTTTTCTGGCAAGGTTGATGTTCACATAGACACCTTTAATTAGGATCAAAAATGGTTTGAAGATTTGTCCCAAAATATGCAGTTTGCATTCACTTTGTCCACTCTGTATCCATCAATAGAAAGTCTTTGTTAGATTTTGGAACTATTCCAGCTAGAAGAAGTGAATGCTCTGAAAGGTGGTTGTCATCAGCTCCAACTTCATGGCTTTGGACTTATGAGTTTGGGTACCTTGTTGCCTCCATTATGACCATGGCTTAGACATGTGTGACTGAGATAAAGAGGTCCTTGAATTTCATCTGTAACTGAAGATGAAACCAAGTTTGTGTGATTACTTTAGTTCTTTTTAAAGAAATGCTCTGGCCTTACAGGCAAGGAGCTGAATTTATATGCTACTCATGCCTTCCAGATGGTCTCTGGGATTAGTTTCAATTTTTCCTTCTAGAAATTAATGGAGGTCCATATTTTTGTGCAATCCAGTTAGATACTGAGATGATGAATCTCTGTAAGAAATGAAAGCTGATTGAAGAGATGCAAATGTTAAAACCCTCAAATGATTTCAATCAAAATTGGACTTGCTATCATGTGGGTACATGTTACTAAATTAACTTCAATTTTATCTACTTGTATCTTTGTTGAAGTTATCTAGGCAGATGGAAGAACTGTCCATATGCAGCCTATACCATGTACAAAATTTACAGGATATACTTTATTCTGATCTTGCACTTAACCCCTAAATGATGTAGTGTTATGTTTCCTATGAAATACTAAGTATAAAATCTGAACCTCCTGCTTAATGCTTTTAGGTGATTGGATTTCACCGCACTTAGACTGGATAGAAAAATCTAAAAGTTCATCATGTATTGTTCTGTAACAGTGACGACGCTGCAGCAAAATATATGGAACTTACTTTAGAAATGGTATTTTTGTCTATAATACAGTAACCTTCATCAGGCCAACAAGTAGCTTTCAAAGTTTTAATGCATAAACTCTCAAAAATTGCTTTTTCCTTTAAAATTTTTGCCTTTGATTTGGTATGTTGAAACTACTGTAGTGTAAATTTCAAGGTTACTTGCACTGACAACATCAACTTGAAACCTAGTAATTTCATAAAAAAGTAGAGCTGGTAGTTTCAGGAAATGTTTCTATTTCTATATTACCTTGCCAGTTTCTGTAATTCTACTATTATGTTTTCCTCTTTAATGACTTTTATGCCTTGTGTTGGACTGCAAGGCTTTCACAAAAGCGGGGGAAAATCCATTTATGCAGGGTAACACTGAGACTGACTTTAAACAAAACGGTACTTTCTAACACAAATTCTTAAGTGAATTTTTTACACAAATTCTATATTCACATAAGAAACAGAAATTTAAAAATCTGATTTTTTAATGAGTTTTGCCTATTCATGCAGACCTATTTAGTGCTGAGCATGATAAAACCTGGGAATAATTTCTGCAAGAAACTGCCCCTTGAAAACAAGACAAACAGATGGCCATAGAGGAAACAGCAAAAAACGGGAATGGACTGATCTATAGTAGGTCAAGCATTTTCATCAAGGAGTACTGGAAAAAGGTCTTACTGAACATTTTCAGTACCACCTTAAAAAATTAGAACCGCCGTTTTAGCTTATCTGTTTTTTTTAAAGCCGAGGACGCTGGTACCTGTACGCTGCTGTGTACCATACATTAGCTGTCTACTGTAGCCTCCTTAGGAATGGTATGTGGACCACCTGAGGGCTCCAGCAGTTGCAAAATCGCTCATCTAAATAAAGCTGAGGAACAACTGTGACCAGAGTCAAGTGTGAGCTGTCCTTCAGGGCTGTGAAGACTTCTGGTAAAGCCTTGTTCAGTGCCGTGGAATCTTGTGCTCAGTCTTCTTCATCTACACCCTCTTGTCTTCGGAGGTGCTGAAATGGCTATTTCCTGCTTGTGTTACTTCTCTTGATGCTCTGTAACCTCTGAAATGCGAAGGGTGAGATGTGTTGTAGCAGACATGAAGGGAAACAGCAGTGTGGGAAGCTGAATTGAGATAACCCAGACATGGTTGCAAAAGGATGTTCAACGTTTAGTTTAATACCTGTATAAAAACCTGTATGATTAAGAAGACTTATGGAAAGGAACTAGGAAATAGTTCCTATGCAGTAGGACAGAAAAAAAATGCATGACAGGGGATTCAGAGATGAGTCTGTGGGTGAGCATGGGTGTATTGGAAACTGAGAAGAGCAAAATGGAAAAGAAGTAAGAGGAAGCTTGAGAAGAAGTGATAGAAAAGAGAAAGAAAAGAATCTCCTCTTTGTCTCTTGCATAGAAATGTGCACGTGAGAAAGAGCTCACTTGAATATTAGAAAAATATAAAGAATTGGGAAGGGTGACCAGGGAAATGTTAAACTGGAAGTAAAACAGAGAGGGAAAGGGCTTACTTGTTTGGGTTTTGCTTTTTTTTTTTTTTTTTGCAACAGAATGCTCCCAGATTGCTGCTTCCCACCATCCCCCACTTTTTTTTTTTCCTGGCTAAATATCTTCTGATTTCCCAATATCTTCTCATTCTGTAAACTGAGGTGAGATTTATGACTTTCACATAATATTTATTACTCTTATTGCAGTACCACTCAAAGTCTCAAACAAGGTCAGGACCTTTCTGGGAAAGTAACTATGAAAACAAGGAAAGATGATAAATTTCATGTTCTGACACCTCGTTCAAAGACTGTTTAAAGCCTTCTTCAAAGGCTGTTACAAGCAGTGTGAAGACTCCCTTTAATGTGAATGAGTGGGTAACATTTTAAATGTGCTAGAAAACTAAGTATGTTTCTGCATATTGCAATGGCGTGTCAGTAGAGATGCAAAGCCAGCCTGAAAGTCTGAGCAGTGGAAGTCTGAGGTAATTCATCTCAAGATGCAAGACCAAGTCGTGGCTTTATTGGAGAAAGTGGGAGTAGGACTCCAGCCCTGCAGCTTCTGGGACAGCAATTAGATCAAATGATTCTTCTAGATCTAAATGATCTTTGCACTGTAGCAATGTAGTGCAGCTGGACTGTTTAAATGCGAGAGGGTCCTACTGCAGAAGCTGGCCAGGTTTCGTTGTTTTGATCTTTAGCTGTAAGCTATGTTTAAAGTAAACAGAAACAGCATGGCAGGGCTGAAGAAAGTCAGGCTTAGGACTTGTCATTAATTCCCTGGATACTCCTTTTTCCAGTTGCCAAGTCCAGTTTAGCCCTGGTTGATCCCCCAGAGAAATGTTAGAACAATTCATAAGCACCTAGACAATAATCAGGTGATAAAAAAGAGCCAGCATGAATTTGTCAAGAACAAATTGTGTCAAACCAATCTCATTTCCTGCTTTGACAGAGTAACTGGCCTAGTGGATAACAGAGAACCAGGAGATGTGATGTATCTTGACTTAAGTGAGGCTTTTGACACTGTCCAACATGACATTCTTTTAAGCAAGCTTGAAAAATATGGCCTAGATGAAATCGCCATGAGTGGCTGCAAAGCAGTTGAAAAGTGTTCTCAAAGAGAAGTTATTGGTGGTGCTCTTCCCAGCTGCAACAGGGGCAGCTCACCTGACATTGCTAATTGGCCTCTTCACGGAAAGGTCTGCTCTCTAGTCCATCTAATCCATCATTCAAAATGCTAATGAGAAAATACGCTCTATTTTTTTAACAGGGGCAGGCGGGGATGTTTGCAACACTTTGGAGCAATGAATTGGAGCAGAAGGATCTCTGTAAAAATCGACCAAGTGAAATTTGGTAAAGAAGTACAAAATACGGCCCTTGGAAATGATACAGTAAATGCACAAAGACAAAAGAAGTAATTGGAAAGCAGAAAAGTATCTGAGGTTTTAGGAGATCACAAATGAAATATAACTCACAAAGGACATGCTATTGCAAATAAAGCACCTCTTTTTTTGGGATTCTTTAACAGGAGTGTCATGTGTAAGACATGGGAAGTAATTATTTTGCACCATATGGTGCTGGTGAGGCCTCAGCTGGAGTATTGAATCCAGTTTTGGGGACTGCATATAAAGAAAGATGTAGATAAATTGGAGAGTTTCCAAAAGAAATCATGAGGAAATGAAGAATTTTAAAAGTATGATTTAAAATGAAAGGTTCAAGGAGTTAGGTTTTCCGAGAATATTTATGCCCTTTACCCCTAGGAGGGTCTAGACAGTCTCCTGAGAGTCGTATGTTTTGGTAGTCCTAGCTGTAATATCATCAATCTGAATAACATATTCAGCTCAGTTATGATTAGTTGATGTCATAGCGGAGGCATCAGAGAAGTTCTGGAAGAGGAAGCAGATACTTGGAGTGGCTTCAGAGGCTCTCTGTGTGCAAGTACAGCAGTAAGAAAGAGTTTATTGGGGAAATAGAGTAGCCAGTGTTCAAGACTGACTGTGGAGAAAACCGACTTTATACATGATGACTATTTTTTTGTGTGGCCACATGGACTGAAGTATCATCATTTTGACAAGCTGGTACCATCCTTCGCCACCCGGGGGTTTCTTTCAGTAAAGTTTTCATCACTGGAGATTTCTGATTGGATCCAGAGTATTTTTTCCCCTGAGCTGAAACACAGTAGATTAAGAACAACGTTTTTAGAAAGCAAAAATTTTTAAGAAGAAAATAAATCCACATTTACAGCATATGGTCAGATTTTTCCCTCTTTCTTTTCTATGTTTATTTTTCAATTCCAAAATACTTTTTCTGAGTTGTAGCCTTTAGACATTGAGGTATTCGCAACGATAATTGCTGACCCTTGCTTTCTGTTTCTCTGCTTTTCTTTAGAACTGTAGTACACATACTTACGTACAGCTGTGAGAAAGTTCCCAGCATTTGCAAGATTCAGTCCCATGTGCTCCTCTGAAAAGCAGAGTTAGCATAAGCGTGTCCAGGTTGACTATACAGCAGCTCAGCTCGCTGGACTAATGCAGTGCCAAGTATGGCATTTATCTTTGCTGTGGAAAGTTCATGTGATCTCCAAGAAAATGTTAATGAATTTTGAATAAGTAATAATGAATTTTTTTAAGATAAGTGAGGAATAATAAATATAACACCTTTTTTTTTTCATAGAAGCCACATCCTCCCTCAAGGAGAGTTGAACTTTCCAGTGTGATTTGAGGGAGTTTAAGCTTCCTCAAAGTTTAGGGATTTGTGGAGCAAGTGAGAGTAGTAATGCATCCTCTGAAGGATAACACTGCCCAGACATCCCAGAAGGATAATATTGCCCATTTCTAAGCCCCATGTCAGGCTTTGTGGCTGGTGGAGCTGAGGAGCCACTATAGTGGCTGCTCTTCAGCCTGTCCTACACATCCTTCCAGATAGGTGGCACAGGGAGCATAGACCTTCAGCTTTGTAGTTCCCCAGCTTCTTTGCCTAGAGGCTGCTTAATACCGGTGACTTAGTTGGAAATGATGTGATTATCCATAGGTATGAGCAGAATCTGTATCATAGCTCACCCTGTGCCTTCCAATACAATGCCTCAAAAGCATTTGTATTTTAGCCTGAAAAAAACAAGCACAAAAAATCTCTCTTAGATACACACAAACAAAACAAACAAACAAAAGAGAAAAAATAGCAGAACCTGGTTTAATCCACAGCAAAACCGAGGCAGCTCAAAGTTAAGCTTCCCATTCAACTACTAATTCATTGCTTTTGTTTGTGGGTATTGCAGTAGATGGTTGGTGAGAGTACCCGATGATTATCATCTTTCATAGTGATGCAGCTATCCCACAGAAGGGATTAAGAGTGAAGCTTCCTTTAAGTGCTTGCACTTTGCAGTGTTGCACTTTGCAGAGCATGGGGAAGTCGTTTCATGTGTGTGCAAGGGGGGCTGCACGTGGGTGCGAATTAATAGAGTTTTTAAATGTATTTTTAATTTTTATCTCCAAGCACTGCTCTATTATCAGCTAGATGATAAAATGTCTTGAATAGTTGACTCTAGGGCTTTCACTAAACTGCCCATGAATGCTGAAACCATCTGTTTTTCTGGACGTTTGTCAGGGTGAGTGTGGCAGAGGCAGCTGTTTGAAAAGGGACGCTTTGGATGATGAACCAGCCCATTGTTTCTGAGTGCGCTTGCATTCAGCGGCTCTACCCAAGCGTACTATAGAGCAATCAAAATCAAACTATTGTTTGTCCCAATCATATTGATCTGAAAAGAAGGTGGTGGGATGACCGCATTGTAGATGCAAATAGTTGTTTAGAGCAGCTGTATGCTGGCCAATATGTACCACAGTAGGAATCCCACATGGAAGCTAGAGGGCTCCCTGCACCCTACTGGGGACAGAGAAAAGATGATGCCAGATTGAACTTCAGTCTACAGCAAAAAGGAAGGCTCTGGACTGTTGGTATTGCTAGTAATTTGCTTTTTACAGCAATGGTTGACGTTAACCCTGTAGTGCCTTAGTAACTAAAGTCAATTGTTTGGGTTTTTTTCTGCAAGCACCTTGTGAAGAGAGGTTATCAAGAAGATAATTACCTAAAACTACTGCGATGAAATATAGAAGTAATTGGATTGCTTGGATGTCAACTATCAATTTTCTCTTCTATAAAAATTAATTGCATTTTTGTTGTTTTCTGTGCGGAATCATTCATGCAGTGTTTAAAGTTTTCATAATTTATTTATGATGATGAAAATATAGCAGCTGAATCGAAACATATTGTGGTGTATGTTTCTGTGTTAAATATAGCTGTCTTATCTCTGCAGAAAGCAGGAGAAAATATGATCTTTAGTGCATGTAATGAAGATTATAGCTTTTAGTTTAGAGGAACTAAGAAAGCTGCACTTCATCCATTAACATTTTAAGCTTTTTGGTTGTCCTTGTCACTTCATTGCATGCATGCTAATATCTCCTCATATAAAATTTAATCTGTTGAACTAAATGAAGGAATTAGTATCTGAAAGACATCTTTCATTAAGCAATTAACGAATCTTTCTAACAAATCTACAAAAGCATATGTGTTTATATTTAATAAGTATTTGTATGATCAGCCAATTACAATACATAGATACATCTTTTTTGTTTATTTGTGATATTACAAAATCTAAACTTACAATTAAGTTGCAATTATGCTTTACAAAATGTAACTTTCTAAACAACTGTGGTTAGGGAACTGCTGTCTTTAAGAATCATATCGCAGTCCCATAAAGCTTAATATCTATTTCTTTGCATAAGAATCTTTTTTCCTGTCTCTTTGTGATTCATGGATGAAAATGATGAAGTAGTAAAGAATCTGCACAGGGAATACATTCAAGGATATGTCTTTTTAAAATTAACAGTTATGTATATGTGCATGTAGGAGGGAAGCAAACAAGAAGAGGATGGCAGCCTGGATGAAAAGATGATCACCTGCACCAGCTGGAATATGTTTCCTTTCACAGCTCTCTTTTCAGGCTGCTTGCATAATTTAATGAAGGGACACCCCAGCCTAACTTAAAGTATTACTAAACCAGTGTCAGCCTCTGTGTAAAAAGAAAAAAAACATGAGTAATAATAGTGACATTGTCCTTTTGCCTTTGCACCATCATTAACTTCTTCGGGAGTCTTTAAATTCTTTTCTTAGCAGTATCTGTGAATGCTTCCTTCCTAGGCTTCCTTCTTGTTTGAATTACTAGTCTTCAGAATGCTCCATCTGATGTATAAATGTCCAGTCACTGCAGCACTTGGAATTGCCAATTGACTAGTAAGTCTTTAGTATGAATTTTAAGAAAAAGCTACTTGATTTTCTTGAATAAAGTGGTGCTCCTGTACTAGTTGCTCTATATTTGGCCCACTTTTATAGTTTTTTTTTTGGTTTGTTTTGGTTTTTTTTATAAATGAAGTCTTCACTGCAATCATGTAGTTTTTTGGAGAAAAAGACTATGGTAAAGCAGAGGAGCTATGAATCATACTAGCTTCAAAAAATGGCCATTTTTCTGAGTAAGGAGAAAATTCTGCATTAACTTGTTCATTTTCAGGCACATACAGTATTACAACAATTCTAAGAATTTCCTTCTACTAAATTTTGAAGAATAATGTTCTTCAGAAACTTCTACCCTTCTGAGTGCATATAGGTCCATGGCAGTTGGGAAGAAAACTCCGTAGAGAAAAATTTGAGGTAGGTAAAAGGAATAAAACCTCAAGTACATAGAAAATGCTGCAGCAGCAGTTATATCCAGTGGAGAGACCTGTGAGTCAGGTCAGTTAATGAATTACAGGAAGGCACTTGGGTGTTAAAAAAATGAATTTGGCCAGTAGAAAGACTTGTTTTTCTTTCCAGACGTACCAACCAACATTAAGACAGACAGTGTAGCATGCTTGATTTGAGTCATTTGCTTATCTTTTTCATTAGCAGTTTGCTACCTGACTGTTTCAGAGCCAGTTCTCCAAGTGTTAAAATAACTCACCAGCTTGACAGCTATCATATATGTCTGGCACTATTAACAAAGTGCAATCCTTGCCATGAAGTTTGAAAAAAATGTATCAGACACCTACTTGCTGGTTGCCAGAGGACCAAGCCTCTGAGCAAGAGAGAGACAGAGGGAGATGCTGTACCACCAGTGAAGTTCAGGGATGGTGAGGAGCCAAGACACCTGCTATTTTTACCTCCTGGAAAGGGTGGAGTGGAGGAATCCTGGAAATCTTTGTTTACTCTCAGGTACTTCTTTGTCGCATCTCTGAAAGTCTACTCAAAGTTTCACTCTTTGTGTCAATCTCAGGGTCGTGTTTGTCTCATCTTGTGTTGTGGTGGAGTCTGAAGTCTTCTGCTCAAGGATGCTTTTTAGCTGTGTGCAGTGTGCTTCACAAAGTATTGATAAGGCCCATTCCTATGCTGAAAGAGCTCTGGGCACTCTCAAGCATTAGCAGCTTCCTTCTGCTTTTAATCTTTTGTTTGCTCTCACATGGCTTTCTGGACATGGGCTTTTATTACACTCCTTTTATCATATATGCCTTGAGCAACTAACTCCAGTGGCTCCTTCAGTGGTACTCAGTTTCGCTGAATATTGGCATCCTGAAATTATTGTTCAGTTAAATCCAGAGATTTTACTAAGTGCAATTCCTGGATCTGCTTTACTTCAAATGGAATTACACAAACCGGAGCTAGAGAATATCAGTGTTTGGTTATAGTCCTTCTGATCAAGAGCAGTATAAATACATAGGTAGACAGAAATCCGTGCCTTGGAAAAATGATACATCACTAGTGTATTGCACTTTAACATTTTCTCATAGCCAGTTTTCACCAGAAAAACTGTGGAGATGCACTCGGACACAGATATAGGGTTGTGGTTTTATGCTGCAGTTACCGGAGGCAATCATTCACCTATGGTCTCCGGCTGGATTTGACTCTACTTTAGTCAACCCAATGCCTGTGTCTGCCGTGCACTTCCCAGTGTGAACATGGATTGTAGAAGAGATAGATGCAAACAATAATGCCAAACTATTAGTACTGTGTGCCTGTGTATTAATATTATTTGGCTGGGATTTTATTAGGGAAAAAAAAAATGAGAATTTCTTTTTCAGACTGAGTGAAGGCTCAGATCTCTAAATCCTATCAGAGACAGGGAAATAGTCTGATATAAATAATGTTTCTTTGGGATGGGTGCACAGAAATAAAGCTTATTTCACTTTGTTGCCTTTCAGATTGTAGTCTGCTTTAGTATATGCATTCTGTATGCGTTAGTATAAAAATGCATACATCTGAATCCACCTTTTCTTCTTTCCTTATTTTTTTGTGTTTAAGACGTGTTGTTATATCCCCTAAAAAGATTTCTTAAGAGTCTCCTTTTCCTAGTGGAAATTTTTCTTCCCAAAGAAGAATTTTGACAATGATACTGATTAACATCCTTTCACAAGGTGAATAATATGTTAGGCGAAAATGTAGTGGAGTTAGAGAATTTGGCACAAAATTGGAATAAGGACAAAATGTTGTCAGAATTGGGTGCTGGAAGCCATATGCTTCTTTTTTGAAGGTGGGTCACGTTTTTAGCTGTCAGATGGCTAAGAATTCTCACATCGCCCGTGGACTTCAGGCAGAGACAGGTTTTCACCACGGTGGGAAGGCAGACCTGCCTGCTACCCCCAATTTGGCACATGAATTCAAAACTTGTATGACAAGGCATCTGATTTATCAAGCCTAATTTGTGACGTGGAAGGACTTCTCTTACACAGATTTGTTTTCTACTCTTACTGGGGTGAGCTGTCATTTTATTACAAGTTTTGAAAAATGGGGAAGATTGGGTTTGTTGGTTTATATCTTTCTCCAAAGGATTAAACTTGCAAAATGAAGTGCTTGAATAGGAATTTCATCTTTAAAAGGGCACAATCATTCTTGTGTTTGAGAGAACAGAGAGACAAAGACGAAAAAAGCTAAAAATCCCCATAAAATTAGACTTCTGGTCTCAAACCCAGACGAGCTCATAGGTAATTTACACCAGACTTTTTTGCCCTCACTTTTATACCAGGTTGAATAAACCTGCTGTTTTTATCTTCCACTTCTTCCCAGTGTATTTTTAGGAAAGTTATTATGCTAAATAAGTATAATTCCTTGTCCAAAGAACTGATCTCACTCCTTTAGCATAAAAATTAATATCTTTATTTACTTATTTTTTTAATTGTCCACTAAGTTTTCTTTGAAATTCCAGAGGAGGTTTCATCAGAGATTTTTTGGGGGTGATACAAATATTTCTGCTGACAATATGTGGATTGACAGTACTATTGTGTTTCAGTGTCTCATTAGTAGGAAAAAAATTAATAGCTCTTGGTCCTTGGCCTTCCCTGTGTTTACAGTTCTGGAAGCACAGCACCCAGAAGAAGTTCTTGTCTCTGTCCTGAAGTGCACGGCCTCTCAGCTAAGGCTAACAGATCTTCCATTACTGATGTCCCACATTTCATCTTTGTGATTTCTGGTCCTTCTTTTTGTTAGGAGTGAGTCTTGACTTCACGTTCTCATTAACATCCTTATATTTATTATTTTGGTGGTGAAAATATTAAAACTAACTAACCTTAAAGCCAGTTTTTAAAGTACTTTACTGGTATTCTCCTTCCCATATAAATAATTTTTTTAGTGTGTAAACTACTGATTTTGGTGGCTGATTCCAGAACTGTTTGTGACTATTGGAGATGCTCTGCTGAATTCCAGATAGGTTAATAATTACTGGGTTTGTTGGTTTAGTTTTTAATGGAAAATACTGGTTCACAGAATCATAGACTCATAGAATGGTTTGGGTTGGAAGGGACTTTAGAGATCATCTCATTCCAACCCATCTGCAATGGACAGGGACACCTTCCATTAGACTAGGTTGCTCAGAGCCCAATTCAACTTGGCCTTGAACATTTCCAGGGATAAGGCAGCCGCAGCTTCTCTAGGCAGCCTGTTTCAGTGCCTCACCGTCCTCACAGTAAAGAATTTCTTCCTAATATCTAATCTAAATCGACCCTCTTTCAGTTCAAATCATACCCCTTGTCCTATCACTACATGTTCTCCTAGAAAAGAAAGATTTCATGTCTAGCTGTCCCCTTTCAAAAATTGTTTCAAAATGTCAGGATCTCTAGAGGTGTGTAGTACTCTAGTACTCCTTTTCTACATTATCATATTGTCCAACTCCTGATTTGTATGAAGAATGTATTTATTTCGACAAAAATCAGTACAGTGGTTTTTTCAAAGCAGACTATTCTTGACTTCTAATCTTTTTTTTTCAGTGTTTGGAAATGAAGCTCAGTTACACTTTATGGATGTTGTATGTCACAAGAAGGAGCTTTATGCAGCAGTTTATCATGCAGAATTTCTGTTTCTGAATGGTTTTTAATAAGAAACATGTTTGTGTTGAAATGTGTCTTTGCAACTTTCCAAGTAGAAGCCGACAGGTATGGACCCATTCACACTGAGGGAAAAATTATCCTACTTTCTTGCAAATGAGTTCTAAAAAAGGAAACTGCTTATGGTTATTAGGAGATCCTATAGCAATCTTTGTCCTGGCTTGCTCATACAATTCTTCTTTAGATGCTTACCAAGTTACGTATCCCAGTCATCTCAGAAAATATCTTCCCTTTACTAATATTTGCTTTAGGTTTGATTTGATACTCTAATCTTTATTTTACATCCTCGGCTGTCTGTGGTTTAATCTCAAACCAGTGAAAGTGGTTTCTGAGTGGCTGCACTGCTGTGGATCTCGTGTAGCTGAGCGGCATCAGCCCTTAAAACAGAGCTAGTTGCCAGCAGACTGGAAATTATTTCTGTTCTCCTCAAGCAAGGGTGGCTCTCAGGTAGCTTTCTCATGTTTTATTAGGAGGAATCTATGGCCTTTCAGTTCCTATGTGAATTTTCTATTTGTGAAAGCGGGTGGTATTTCTAGACATGGAAACTTTTGTGTACAGATTTATCGAACAAATTTGATATTCAGTACTCACTGCAGACAAATGCTGCACATTCAGTCCTCAGTATGCACACGTATCAAATGAGGAATGTGTACTCAGCCTTCACTTGAAGTAAAGGCTTTTCTCATTCCAGCATTGAGTGAATCAAAGTTTAATGATAGTAATGAGGCTAAATTAACAGAGTTTATGCATGAAATAAATATAAAAGATTCTAAATATAAAATTAGTTCCAGAATCTTGAAGATTTTAGGTCAGAAACCTTCTACTGCCATCAGTGTTTTTAACTGATGAATATTTGCCTCCCGTTCTGTTTTAAAGCCAGTTTCTCTCCTGCACTGAACATACAAAAAATACAATATAAAATACTGAATAAAAATGCTGTGTAATAACATAGCACGGTGATGGTTCAAGTACAAGAGTAACCAAGGGATGGTGATTAAAGTAAAATAAATATTTTACATAATTAAAAAAAAAAAAAAAAACCAAAAACCCACAGAGTTTTGTTCCCCCTCTTTAAAAAAGGTTTAGCAGTAAAATTTACTATTTTCTTAATTCTATGGGAAATTTCACTAAGGGTTAATTGGTTTGATTTATATTACCAGTATAGGAAAAACATGAAGAGAGTTTAACTTAATACTTCCCATGCCCAGCTAAACTGAGATATACTTTTTGATCGAACGGGATAATTTGCCTTTCAGAGAATCACCATGTTATGGCATATATTAAGGGAGAGTTAAAAGTGTTTGCTGTAGTTGCAGTAACTTTTGCAAAAATGGGTGTTGACATTGTTTGGGTATTGCCAGAAAACGAGGCAAAGTGTTTGCTTTATTAAAGGATAAAATCAATACTGCCATGTGAGGAAGTGGGAGTGCTCTGGTGCTCTGCTGTTCTACATAGTCTATGTGTGATGCCCAGTTTTCAGCATGATTAGGGTGATGTCCAGTTTTTAGCATGACCCCTAACTGGGGTTTGGTGGGATACATGCATCCCTTATTTGTGTGTGCTGGTATTTCTCTCTTTGAGCCACTGGCATGTCCAGATAGGCACTCAGAGCAGTTCCAGTGTGTTTGTACTCTGTTTTTGTTCTCTCCCTGGTCACTTCTCCTGAGACACTGTTAATGGTTTTGTGGAAATCATTTATGATGCAGCGACATGCTGTAATGAAGACGTAAAGGACACCATTCATTCTCCTAAACAGAGATTTCTGTCCTGTGTGGCCTCCAGCTGTGGGTCCAGAAGGTTGTAATTCTCCGTCCATGGCACTGTCAGACCTGCCAGCTCTGTGTGAATGTGGAATAAATATGGTGGAGCATCTCACAGTACTAGATGTCTGTCTTGAGGCAGCTGAATTGAGCCCTGCTTGTTTACTTCAGGTGAAGTAAATCAGTTCGAGCTCTACTGATGGTACGGTTGCTGTTTGGCACAGAGAGAGCGCACAGATAGAACAATTTTAGATACCTACATTCTGGTACCTGAATTTACTCTAAAACCAAATCCCACACATGCAACCAAAAACAGGGAACTTACTGTCTTCGTTGGTACATGGGTTGGAGGCTGGAAACTGTTGGCATGCCACTGTCTACCAACCTAAAGCCATTGTGGTGCATACTCATCTTTAAATAAAATGTGAAATTCTGGTAAGTGAAGTGTAACATATATTCAGCCTTACTAAGTTTGTGCACCTGACCACTTTAAGTGAAGACTGCAGTTGTCCCTGTGCTGGGGAGGTAAGACGGATATCTGTAGAGAGGAACTCAGATCCTGAGCACCTGAATTAGCACTCACACTAGGAACTATACTTTCCATCTGCTGTATAGTATATGCAGGGTGATTAGGATCCTTACTGCTTGCTTTAGTTTAAGAGAGATGAATCTGGACCTAAATTGTTTCACGTACAGTCCTGAGAGAAGCCCTGAAATGTAAAACAAGTATAATAAAGAATATGCAAGGAGGGTGGAGTGCTACGCAAGCGGTGTTAGGGAGACAGGCAAATATCAAACAGATTTAGTGGTTGGGAGGCTCAGGTGTTGGTCTGAGTGTTGAATTTGAGTTAGGAATTGTTTTCTTGCTCATCTTCTTTAAAAGCATGGTCTGGGGTTTTTTTGTCAGATATGGGATTAGCAATGGTTCATTCCAGCTGTCATCATGACCTGCAGCCTGTGTCTTCTCTATTGAGAATTCATAAAAAACCAGTAGCAGGCAGTTGTGATTATTCCAGTGGGAAGGAAGGAGAAACCACTGATAATTCCCAGGAACACTGAAGTGTCCCTAGAATAAAATCAAGTTCTTTAGGAGCAATTCCTAATAATTCTTTTTGTTCTCCAACAATGGTTTCTGTTCATGGGACAAAGCTTTACTCTTCATTTAGTTATGTTCTCTCTGGAAAGCAGAAAGAAGAGTTCTTCTGGGAAATAAGGTGGCCAAAAAAAGAGAAGCTGAACAGTCGCATTCCACCTCAAGAGCATCTCTACTGTGCAGAGGTCCCTGGTTCAGAGACCCCTGCCCCAATGTTTTGTCCAGCTTGTGCAGCAAGAGCTGCACAAGAAGGAGTAACTTGCAGAGACTTGGCTCTGCTTATAAAGGGTCAACTTCAGGCTGAAGGCACTTTCATCTATTGTATTTCCTGCTCTGCTCTCCTGAGGCAGTGAGATGCCCACTTAATTGCAACAACACTGTGCATTTATCAAGATTAAGAATCAAAGCTGAGAGGTAGGGAGGGATGTGGATTGTCCAAATGTGAACTCCTGGCACCTATGCTACCCTGCGTCTCTGAAGGGTCATCACAGGGCCTGAGGCTTTGCAGATGGTGGCAGAAAGGCTGCAACCTCATGTTTGCCAGCAGCAGCCTGTCTTAGCAGCTCTGATTAATACCAGTGATGATGGTATTGAGAATAAAAGAGAAACATTGTTCCCGTTTTTAAAAAGTGGAGAAAGGAAAATCGAGAACTACAGACTGGTGAGCGTCACCTTTGTGCCTGGGAAGATCATGGAGCAGGTCCTCCTAAAAGATATGCTGAGGCACGTAAGAGACGAGGTGATCTGAGGCAGCCAACACTCCTTTACCAAGGGCAGTCTGGTGGCCTTCTATGATGGAGGGGTGACAGTGTCGACAAGGGAGGTCTGACAGAAGCCATCTATCTAGATTTCTGTAAGGCCTTTGATATGGTCCCACATGACATCCTTATCTCCAAATTGGAGAGACATGGATTTGATGGGTGGACAACTCAATGGATAAAGAGTTGGATGGATGGATGCAGCCAGAGGGCTGAGGTCAATGGCTCTATGTCCAGGTGGAGGCCAGTGACAAGTGGTGTCCCTCAGTGCTCTGTCTTGGGACTGTTGCTCTTCAGTATCTCCATCAATGGTACAGACAGTGGGAGTGAGTGCACCCTCAGCAAGTTTGCAGATGGCATCAAGCTAAGTGCTGCAGTTGACACAACAAAAGGATGGGATACCATCCAGAGGGATCTGGAAATCCTGAGAAGTGGGCCACGGGAACCTCATGAAGTTCAACAAGTCCAAGTGCAAGGTACTGCACCTGGGTCAGGGCAATCCCAGCATGAGTAGATACTGGGAGAAGTCATTGAGGGCAACCCTGCAGAGGAGAACTTGGGGGTTCTTTTGAATGAAAAGCTGGACATGAGCCAGCAGTGTGCATTTGCGACCCTGAAAGCCAACTGCATCCTGTACTGCATCCTGCATCAAAAGAGGAATGGCTGACAGGTCGAGGTAGGTGATTCTACCTCTCTACTCTGCTCTTGGGAGACCCCAGCTGGAGTATTGTGTCCGTGTCTGGGGTCCTCAACACAAGAAAGACGTGGACCTGTTAGAGCAAGTCCAGAGGATGCCACGAAGATGACAGAGGGATAGAGCATCTCTCATATGAAAACAGGCTGAGAGAGTTTGAGTTCTTCAGCATGGAGAAGAGAAGGAAATCTCATTGAAAACCTCATTACAGCCTTCCAGTACCTTAAGGGGGGCTATAAAAAAGGAGGGAAAGGGACTTTTCATACAGGCCGATAGTTACAGGACAAGGGGAAACAGCTTTATACTGAAAGAGGGCAGGTTTAGATTACATGTTAGAAAGAAGCTCTTTATCCAGAGGGTGGTGAAGCACTGGAGCGGGTTGCCCAGGGAGGCTATGGATCCCTGGAAGTGTTCAAGGCCAGGTTGGATGGGGCCCTGAGCAACCTGGTCTGGTGGAAGATGTCCCTGCCCAGGGCAGAAAGGTTAGAATGAGATGGTCTTTAAGGTCCCTTCCAACCCAAACCATTATATGATTCTATGATCCTGAGGGAAAGCCTGTGTAAAAATACTAGGTTAACTTCTACCCATGTTTCATGGCAGAAACATCCTTTTTTAGGTTTCTGGAAAGGATGGTCTGAATTCCTGCAGCAATCTCAACTTCATGACTTAGGAGGTTTCTTCCATCCCCATGTTCTCTTATTGCTGTTTGAGTTGCTGTAACCTTAATTAAGGTTGCCTTCTTACAGTATTTTTTTAAAATATGTTCTTGGAAGTGTTGAACTGCTTGTGAGTTTAAAGCAAATTAACAATACTTCTTTTTTCCCCCCCTCTTGAAAAGCTGTTTTACAATATGTCTCTTGTAAACTTGCAACTTTCTAAGTTTCTGTATCAGAATGTGAATTGATTATGGGATTTGACGGATTGTATCCCATTAGCTCTTTGGCTTGTAGGAAACAGCCCTTGACCTATTTTTTTAAGCTTTATTTCATAAATGTTTTCAAAACTGTCTGAAGATCAAAAAAGCAGGGTCATTCATTTAAATTTACTTTAAAGACCAGTGGTTCATGGCTAATGAATGTATGGTTTATTAATCAAATGTATGTAGCTGAAAGAAGCCAACTACAATTCGCTTACAATTGCGATTTTACCCTATTTTAACGTTATTTTAATGAGCTACAGATTTGAATGTGGGCTTTGTTCATCTGTTGCTTCCACTCAATTGCAGTTTCACCCTAAGAAGACACAAGACAGATTGATCAGGCTTCCAGTCATTGTGAGACTTAAATGAAGTGAACAGGGCCTTATGTTTCAAAACCAAATGAGAGGATTAAAGCAACAAGAAAAAAAAAATTCTCCTATGTTATCTGTCTGCTGTTCTTAAATTTGATTAAGCTACTTGCCACTAAGCACTTTTGGTTTTACTGTAAATACAGCCTAGAAATAAATTTTCATGGCCGCAGGCACCAATCAGCAAGTGATACCATGAATAATTAGCACTTAGAAACACTTGTTCATGTTAGAATATTTCTTTGATTGCCATTTCCAAAAACACACTCAGATAATAGGACAGTACATTTCTTTAAGGTCTAATTGGGATAGAGCTCTGTGCCAGCAGTTGCAATAGTAGTATAAGCAAAGTTTTCTGAATATTTGGGTTTTGTGTGTGTATGTAGTGCAAGTTTGTATTTTATGAGAAGAGGGAAAAAAATAGTCTCAAGTTAAACTATAGCAATATGATGTATCCATACTTTATTTGTTAAACTGCAGCATTCAGTTCTGGGCTATAAAAGGCACTTTTGAACCTGAATATGACCATATCTAATATTACCTTTGCAAAATATATGCAGATTGCAATGACCTGTAAAATAATTAAATGGCCTGTGAAGACAATGTAAGCAAGAATTCTGTATCCTACTTTTATTCTTTTCTGCTTTATTCTTAAAAGCTCTCCGGTTCGCTTGAGAATGTCTGATAGGGAGTAGCAATCCTTGTGAGTTATACTGAACATAAACTCTGGGAACAGCAATGTAGAAGCATAGCTCAGTTTTATAGACTTTTGCTTTGGTTTGTATGTTTAGCTTTTGACATAAGTGTGTTTGAACGACGAAGTCCATCAAGAAATACTTTGAAAATATTCATCATGTGAGTAATACTGCTCTATTTTTCAAATATGTTTAATTTACGTATTTTATAATTGATGTTGATGCCAATTAGACATTTCTGTATTTGATGTACACCTTTTTTGTTCCAAATTGCCTTTTGAATTTTTCATTAAAAACTTAAGGAACAAAGCAATCTAACCTATCTGCAGTCGATCCCACATTTCTTGTGTATCCAAACTCCCACCCTACTCTAGGGTGATTTTCTGTGCAGAAAAACCCTGACTGCAGATTCTGGTGGCCCGACTAATGTGGGGCTGTTCTCTCAAATGACTTTATAGATTGAGATTTTAAATAAGAAATGCAAGAAATAAATTTTGTTAATGCTGAGAATTTTTGCAGGATTTAAAAATGCTTTTAGAGGGGAAAACAGCTATGTAATGGCCATAAAAGAATGGTTTTGAAAACTGTTCTTTATATAATGTCCTGACTACATTAAGTACAAGCACCAGCTAATTAGTGTAGGATCTCAGTGGAGCAGGCTAAATTTGTGGCTGGTGAAACTGAGGCAGAGAAGGAAAAACTGGACTTTCTGGTGTGCTTATGCATATCTCCAGTGATTGGCATCTCTATGCAACAATTGAAGCACAGGCTGCCATAACTTCTCATTTAGTTAAGCTAAGAGCGATAAAGGTAGGGAAGCTGTGGCAGTGTAGCAGTCAGCATATGGACTTGGGACAGCTTAAGTTGTGTGATGTTGTCTCTAGTACCAAGATAAAAGCTAATTGGGGTTTGCTTCACTAGACTGTGAGCTGTACCTTCATTCAGTATCCAAAGGACAAATGCAATATAGAAATTGTAAGATTACGATCAGATTTGGGAGTACCAGACTCCCAGATTTGCATGGCTTTCTCTTGAGTATTCAGACTCTCCTTGTCTTGTTTAAGTGTTAGACTAATGTCTATCAGCCTCAGGAATTAAATGTGCAAGAATGAACACATTGATAAGAAAAACTAATTTATAATCAACACTGAGTCTTTATGCAAAAATTTAGAATAATGCAGGTCTTAAATCTGTCTGATTCCCACACATTGTTTTTAAATAACGTACTGCATGAAGTACATTTTTTGTGTTCTAGGGAGATGATCGTTAATAGACCTTTGTGTTTTCTCAGCCTTTGTGTGGCCATATGTAAACTTGAGGAACTGGGTTCTGTTGTGTTCATCTATGTCTAGCTGAAATCAAAGGTAATTTGATATTTTTCACCCCAAATGAGAATTTAGGTGAAAAAAATATTGGTGGGTGAATTTGAAGCACAAACATATTCATCTTCTGTATGTTAATCTTTATGCGAGCCATATGCTCTTATTTAGGAAGAAAGTTCTAAGAAGTATTTGCATGTGTTTTTAATAGAGTTGAATTACTTTGTATTTCGTAAAAGTATGTATGAAGGCCAAAGCACATAGTGCGATGAAATTTCGTAAAACGTTTGTGGGCTCATTTTCTGCAATGCAGGGTGTTTGGTGGCACAGTCGGTGAATATTTCTGTATAGCTTCACAGTGTTAAACAAATTTCTCTTGACATTCAGTATATGTAAGTAACTGAGAATATAGTTCATTTCATTTAGTGTTCAGTCATCTAAAATCAAAGCATTTGGAATATTATTACTCAGCTTTGATATAAATGAATAATCTACCGTGTATTAAGCTTGCTCTGTTTCAACTGGGATTTCCAGATAGCACAGGTTACCATCTGTATTTTTTCATATTATTATTGCCCTCATAATAAGTTCAAGGTGAGATTTTCAGGCAGTAAGCTGCAAGTCAGTTTTCATATAAACACTTTAGAAAAGCCATCTTGACATCAGCACCTTATGCAGTCTTCCATCTATAATGTAGATGACTACACCTGTGTTATTTTTATTTCTTCGTTACTTTGTGTCTGCTCATTTAAAAATGTTTAAAGCATTAAAAACGCCTCTGCAAATATGTGTGAAAGGAGACAATTGTTCTTGTAGGAAAGGCCTGGAAAACACACAAAAGAGGCCACAGTGAGACGATAAACATAAAGGTCCAGGAGGTATTATGATGAGGTTCACAGATACTGTGTTCCAATCAAGCTCAATAAGCTCTGAATTCCTATTATGTTTCTCAAGCCTCCAAAAAGACATGGGAAGAAACCAAAAGTTTAAGTCAAATAAAAAGCACTTAAGCCATGAGCACATGAATGTATAGCTGGGTAATGGAGCTTTCATCTCTGAAATAAAAACAGTTCAATTCAATTGGAACTGAAGTTTCTTCCCCCTTTGTAAAAGTTTATTTTAATGAGTTTCCATTTTATGCGTGGGCTGTTCTTTAATCGATGCTGCTCCATTGAAGTTTTACCCAATGAAGACACAAGACAGATTGTCCAAGCTTGCGGCTATTGTTGGGAGTTGATGAAGTGTATGGGCCCTTATGGTTGATAACAGAAGTAGATGGTCAGAGCCAATAAATAAAACTTTAACTCTGATTGTTGGCTGCTTTATGCTGAAAAGCTTTCTATTACCATGAATCTTTGGTTTTGAAGGACTTGTGAACCCAAAGGCAGCTTGTAGCTCTGTCACACAGACTAAGTTGGTCAGACAAGCAGCAATCTGTCCTATCCAATAAACCCAGTTTTGTCTTTTGAATTCTAGACTTCTCTTCAGGAATCAACATTGTTAATATCTTGACAGACCATTAACTTCATAATACATGTATCTGCTGCCCTGTTGATTTATCATAAAAAATTGATGTTTGCAGAAGTTAAATTGTGCTGTCCTTGATTGTGTTTTTACAAAGCACATATGAGAAAGAACAATTTTAACAACTGGAAGCCTGTGCTGATGTTTGAGGACAGTAATAAAATATTTTTGTGACAGCACTGAGTCACAAATGCAAAAGAACCCTAAGAAGATTCAGATTCTGTATAGAAAGGAAAGAGAATATTAACCTAGGGGTTTGAGTTTTTTCAATGATAAATGAGATTTGTTTTACAGATAGAGCAGTCTAGAGACAGATTTGTTTGTCGCTTGGTCCGAAGAGAACTCAGTGAACAGAAGAGCAAATATGAATTCAATTAAAATACTCTGTATATTTATGGAAGAAATGTCATTCATTTCAATTTTAAGAAGAAAATCTGTTCAATATTTGTGTTATAAGTGGTTTTGTCTGAGCAGCTATACTTGTGGGACAGCTAGTGGCTGCCTCACTTTGAAAGTGTCACGCAGATACAGTGGAAGATATCTGGCCTTAGAGATGCATTGCGTATCCTGGAGTTTCCTGATTCTTGGGGTGAGAGGGAAAGAAAGGGGGTGAAGAGCCCTGACTGGCTGGGAAAATGCAGGGAGTGCAGGTGTGAGTACCCTTGGGATGGATTGCAGGAGGAAGAGTTGTGGGGAAATGGGAGAGAGGTTTCTCTGGGAGTGTCTGTTGTGTACTTGCATGAAGGTCACTTAAGATCTGCCCCTCCTAATCTTCAGAGGTTCTTACTCTTCTTCAACATCGAGGTATCAGAACCTCTTTCAGTGGCACATGTAGTAGCATGACTAAGATTTGTCAC
Source organism: Pipra filicauda (assembly GCF_003945595.2). Classification (NCBI taxonomy): domain Eukaryota; kingdom Metazoa; phylum Chordata; class Aves; order Passeriformes; family Pipridae; genus Pipra; species Pipra filicauda. The sequence goes on along the minus strand of NW_024103862.1, from coordinate 918,537 downwards.
GAGTGATCTGTTCTGTTATTCCTTACAGCTGAACACAAGAAAACACTTTTTTACTGTGAAGGTGGTCAGATATTGGAACAGTATGCTCGGGCATGTTATGGAGTCCCCCATCTATCCATACATGGTCCTGGCAACCAGCTGTAAATGACCCTGCTTGAGCAGGTGGGTCGGACTATACAATCTCAAAAGGTCCCTCCCAACCTAAATGATGGCAAGTTTTTGTGTACTGTGCAGTATTTTATTCTGGTAGACATGTTGCTTGGCTTCTAATACTCCATTTGGCATCTGTTTCAGGAAAGAGAGAGGAGAAAGATGCAGCTTGCATATGGAATAGGAGGTCATTCTCAGATTGGCTGCCAAAAACCCCTCTCCTGTAATGATGATATTTCAATCTGCAATGGTAATTGAAACAACATCCACTCATATACAGTACATGGGGAAGATGGGCAAATCTTTTTGATGCACATTTATTATGCCTGAAAAAAACCCTCTATTTTTCTTAATAGTGTTAATATAGTTACAATAATATTTATACATTTGCTTTTATTAAGTGGCACTGCACTGAACACTGTTGATAATTCTTCACTCATACATTTGATGAGGATGAAAATTCCATTTTCATCATTATTTTCTTCATTAGAAGACCTGCATTTTGTCCACTTTCTAGAAGAAGTTGGTCTTGTGAGAAGAGGTGACACAGGGAAATAATGTACAAGGTGTGTGTGATCAAATGGATGCATTTAGTGTATACCCAAGAATCCTGGACTGTAGCTATGGTACCTCTAAACTGTGCACCAATATGTGTTTAAGGACAGGCTTTGGGTGAAGTATAGAAGCCCTTTATTGTACACGTAGTACAGTAGCTGCTCCTGCAATGTAATATGCCAACCCTGGTCTTCATAATCACAAAGATCTCATATCTTTTGTGTGCTAAATATGCTGATATTACCATGTTCTTGCAAACCATGTGTTAACTCCAAGTGTGTTAGATGTTGTAATGGAGTAAATGTTTTGAGTATAACTATTGGGATGTGGGTAGCTGGAAAGGCTGAACTTAGAGTAAGAAACTTTGAAATACCTGGAGGAAAGCCAGCTACTAAAATCTCTGTGAAGAGTGGACACAAATGAAGACAATTTCATGACAAATTAAAGGTCAGGCTAATTTAGTGTTAACCAGAGTTGTTTAGCACCCAAGATGAGTTGGTCAGACCCTTGTGAGAGTGTGCTGATTGCACAAATCTCAAAGAATTTAACCATCGTTTGTATTGTGCAGGATCTCTTTTGGCTCTCTCAAAGCCACTAACTGAGAGGATTCAAAGACCTAATACTATCTTACTCCAGCTGATGACACTTCCATCCTTATTACATTTATCTGTTCATTCCTGTGGAAAAATATTGTGTTCTAGGCACTGGTGGTAGCATGACCTGCTAATAAAGCGGGGGTCATACATTTTCATGAACCAGATCTTCTTACTGCTTTTTGCATCTCTTCTGTAGTATGCTTAGAGATTTGAACAGGAATAGTGATACAAAACTCTGAATAAAAGCTGAGTGGCTTTGTGCAAGCAGATCTCCTTGTTGGGGAATATGTAATGTGAGCTCTTGCAGATGAATCAGATGCAATACATTATTCTTCCATTTATATTACATCCTTCTTTCTTTACTTTTATCAAACACTCAGTGTCTCATCACCAAAGACCTGCAATGTAACTGGCTGCATTTGCTGATCAGCTTTTTCTCAAGATATGGACAATACAAGTAATAGACAAAAAATTCATTCATTTCCTTGCCATTGCCCATCCTTACACAGAAGCTTTGCTGCCAGTTCTTTCCCAGAGAGGGACTGTGACTGTACAGACATCCTTAAGAACAGTAGACTGGACACCCCAAAGAGCCCACTGAGCGAGAGAGAGAGCACAATCAGTAAACAAAGTAATTCAGAGACTCACTTTGCCATTCCCGGTCGGCACAAAGAGAATTCTCTGGCAAGTTTCAGATTCCAGAGCTGGCTCCAAGCAGGGAGAGTGGTGCTCCTTCCTAAGGCATCTAATTATGAGTCTGTTCCTGGGTATTATCTGGTACAGGGAGGTGTGCTTGCATTTTCCTCATGAGATAAAATTATTCCTCTCCCTCTAATTACATGTGATAGGAATTAATTCTTTTTACATTTAAATCAGTTTTATATCAAGTTACTTTTACGTTCTAATAAACCTCAGGTTATAGAGTTGCTTTAATTCCTCTACAATTGGAATTAGAGAGTCTGATGATTGTTTCCACAAGGGTGCTCTGAAGTAAGCATCCTTATCCATGCTTTGCTTTGGATAGACTAGTTCATCTGGGGATTTTACCAGGTTCAGCAGTTACACTTTGGGCGAAAGAGTCCTGGGCAGTTGAAGTCTGCTGGCACCCTCACATAATTCCTTCTTAAAAAAATGCTCTCTTCTCTTATATAGCATCAGTAGAGCTTGGTGACAGTATCAAAAAGAAGTGTAGCTTAAGTTTGGGTTTGTATGTCCTGGCTTAATGAAAGGGAAGGTTGTCGGAGGAATGCTGTTCATAGTTTAAGATAATGAAAAATGCACAGTTAAAATACCAGCTATATTTTGAATAAATTTTCAGCCATACATGCTTTTCCATGCTTCACCTGCAGCTATGACAACTGAGGACCATGGAATATATTAGGAGTAAGGACTTTGTAGGGAAGGACTGCGATGTCTGTAAACCACTGCTGAGGCTGCATCTCAGGTCCCTAATCATGCTCTGAGCTTGGGCTTCGTCCAGGAGCTGCACAACTGCTCAGTAACAAGCTTTGGCTTTTCTGGTCGAGGTGTAGCGGTTAATGACTGGAACTCTGGAAAACCCTGTTGCATTAAGGAAAATGGTGGGTTGTGTCAGGTCATCAGAGCACTGACTTTTAGGTCTCTGGAACATAAAGCAGCATCCACTAGGAAAACTGTACTTGATAAAGCAAACTTCTTTTGCCGGAAGATAAAGAGGATTAGAGTTCGATTTATATGATAAAAATATTGGCTAGAGGCTGTAATCGCTTGCTGTCCTTTATTATAATCCCCCAATTGCCAGATACGGGTCAAAAAGGTAAGATGTACTCTTTTGTACCAAAGCAGTGGAGTAATGAGGACATCTGTTTTCATATGGTACTTGACACACACTACCAGAAATTTGATGTCATGCTGTCCAAACTTGTACATCATTGCAGAATTGCATTAGCTTTTCTGATTGATTCTGACAAGTCACTGACAGTTTTTGAGGTGAAACACAGACATGACAAAGGGCAAGCAGAGGCTGCATATGTCAGCTGGAACACTCCCTTGTTGACTCAAAAGGGTGAAAATCTCTCAGTCTTGTCTCTATCTGCCCCTTGCTGCTGTTTAAGCTCCCCAGCCTTGCAGCTTTAGACATTATGTTGTTACAAGAGCGAGTCCTTTTGAGATTTTGCTTCAAAGAATTATAGTTCCCAGGAATCCCAGTTCTCTTCATGCGTGTACCCATAAGGTAAAAAAGTGTAGTTCAGTAAATTTATTCATCATGAATCATGAAAAGTTGATTTCATTTATTACATCACACCATAAACATAGTATTTTTTGCTTTGTATTTATGCATGAACTTAATTTACCCTCACGGTGTCAAGCAAGTCTATTTCCTTTCCAAAAAGTGTCGACATATATGTGCTAACACGTAGTGGTTTAAAATACCAGTGCTATGAAAGAAATTGTTGGTTTGGTTTTAATGTTGTATGGGTTTGAGGTGGTTATTTTTTAAGAAAAATAAGGACAAATTGCACTCCAGTGAGGATATATGTAGGTTTACGAGCTCTGAAACAACACAGGATTCCCTCCGGTGCTACTGTCAGTAAGGTCAAATGCACCATTTGTTCTCAATATATATTTCTAGGTATGCTGGCAAAAGAGCAAATGATGAGCTGTAGCATAGCAAGTTGGGGTTGCATTCTATTTAACATTTTACATTCTATGTTCTGCTCCAGCCCTTCTCTATGAGATTGATGGTCACTTTTTGTCCATGACCTGTATTGTCCATATCTTGAGAAAAAGCTGATCAGCAAATGCAGCCAGTTATATTGCAAGTCTTCTGTGCTGAGACACTGAGTGTTTGATAAAAGTAAAGAAAGAAGGATGTAACATAAATGAAAGAATAATGTATTGCATCTGATTCATCTTGCTAGACTTGAACACCAATCTCAGAAAAGATCAGGTCACATATGCCTTGGTTTTGCAGATAGGTGTGTGTTATGATCTTTTGACTGATTTATACTTTTTCATAAGAAAACACAGAAATGCAGTGACTATTTTAGGTGAGATACTGAAGTTGGCATTTATTATTTGAATGAAAAGATAGCTTAAAAGTATACATTCTTATTAGTAAAAGAAAGCTCCTCTTTCACATGTTAGGGGTTTTGTTTGTTTGGTTGGTTGTTTTTTAGTCTCTTTTTTTATTAAATAGGACAGGTTGTTTTGGAGTGAGTCCAGAGGAGTGCCTCAAAGATCATCAGGGGGCTGGAGCATCTCTCCTGAAAAGACAAGCTGAGAGAGTTGAGGTTGTTTAGCTGAAGAACAGAATTGACCAGGTTGGAAAAAACCTCCGAGATCATCAAGTCCCACCCTTTATCCAACACTGCCGTGGTTGCTAGACCATGGCCCTAAGTGCCACATCCAGTCTCATCTTGAAAGCCTTCAGGGACAATGAATCTACCACCTCCTTGGGCACCCATTCCAATGTCTGATTACTCCCTCTGTAAAAAATTTTTTCCTAATATCCAACCTAAACCTTCCCTGGCAGAGCTTAAGACCGTGCCCTCTTGTCCTACTGCTGGTTGCCTGGGAGAAGAGACCAACGCCCACGTGGCCACAACCTCCTTTCAGGGAGTTGTAGAGAGTGATGAGGTCTCCCCTGAGCCTCCTCTTCTCCAGGCTCAGGGGAGACCTTAGAGCAGCCTTCCAGTACTGAAAGGGTGGCCTGCAAGAGAGCTGGAGAGGGTTTACAACAGTATATAGTGACAGGACAAGGGAAAGTGGCTTTAAACTGAAAGAGGGCAGATTTAGATTAGATATTAGGAAGAAATTTTTTAGTATGAGGGTGTTGAGATGCTGGCACAGGTTGCCCAGAGAAGTTGTGGATGCCCCATCCTTGTAAGAGTTCAAAGCCAGGTTGGATGAGGCTCTGAGCAACTGGTCTAGTGGAAGGTGTCCCTGCCAATGGCAGTGAGGTTAGAACTAGATGATCTTTAAGGTCCCTTCCAATCCAAACAATTCTATGATTCTTTTTACCAAACAGTATTGTAATAGTATTGAAGAAGCATATAAAGGAAAATAAATAATAAGGAAAAATATAATTAATCATAGAATCTTCTAATATTATCCAAGTCTTAAACCACAAATTATATGAATGTTGTTTAGATCAGTCTTTTTTTAGAAATTTCATTTTGAAAGGGTTGTGATCTTTCAGCTAAGTTAGTGGAAGGCATTGGTAGACAAACCATAGACAGTATTATCAACTCTTCCCAGAAAGGAGTGTGTTAAAGAAACAATGTGTGAAGCAATGCAACAAATTTTCCCACCTTATTGTTATCTAAATTCCAAGAGTACATTTTATCTTAGTGCATTCATCCCACTGGGCTCTGTGAAATGGAGCAAGCTAGACACTTTCAAAGTGTTTGATCTGTGGTCACCTATTTTCTTTTTCTTCTGGAGATGCAGGCATGTCCTGGTTGCATGAGACTTGCTTTTCTCAGTTAAACTTTGCAGACATCTGAGATTGCTGAAGATTCAGGGATCATACATTCAAAACTCCTGACATTTGGAGGGCAGTGTCATCTTATTTTACATGCTGTCTGAGCTGCTAAAATTATGCACTGATCAGTTAGTGGTCAAGGTGGTGGTTACAGGTATGGTTGATATTTCTGTGGCTGTAGAGAGCTATGGTGGAATAGGCAAACCCACGAGAAGCTGCCTTGCTGCTTAAACTCTGTTATTGGACTGTCAGACCGCATATGGACAAAGCTGGCCAAAGCAAGAGTGTAAACACAACTTCCTGCATCTCCCACTTGGAAGGAGAAGCATAGCATGATCATCTTCATCTTTGGTTGTTTCAGATTCCAGCCTGAATCATTCATATTCAAGGATGACTTTATTCTGTTTTGGGCACAGGAGAGACTTGCACAAGACGTGCTCCTATTTGGGAAGGCTTGCTGTCATCAGTTTGAGCTGGGTACCCATAGAGGAGAGCAATAACAAAACAAACAGGAATACAGCAGCTGAGATGCAAAAAATTGTTGACTTGTTGCTGCATTTGACATCCTTAGTGCATCCTTTTGCATTCTTTTTGTATTTACCGTGCAAGTTTACATGTAAAACAATACATCACTATCAAACTTGCAGTATTTGGGACAGATACATGGAAAAGGGTGATCAGCATATTCTGCAAAGCATCTTTTGCTTAAATGCTCTTGACTTGAATATCCATTGTATCTTTTGTGATGAAACTTGGAGATATATAAAAAAGTATTCTCTGTTCGTTGTGCATACATAATTTGAGCTTACCAGCTGGAATCATATGTATATGTAAATTACGGCAGATTTGGGCTCATAATTGTTCAAATTGGCTATGGCATTTGTTATGTCAACCCTGTGTTCTCAGTGCTGACACTTAGATTTCAATCAAAATTTTGTTAGGCAGAAGTCATGGAAAACTCCATTCTTTTAAGTGTGTAACTTTCTCATTATACAGTCTGGAGCTAGAATACACTTAAAGAATTATTTTAGCAAATGGTAATCTTTTAATAGTTTAGTCTGTGGCATTGCCTTAGCAGGTTATATTCTTCAGAGACTTCCAAGCTGCCCATCAAGGTAGTATCCAGTACTAATGATGTACATTTTTCTTTATTCTATTAATATAAAACAGAATGCCTTTTTTTGTTTTTCAATTCTGTGTTACTATTTTAGCCTCCTCACCTGCAAGGACATGCTGTAGCTATTAATTATTAGAGACAACTTTTAGCTTCAATGCCATTTTGAAATTAGGACCTGTATTGCATTACTCTTAGAATCATAGAATCATTAAGGTTGGAAAAGACCTCTGAGATCATTGAGTCCAACCTTTGACTGAACACTACTACGTCAACTAAATTGCTAATGCCACATCCAGTCATTTCTTGAATACTCCCAGGGATGGTGATTCCACCACCTCCCTGGGCAGTCCATTCCAATGCTTAACTACTCTGTCAGTGAAAAAATTCTTCCAAATGTCCAACCTGAACCTCCCCTGGCACAATTTGAGGCCATCGCCTCTTGTCCTGTCACTAGTTGCCTGGGAGAAGAGTCCGACTCCCACCTTGCTACAACCTCTTTGGAGGTAGTTGTAGAAAGTGATAAGATCTCCCTTGAGCCTCCTTTTCTCCAGACTAAACAACCCCAGCTCTCTCAACCGTTCCTCACAGGGCTTGTACTCCAGACCCTTCACCAGCTTTGTTCCCCTTCTCTGGACATGCTCCAGCACCACAATGTCTTTCTTGTAGTGAAGGGGCCCAGAACTGGACCCAGGATTCAAGGTGTGGCCTCAGCAGTGCTGAGTACAGGGGCAGAATCAGTGCCCTGGTCCTGCTGGCCTCACTATTACTGATACAAGTCAGGCTGCCATTGCCCTAATTGGCCACCTGGGCACACTGCTGGCTCATATTCAGTCAGCTGTTGACCAGCACCCCTAGGTCCTTTTCCACTGGCCCTTTTCCAGCCACTCTGTCCCAAGCCTGTAGCGCTGCCTGGGGTTGTTGTGACCCAAGTGCAGGATGTGTCACTTTGTCTTGTTGAACCTCATACCGTTGGCCTTGACCCATTGATCCAGCCTATTCAGATCCCTCTGCACAGGCCTGTTCAGCCCACAACATACTTCTGCTTTCTGGTTTTCAGTTTTTCCAAATTGTTGACTGTTTCACTAACATATACTCTGATTTTTCCAGCATGCCTAGAAAAATCCCACTCCCTTCTCATGCATCTGAAGATATCAGGTTTCTGTCCATCTCAGGCTTGATTTTGGGAGGATTGCAGCTTGAAGAAAACCAACTGTGGTTATTTTTCCCTCCTCAGAAGTTGTGTAGCTGTTATTACTTTTTTTAACCTTTCCTTTATATATTTGCTGTTATAGTTCCTTTAATTCTGAGCACAATCACACAGATAAGTAGGCATCAGAGCAAACCTGGGCAGGCAAATGGCTGCTCTTATAACATTTATAAAAGATAATGCCAACAGTTTCACAGTTTACCACAGTCTTGACTCTTCATTAAAAAGAATTGTAAATGCAGTGCCATCAGCCTTATAATCAGGGAGTGACTAGCACAGAAATATTAACTGATGTGGACTGTCACAAAGTACATTTTGGTGTCTTAGTTAGGTAGGGCTCAAGCAGAGTAGAAGTGCCTTAAGGCACAGACCAGTTCTGAGCTTTATGTTCAGAAGCGTTTTACAGCCATGATAATATATCTCTGAAATTAAGCATCCTAAGCACGGCTGATTGTCTTTTAGTTAATTTATTACTGTGGAGTATCTATACAGTCACTTACAATGACAGGCTGTAGTATGGACAGTAAACCCTTCCTGTGGCAGGCTGCATCTGCAGGCTTTGTATGAACTTGTGATATAAATGTTCCTGATAGGCCTTGTTTTCCTACCAGATGAGATTGGTTATTGTCCCTGTTCATGCATACATATGGAAGGGAAACAAGGAACCGTGCTGAGTAATGCTGGAGCTGCTCCAGGTCCTTCTCAACAGAGGACAACTATCAAGTGTCCCCAGTGTGTTTGATGCATCAGCTCCTATGCTAGATACTCCTCCGTTCAGAGACCCACAGATTTTTATCACTGACCTTTTCAGGAAAAGTGCATTTTGGACATTTTCAATGTAAAGACCTTGATGCACTTCTGACTAGATAGGTGCTTGGTTGGGCCATCAGCAAGGTCTGAATTTCATCCAGTGATTGTAGGTCTGATGCTCTGACCACATTACCTTGGTTTCTGAGCACTGAAGTACTGTGTAATTGGAAGTCTAGGGTGTATATTTTAAATTGCATTTTACGGTGGTAAGTGCTGGTTTGTGTGATCATGTTTGAATTTGTATGGTACCTGTTTATGAGACCAGTGTGTGTTTACATCATGAACTCCACCTTTGTGTGTTCCATTCGAACTGTTGAGGATGGCTTGATGGATACCCTGCTAATACAGAGCTTAGCTCCAATGACTTTCTGTTACTGGTTTTAGCATGCTGTTGAAAGAGAAGCAGTGCATTCTGCTCTCTCCCTTCCCACCCACGTCTAATGCATGCTTCTTAAAAGTAAGAATTTCTACCATGATCTGGATTTCATTGCAAGCTATTCAAGAAACAAATACTAATGCATTCTAACATTTGAAAAACACTACTGTACATTTGTTATGCTGCTGAGAGCAGCACCATTTCAATAATAATTGTAAGGTAAGTGCTCCTGAATGTTTCAGCTTGGTTTTGGTACTGAGGTCCAGATTGCTAAAAACTTGCTGAATTATACCCCATTGGATCCAAATGTTTTTATGCTATCAAAAGAATTGTAAGTACCCCTTTAATTTAGAATGCTTGTTAAGGTATAAATTGTAGTTAGTTCTATTAATGTACTGAAGAAAAATTGAAAAATATCTCCCTGGAAAGATTATCTTGATGACTTTTTGCCTCAAAGCAACTCTTCATCAGACTGAGAGGTCAAATGAATGAAAAGATAGGGTATGCTATAAGGAGACCAAACACAGAAAAAGTGTTTGAGATTAGGATAGGCAGACACATCTAGTGATCCAGTGGTGAAAAGGAGTTATTCCTTAAAGTTCAGGGCAAATCCCACTTCTCCTATGTTTTCTTTTTTAGGAGGAATCACTCCCTTAAAAGGAAAAGCTTAATTCCTCTATGAAAATCAACATTTATGGGTGGCACAACCTGCCTATTAAGTTTTCTGTTTGGAAAGTAAAACTGTTTTGATGAGGAATAATAAAGCAACATCAGAAGGAGTTAGATTGTGTTTGTCTTCCAGAAACAAGCAAGGCTGCGAACATCCTTTTAAGCTTTAATTTCATCAAAGCAGTGGCTCATTTCAGAGACTGACAGGTAAAATGATTGGTGCCAGGAAGGCAGTTTTCTTTTGGCTCCTCTCACCCTTCTAGTTCTGTGACTGGACGCTCTGCAGCACCGTTAGAGTTGCTCTGCAATGACTTTCTTACAGCAGAATTGCAGTGCACAAACAGTGCAGTGGGAACTCTGAGTAGAAGTGTAAGTGGATTTGTATTTAGGGGAGTTACCATTTCTTGTCAGTTCAGATGCAACAGTTGCATAGATGATATGCAAGAGGACAAAGCCCAAAGGCACAGGGAAGTTTGAAGCTTAGCAAACTCCAAGAAGTTGTTCAAAATGTGATGGTGGTACTGTTTTTTAGAATATATATCAGCTTTTCTCTTGGAGCTTCTGCTCGCAAGGTACTATGACTTCTGTTTTAAAATGCAGATGGTTTCCAAAATGTACAAGGTCTGACTCAGCTGGAATTGATTACATGGGTTTTGGTTTCTTTGATTCAATAGCAGACAAACCACACATGTTAAAATAGGGGAAGGGGGATTGGTGGGGCTTGTCTCATTACTGGCCAAATGTTTTCTGAGATGTTAAAATGAATCCATTTTGTTGTAGGTAAGATAATGCTTAAAATGCAAGCCCTCGGTGTAACTGAATGTCTGTGGAACCATTCTTTAAGCTGTTACAGCTCCTTCAGATCATGGAAGGTGACAGGAGTACTTTTGAGAGCTGCATTCTTCAATCTTTGGTATCCCTGCTGTTTCACAACACTGATTTCTCCACATTTTTCTGTGCATGTTTGGGAGTACGCAAGTGGCCTCATGTACCAAATAGCTCCTCAGTTACTGGGGCTTGGTACAGGACCAAACAAGTCAGTGACAAGATTTCTCTCCAGCAGACCTTGTATCATGAACTTTCAGTATGTACTGAAAAGAACGTACCAAATCAAAGCAAGTTTTCCTTCAAAGAAGCCAAGATATCTTCCCACTGAGAGAATTTTTCTTGCCAAATGCTGGCTCTCCAACTGTGGCCATCTTGACTAGGGAGCTATTTAAAGCAAGGATGCAATGATTTTTTTTTTCATTATGGCAAGACTTTATTTCACTTCTCATGGATGGCTGAGCTGTTGATGCTCAAACTTTCCTTAAATGTATGTTCAGACAAAAATCAAGATCGGGAAGTTTTAGAAGGAAAGTGATAATTGGGATGAACTGAAAGCAGAATTAAAATGGACACTTAGTATAAATATTTGTGTTGTTTCTGCTGTTGTAATCATAATAATTTCTCTTTATCTGATATATTCCATCTCTGCTTAAGTCAGAGCACACCCCACATGGTTGTTGCATCCACTTGAATGTATATTGTCTCTTATACTCTCTGACATGGTTTCTAGCTGGTAAAGAAAGGGCATCATAGGGGTGGTTCAGAAACTGGGCCCAGATATGCCAGTCTCAGTTAAGATAAATGCCATTGCCTTGGATGAGAAACTGTCCCTTGTCTGATCCCTTGGTCACAAAACATGGATGTGGCATTATGTACATTAGGAGGCATCTTGTGTGAATTTGGTTTTCTAAGTTCGCTGCAAGGTTACATGCCATGGAATAAGTACTTGGTGCTTCAATGTTTATTATTGCCCTTAGGATGAACAACCAATGTCTTTTTGACAGAAAAGAATTGATCTTTTCCGAAAGCTTGCAGCAATTAATCATCTAGGTTATGTATGTAAATAAAACTCCTCACTGCCTAAACACCAGTAATAGAATTGAACTAGTTTATGTAAAGGTGTAAATATGCACATGCTTGGTTTTAATTGGAATAACTCATTTTCTTATTTCTGCCCTTGTTATACAAAACAGGTTTACAGTTATCCAACCTTCTTTCCAACACCACTGTTCTTGTTACTCTTTTCTCCGTTGCTGTGTCCCCTGCCGCCAGTCTTGTAAATCAGGTGTGTGATGCAGACATCATTATCATTTACTCATATCTTCTAGTAAGACTATGCCAAATCTTACAGATTATTTTGCATAACATCCTTCAGAGACCATCTTTCTTCTCTGTCTATGTATCCCACATGCTCAGTTCCCTGCTCTGTTATGCCTTAGTTATTGCACCTCAGCATATGACCACTGGGGATGAATCCATCAAATGCAACATGCTTAGTCTCATTCTTGCAGTCTCTCATGGTGTGGCTTCTCACTGATTCAACTAACCTTTCATATAGTATCCAAGTATTTACACATTCTTCCTTATCAGCCCAGAATGCCAGTTCATCTTTGAGGATATTGAGGATATTGCCCTTGAGAAATGACTTTCAGAGCTTGCATTTCCTTGTGACACAAAAATGGTTTATCTGCTTATGTGCCAAGATGACTACTAATTGATGTTAACTGAATGCTTTTCCTATGCTAATTCCTTCTGTCTTTAAACAGCTGTTGTCTATTGTCTAAAAGTAAGATCTTTCAGGAAGAAAATGTCTTCTTCATGTGCTTTGGCTTTGTGCAGTACCTAATGCAATGGGTTCCTGATCCATGATTCAGGTTATAGACATAGTTCCAAAAATAAAAAAGTACAACTTGTTTGTACTAGTGATTACCTCTCATAGCATTGTTTATGTCTTGTCTTTTTTATAGTTTTATTTACAAGCAGTGCCTTTTAAATTTCTGTAAATTTTAAAGTCAGAACAATACATTCTGGGATTATAAAGTAAGAGCATCCCTAGCTAAAACCTTCCATAAGTATTCAAGACTACAGAACACAAAAATAAAGGATGCCAGCAATTTAGGCTGCACTTCTGTTATTATTCCAAGGCAGTTTACAGTTTTGGAAAAAAGGAAAATGCCTTTTCTCCATTTGCTTACATTTTATACTACTTTGTTTATAAATGGTTCGACTGTTTCCCTGGAGGAAATGGTGAGAATGAATTCAAGGCCTGTTGAACCTAGTGGAGTATTAGTCAGATTTGACATTTGTGTGTTTGTGCCTTTGATACAGAAGGAAGGTTGGGTGAATTTTTTTAAGAAAAATACATAAGTCTGATTGCAAAGCTACAAAATTGGTAAATTGTCTTGAGGGCAAGTCTGGGCCCTGAAGCTCTGATTTTAAATTATGTTCTTAATTGACTGAATTTAAAGATTACTTCTTTTTGGACAACCTCATATGGATAAGAAAGAGAAATCCCAAATTCATTAATTGATGGTTTCAGCTTCCCTTTTTTTTTCTGGTTGATACTTTGTTTGACAAGACAGGCGTCACCAGAATAGTTACCTGGAAAATGAGTTCTTAGTTTCTTTTACACAGATTTTAGTTTTGACTCAAAAAATAGTGGCCTCTGCCAGAGGCAAATTGTAATCTGGCAGGCACACAAGGCCCTAAAGACTTCAGAGGAGCTGAGCAGAATGGCCCGTATATCTCATTTTAAAGCTTCCTTCAATAGCTTTGAGTCCAGTGAGGATCTGTGTGTTGGAAAGATCTGCCTCTTGACACAGCAACAGAGGAAGAAAGATTAGGCAGACACTGTGTTCCCTATGTGGAGGACTAATTTCTTTCTTTATCAAAAGGACCTTAGCAATGTGCTGCTAGATATGATAAATGTGTTTTTTACCTAAATCAAGATGACGGTGATGATGGTCTTCACTGTGGCATCATAATTTTGTGCAGCAAATTATGAAATCTGGGGGGGTGGGGGGATTTTTAAGATACGGTAGGAGAAAAGAGAATATGCATATTACCTGCAAAGATTTTAAATTTCCTAAATCCGATGAGTGTGCTGTGTTTTTTGAAACTGCTAATGGCCTGATTACTTTTGGAGGAGACTTAATAAAAGGATGGGCTTTAGCATGTCTGTTACCTGTCTGCTGCTGCGTGCAGTTTTGTGTAAGGCATGCACATTGGATAAAATGTGCATGTAAAGAGATTGCCTTAGACCCATTCACACCTTCATGTGAATGTGCAGTTGAGGTAAGTATGGGCAAAATTCAGTTGCAGAAAGCTTTTAGATAAATAGGACAGGGTCTCTGTTGCTGAAAATTAGCAGAGCTCCTTTGACATCAAACAGTGTAAATCCACAGAGCATCCTTGGTGACCCAGGCCATCCTACCTTAGTTTCCATATATGACTCTTTTCATCTCTGCTACTGAACTGGATGGCCCAATGTATGAGGAATCTCTTTCTTTCTCCCCTTGCAGAGAGGGGTTAGTCCCAGGTCTGGGAGTTAGTCTGGGAACTTCTCTCCAGCACGGCAGGAGCTTGCCTGCTTAGAGAAGTGACTGTGCTGGATTAAACTGAAGATCCAGAAGACTGTAATCTTAGCTGTCTCTGACCTTTATGCAGTAACAGCTCATAGGCTGTTTCCAGTGCCATTTGTCCTATAGATGGCCTGGATTCAAGAGCTTGCATGCTTTTTGAAGGTGTTCCTTTTGACTTCACCATGGCCAGGATATCCCCAACAGAATTCAGTCATCTTCCCACACAGGGACAAAATCTGGTAACAAAACAAACCACAGGTGAAGGTTTAGGAAAGAAGTTGTACTGAAGGTAGACTAGATTAAATGTTTGTCACAAATCCATGGCATGCTGCAGGATGTTTCTTCTGCTGCTTCTGATTACAAGGTTAGGAACTTCTTGGACTGATATAATGATTTATTGGAACTGAGCACAAGGCAAGTTATCATCAGAAATCATCATAAAGCTCAGGGAGAAACACAAAGTATTCCTCCACATTTCCATACTATGGTAGTAAAACTCATTGTGTATATATATATGGATATATATAATATATTGATAGATACATATGTTTTACACATATGTATTTATAGAGCTATGTATGTACTTTTTGAAATACAAGACAAAGCATAAGATGGTTTGCATCTTAAAGAAAAATTACCCTCATAGCTATCCCTAAAGAAGTAGGCTTCTCTCTATTTTTCCCTTTAGTTTGAATTCTCACAGGTTGTATGCTAGGCTTGTTTTGGAGGAAACTGGTTACTGAAGGAGCCCTGTTCTGAGAGCACCGGATTCATCTTTCAGGATTCAGAGTTCCTGAGGGGCAGAGCTGTCAGGAGTCGTTGACATTTAAAGGAGAGGAGGCTGTCTTCTATGAATGCTGTGCAAGTCTCTCAGAGGTTTTGAAAACAGGGAGTAAATGCAAACTATATATAAAGATGTGAAGCCAAGGTGCTTCTGGTAACCTACATGGCTGCAGATGTGAACTGCTGCACTGCACTAGGTTAGGATACAGAGGATGAAATTTGTTGTTACACCAGGAACACAGCTGATGTTGACATCCGTTCAGATTCATTTTGCTTACAGAGAGAGAACAGAGAGATCTTCACTGTTAGTAAAAGCTGTTGTTGAATATGTTAGAATACAAGATGAAAAGAGTTACAAAGACAGATTAAAATTAATTTGGAGTCACAGAAGGGGGACTAGAAGGCATTTCAGTGGTGTAGTAAATTAGGGCAGAGATCTTTCACCTCCAGCCACTGGGTTCAAACTCATGCCAACCTGCAGGCTGATAGAAACTGAGTGATTTAAACTACGTCCTTACTAGGGCATGTCCATGGTTTCTTGTGTGTGCCTCTCTTCAGTTGGAAAGTGTTTTCATTCTATTAAATTATTAAATGTCAGAGTGTGGGATTATTGCTTTGTAAATTTACAAAACTGATATATTTTCAACGTCAATTATAATATTTATAAGAATAGCTTTGTCCTGATTGAATTAAAGTATTTCAAAACACAGCTATTGGAATTAATGGAACTGTTTTATATGAGCATTCTCACAGGAATATGGAAGCTCTTTATTCTCTTATTTACATATGATGAGTTAATGTATGTGTGTTGTATGATGAGTTAATGTATGTGTGTGTACTCATTGTGGTCCTTTTTTTAATAATAATAATTACTAGAGAAGGGAGTTGTCTGTTTTTAAAAACCCTAGACCCTCAGTCTTTCCTTTTTACGTAATAGCTAGACTTGGATGTAGCTAATGTCATTTGGATGTTCAGTACAACATATGCTCAAAAGCACAACCAGCTATATTGGTAAGATAACCCTACTTCTCCACATACTATGGGTGCAGATTTAAATTTAACACTGTTAAACTGTGGAGGTGAAATGAGAAATCATGTGAGTCCTTTTTCAAAGATCCAACCATAAAGCATACATTCAAATGATACCAAGTGATAAATTAATAAAAGTAAAACAGCTCCATGTTTATGTTTCTCTCATGCTCCATAACTCAGACATTTTGCAGATATGTTAGGTTGTGCCATACGGTCTTCTTCTATCAGAAATTTACAAAACTCTGAATAATGTTATATAAAAATTGGGAGAAAAACTGGTATTTTTCATTGTTGCGATTATGATCTGGTGCATGGTATAGGTGACAGAATACCTAAATTCTGGACAAGATGAGATACAACTTTCAGTAGGTATCTCTAACAGCGTGAAATAAATATTATTTTATGTATTTATTTTATTTTGGAAATGTATTATAATCTCTTGTTGCTGAGGCAATATTTTATTAATCGTTCTCTCCTGGAAGAAAAATAATATCTCAGTAGTCAGTCAGGAATTCTTGCAGTTCTGGAAACTGCATAAGACAGCCTTTATGAACAAGAAAATGACCTTTTATAGAATTAAAGAAGCATAGATATTTGTTAATAAAAGCCCAAATGTATATATGTGGCCCAAATGTGCCACTCTTGCTCACTGGAGTAATTCTGTTTACTTCAGGAAAAGGAACTATTCCTATGACAGTATAAAGCAAGTAGTGAAATTTGTAATTCCTTAAATAATTTGTCTCTGGGGGTGGATAATGCATATTCGAGCATTTTAATTGCAGTGTATTGTATTTTATTTTCAGACTAAGGGCTAGTGTACACAGCAGTTTTCAGTGTTATTGTATAATGTGTAATGTCTCTGATTAAAGATTATTTGTGTGCTGGGGGTTTTATTATTATTATTTTTATTTACTTCATAGACATACTTCACAAAATATCATAGGCTGGCATCTCTACAGTAGCTCGGAGCTGCTCTTTAAAATGTCCTTGACTTTAAATAAGTATATAGCCAGAATAGGCATATTCTTGGCTTCAATGTAATTTGCCTTAGTCCACTCTCTGACAAGGCTGTTTAGGAGGGAGGATGCCAGTGGTTTCCAAGAGGAAAATTTATAGTGGGGGAAATTCAGTGTTTGACAGTAACACAAAAGGACATGAAAGGCAGGTATGAAGGCACCTACTACAAGGGATTCCAAATTTTAATTGGACTTTCGTTTGCTTCCGCAATACTAACTGTTGGAGAATTTATTAATTAAATAAAAACAGTAGAATCCTTCTGACATCATTAGGCTTGGGGGAAGCTGCTAATGTACTGCATTGCTTTAGCAGTGAGTCGTATGTTCTGCTTGGGCCATTGCAAAGAGGAACATGAAAGGATATCAGAATCCTTCTTCTCCATTGCATTTTCTTGTTTTTTTCACATGTTGGGGTTAGGGAATGGGACAGCTCAGAATACTTATTTTTACTGAGATAAAATCCCCACACATTGAATAATCTGTTTTAAATATAAAGAACCAGGATAGCCTAACTCTTGGCATCCCTTTCCAGTAAGGATACAGGGCTTTGCAGCTTTACCTGGGCTTTCAAGTTGCCATCTCTAAAATACACCATGTTGTATTTCCCCTCTTATGTCATGTTGAAGACATGCAGGGCTCAGAAGGGCTAATGGGTCTGTAAACTTCCTAAGGCCCTCCTGATTCTCTTCAATTCAAGACAGGTAGTCCTGAAGGTTAGATCCAATGCGATAAGGCAATAATGATCTTTTTATTGCCACGTGATAACATCTGATTTCTTATTTTCAGGTAATTGGCTGGTTTGTAATAGAGGAGTGAGGATGATTTAAGAACTTCTTGGAAACATGCCTCACTGCATTAGCAACTGAAACCAACCTAGACTTAGCTGAGGTTTTTTCATACTTTTCAGTAGAGTATTTTAGAGACCATTAAATGTGAAATTAATTAATCCTTATGATTCCTTTGGGAGAAGTAAGATTGTTATTAGTCCTGTTTTACAGATGGGGGAAACTGAGATCGTTTCAGGCAACTCACTTCTATGTAGTGAACCACTGGTGGAGCAAGGATGATAGCATAACATCTCCTAACTGATTCCTAGACTTCTGCCTTAGCTGCAAATGATGTTGTTTATTGCTGGACTACTGCATCCTCAAACTCTTTCATATCTATGCCAGCTTGTAAGTGCCTCAGGCATACTTAAGTTTGGGGTCCAGGTACCACAAATTCTACATCCAAAGAATTAGACATATAGTTGTCTGTCAAAATGTTAATTTAATAACCTTGCCACACATGACATAAGAATTCTGGGAGAGCGTGAGGTGCAGGACTGGTTTTGGTGTGTCATTCATTTCCTTTGATCACACCAGTGCTTCTCTCCAGTTCCTTAACACAATTTCTTTTATCTCGCTCTTGAAGCCTTGCTAAAAACAGCCTTGTTTACTGTGTAGTCTTAATTTGCTCCCTGAAAACCACCCTTATGATATGCAGGGGCTGTGAAAGAAGAGAACATTCACAAACCTGCAGCTGATGGCTGGATCGTAACATGTAAAAAGAAAGGGAAAGGGATACAGTAATGCTCAGCAACTCTAATTCTGATACGTCCTAACTTTATACTTGATAAAACAATGTACCTTTAATTTGAGATCTACAGTGTCAGTCTTTGAGTTTGTTTGTTTCCCTTGTATTCTCAGAGAACCCAAAGGAAGCATGCTGCTTGCCAGTGTAGCAACAACATCCTACGTAGGTCATGATAGCCCATCCAACTCCAGCCTCCAAGACTACCGCACATGCTGTTTCAGCTTGTTAGGAGATTAACAACTTTAGCTGAAAGAGTAATAAGCCTTTTATCCTTTAGGCATCAGGTATTGCAGGGGTATGCACGTCACGTTTGAACAGTGCCCTCTCCAGTGGGATTGAAAAAGAAACAAAGGAGGAATGGAGGACAGTTGAGGGGAGAGATCCCAGCAGCCTGGGACAGGGTGGATTGAGCCCTGGATGATCTTGCTTTCTGACTGATTTGGCTGCTCCCAGGGTCAATGCACAGCCTGAAAAGAAAAGGGCTCTGTTGGGGTGGTGGCTCCTGGGGACCCTGCCTCTGGCTGCCTTTAAGTACGTTGTATTTCCTTTTTATTGCACCTGCAAGCAGTACTCGGGAGCAAGACACTAAATTTTGTATACCGTCTGGATGTCAGCAAGCATTGCAAAGAGCGGGGTTGTATTCCAGTTAGGATGCCAGTTTGGCTTAGCAAACTAATGCAAGTGGGACAGAATAGCTCCGGGTTTGTTTTGCTCACTCCAGCACGCTGAGCTGGGCTAAAAATCATTTTCATTTTCACCTCGTTTCCCAGAGAAAAAAATCCTCCCCATTATTATTTTTCCTCCTCTCCAAGAGACTGTTTCATTTCGTTGAAAATAGACAGAAAAAACCTTTTGTTTCTAAATTCTTGTTCATCTAAACCTCATCATGACTGTAAATCCAGTAGTGGTGTAATAGGTTTTGGGCCATGCTTTTAATTTTATAAGATGAACCTTAAACATTTTTTGTCCGTTTTTGACTTCATAAGAAATGTGTGATATTTCTGCATTTGGTAGCATGTTGTTAAATTTGTAAGGTGGATCGCCAGCGTTATGTTTATGGGCTGACTTCATGATACGTTTCTGATATGTCCATCCTTGGATCCAATATTGACTTCAGTAGAAAGTTTCACCTTCCTGACTTTCAGGTCAGGTATATGGTAAAAATACAACTTTCAGCAGTTCAGATGCCTCCCCATGTCTGCTGTTTTCCTGGATCCTGGATATTTTACTTGAAATATGGTGGTCTAGGGACTCGTGTCAGAAAGGAGAGATTGAGAGGGTGACAGGACAGGGCAAGGGGTGGCTGCATCCATACGGATGTCAGCAAAGTGCAGAGCAATGCCACATACCAGAAAATACTGCAACTACCTCTTGCATTTTGTATAAGCAATTTTCCAGTCTGTTGTCTTCTGTCAAATGCAATGTTCTGAGACATTTAAATAAAATAAATATTGCTGTTGAGATATATTTAGAACCATGTGAAATTTCTCTAGTGAAACTCCCAGCCAGGCAAAACATGCTGGCTTTCAGGTTTATGTACCACTTGAAGCTTTGTCTGGGTTTGTCAAAGAGGTTGTTCTCGAAATCTATCAGTGAAGGTGGGCTGCTTTCCCAAGGAGGCAATCAGAGGCCCTGCCTGCTGCTATGGATGCTGCCGGAAGATTTAAGCAAACCAGGAGTGGGTCCAGGTGAGCCTCAGAATAGAGTTGAGTTTCCCACAGATGGCAGGTCAAAAAAGCAAATGATGAGAACAGGCTGCTGATGGAAATTGAAATGGAGGTTTGCATAAACTTCCTACCCCTGCTCATTGTAATCACTGAGCTTTCACATTTGCCTATCTTCCCAGATGTACATTGCTTATCTAATGAGGATGGGTGTTGGTGTCACGAGAAGAGGCACACATGGGGACTGGTCAAGGCAAGAATAGGTGCGTGGAAATCCTCCAGAGGTGGGGTGAGAGCCCACTGGAATGGAGTCCATGATGGGGCCCTGGGACAGGGTGGCCTGCCTGTGGCTTGAGCATCCAGCTTCCTCCCTCCCTCTCTAGCCAGCACAGGATTGCTCCCAGAACATCACCTCTGCCCTGTGGAGTCACCCTCACCCTAAAGTGCTTCTATTTTGCCCCCTTGGGTGAAGCACACCTGCTCAGCTGTAGCCCTGTTTTGAGGCTTCTTGAGCGTGAATGCGTTAGGTGTGCACGTCGCATTCCTCTGGCTTTGGGGAGGGAGGCTGGCAGCACAACAGTTTGGCAGGCTGAGACCACTGGTGCCACACAGGCTCCAGTTGGTGCCACACAGGCTCCAGTGCACGTTTTACTGCACTTTTGCCCCAGTACTAACATCCAGTCAAATGGATTTTGATAAAGCAGCAAGCAATGTTCTCTCCCTTTTCCTGGTGAGATGGGGAGGGGAGGCTGAGCATATCTTTAAATCACTGTCCTTTCTCTTTGTAAGGATCCTCAAAATAATTTCAAAATATACAAAGGCTTTATTATAAAATATATATTCGTGAGGAAGCAGGCAGTTTTGTTCACTGCAGTGGTGGTCTAGCTGTGGACGTTATAAGATAAAATTTTAAACAGCATTTAAAATAATTACCTACATTGTTTAACAACTCTTTTTATTATTATTTTTTAACTCAATAGGGCCCTTCTTTTATTCATTTAGAAGTTAGCCTTGTTTGATAACGTGCTAGGAAGGGATACAGAAACCTTTATTCTTCCAGAGGGTTGAATTCTTTTGTGAGATATGATAGACAAAGCTGGCATCCCTTGTAGAAGATATGTAAAGCCTGTCTCCAGACATTGTGACATTGCTACAGACAGAGTTTGTCATCCATAAATTTACAGCTTATTTCAGTCTATTCATAAATTGACTAAATTTTTTTTTGAAAGAAAAAAATATATATAGGTGTATAAAATACCCAGTTACAGGTTGTGTTCTATTTAGCCCTTGATTGAAACGTATTGCTCCTCAGTATCTTTTAGCTATGAAAATTATAATATGGAACAGAGATTAGAATGAAATTATCATGGCTAGAAGGCATTTACTCAGTGGTGGCAGCCACATAAACCTGAGCCCTGAGAATGATGATAATGCATTAGGTTCTGCATGCCCGATATTATTGCTGTACATTATGTATGTTTCATTTATACTATTTCGCACACACCAGCAACGCTGACAGATAGGTAATTACTCTCTGCGCCAATGAACACTTATCAGTCCCGCCGCTGTTTATTGCAGGGATGAAGTGCGCTTGTCAGTCAAGGTCACTTGTTTGTGTGTCCTTTTTAATAGTTCTTTCACAGTTGTTGAACTTTGCGGGTGATTCTTATGGCAAGCTTTCGCCAGGTTGCTTTACTACATCGCCTGCCTTATTAAAGTCGTTTGTATTTATCGCTTTAATTGATAAACAACCAAGCTGCAGGAAGCAAGACTGGAAAGAAGAAGGAGCATATTTTACTGGTCAGCTGATCCACAGGGGTATTTGGTCATGGATGACCTAAAAAACTAGCATTTTGCAGAGACCCTCAGACCCTGCTGTGCCACCAGCATAAGCTGGTGAAATCTCTTGTGATAAAGATAAACATGAATTTAATGGTAATGGATACCAACACAATCTGCAGACTGCTGTAGGGCTACTGCTTGTGCTTTTTGGTAGAATATTTGCCAGTTCTGAGCAGGGCTCTTATTGTTTGCACCCTCAGGACATGCATGCAATAGACCAAGCCACTTTGCCTTCAAATCAGGGTTTCCTTTTCTGTAAGAAGCCTCACAGAAACTGTATTATTGCATAAAACATGCTTTACAGACTGTGTGTGTGACTCTAAAATTATTTTTTTTCCTATTCTTCAAATTAATAGTGTCAAAGGCATTATGGCAAGCCCAGAATTTCTTTGATGACAAAGAAAAAAATCAGAAGCTTTCTCTTTTTCTCTTTTTTTTCTCTTTCTCTTTTTTTTCTCTTTTTTTCTCCTTTTTCCCTCTTTTTTTCTCTCCTTTCCTTCCTTCCTTCTTTCCTTCCTTCCTTCCTTCCTGTTTGCTGCTGAAGCTTTATTAGAAAACAGAATAACCTCTAGGATATAATAATTTATCCAGTCAAGATAACTGGAGCTATTTCCTTAAGCCTGTAATCACCCTGAGTTTGTGTGTTGTGAGATTTATACTGCAGTTCCTTATTACCAAAGAAATAGTTAGAAAGGATTTATGTAGTGTGTGCAGTGAGTGTGTCTGGAACTTCTGTATGTTCCCAACTTCTGCACTCTGGTACCTCCTTGGTCCTTATTTGTAGAGGGCACTATTTTGAAGTGGAGACTGAACATTCAATTAAATGCAAATTTTATTCAGGCATTAAAGCAGAATCACATTCATTCATTAAACTCAAATGATGCTTTTATTTAGAAAAATATATCAGCACATGGTAGCACCACATGCTGCTTATAAATAACTATGGTGATCCGGTTGTGCAAAAGTATATAATTTCATTATTAAAGGATTTAAACTCCTTACAAGGTGCATGGTGTCCATGAATGTTTCACTTAATTTGATTACATCCATAGAAAAAGCATTTCACTTACATGGGAGGCAGTGGGTCTCCTGTCTTACGGCGCCGTTCTAATGCATTATGATCCCAGTCTCACACTTGTAGGTTCCAACTTGGCTGGACATGTTTAATATTTCGAGTGCATAAATGCAGATTTGAGCAATTCGGTTTGTTTCTGAATCTAGCCTACCAAGCTTCCACGTTTTCAAACCACTTCCTTTTCTTAGTTCTTAGTTACCAGAGTGTTACAAAGAAAGGGGTTTGATCTCATGTAGATAGCATAGCATTAATTACCCTGACACTAATTAAACTGCATCAAACAAATACCACCGTGTTCCTCAGGGGGACAACAGAAGGCAGTTTAAAATAATTACTGGAGCTTCATGCATGTGTGAAGTTTTCATTACTCTTAGGACACAAGCAAAAGAGATTTGATATCATTAAAATCCCCCCCTTTAGTGTTTGCAAAAAATGACTAAAATTTCCTTGGAGCATATTGATGTCTAAATAGTAGTGATTTCAGTTCTTGAGAATAGTAACTTTTCTTTAAGAATTGTAAGCCTGTGAAGCAGGAACAGGTGTTCCAGTCCACATTCTGGTATGATTATGTATTAGCTTATGTTTGTCAGACCATTTCATTAACCACCCACTGCTATCACATATACATATACTTTGTTCTTTCTGAACCATGAAATGAAATGCATATATCTTCACTAATGCTTGCTATCAATGTAAATGAGAAAAGGAGGCTTATTACCAGTCACTGCTGCTGTGAAGCACACACCTCTGTACAGTTACAGGTAATAAACATCTTTTTGTAAGTAGGAAGCAAGATATATTGAGTTCTGTGTACAGTAAGAAGCAGACGTGCCTTCGACCGCACTCCAGTATTAATAAATTGCAATTCCCAGACGTGTACACATTCAACAGGATATCCTAAAGCACCTTTCTGAATCAGAAGGTGCTATTCCTTTTCATGCTCTTTTATATCTTGCAAATGTTTTGAAGCTAGCAAAACTTTGCTGGGCAAAGTTTAATGGGCAGCTTCTACAAGGAAAATGTGAGCATGTTTGCACCACTGAGCAAGTGCCAGTTTCTGCACCAGCTGTTGCCCCTGTCAGAGCCAGCATCAGCTTTATAGGCCCTTTGAAAAAGTCGGTGGAAGAGTGATGTCCCTGCCCAGGGTGGGGGGTTGGACCAGAAAGCCTTTGAAAGGTCCCTTGCAACCCAACCCATTCCATACAGTTCCTCATGCCACAGACTGGCAAGCAGAGATGACACCAGAGACAGTAAATGCGGACAATGTGGAGTTCCAACCTTCTGCAAATGCTGTACTTTGCTAATGCCTACTTGATTATACAGGAAACGCCACTTGCCCTTTTCCAAGTTCATGAGTGTGTGTGCTTCGTATTTCCCAATGCTCTAAAAGCCACTGAACCCATTGTACAGGGTCATTTATCCTCTTTATTTCTAAAGTCGACACAGTGTTAGTAAACTTCTTTAAATTTAGTACTGATGGCAAGGGCCTATGGTGAACGGTATGTGAGAAAGAAAGCATTTCTAGATTTGCACTAGTTGTAGTGTTCTGACTGTGTGATTCTTTCTCAAAATTTGAGTTTGTATAATTTGAATGTATATTGTCATTTATCATAACCTGCTTACTTTCTGGAACCTTTGAGGAACTATTTAAAAGATTTTATCTGTAATGGAAGGTCCGATTATGCTGGGGATGCTTCTTTTTTTAAATTAAAGTATTGTCTTGATATTACTAAATCTACTGCCTGCAATATAACATTGAATTAGGGTTGTGCAATTGACAGACTAAGTAGAGATGATCAAAACTGATTGGAGAGGAAATACAAAATTAATCCAGTTGTAGGATTCTGTGAACCCAACAAACACGCACAACAGAATACTTTTATTTCTTTGGAGCCAGATGGTTTGTCCTATTTTAAGCTGATAGATTCTTCATGCATTTCTTTTGGATGTCATTGGTTTTAACTGCCAGACAGTATCTACTGTTAGAAGTTTCCTTATTCCTGGATTATTTAAAGAGTATTTTTGGCACATTCAAATGATCATACTGTATACCAAGTTAATTTTTCCTTACACTTAGCTCATACGTGAAAAAAGTGTTTATATAATGAAAAAAAACCTCTAAAATGAACAGTTCTTTTTTTCCTTCTTTTGACATGATGTTGACAGAAGTCGCTTTGATGTAGTTTAGAGTCATGAATTTTCTATCTGTTCTGTTTTTCCTGGGGCTCCATCTATTCAGACATCCTGATCTGTCATTTTGCAACACTTTGTGAAGTGCTTGACAGATAGCGGTTTTGACAAGTGCTGGACATCAGCAGCAATTCAGAATAAGCAGTGTATATTTCTCCAGGTAAAGTGACAAAACGTCTAAAAGCGTAAGAAGAACTGTACAGTCTTCAATCACATTTAATGTTACAAAGCAAGACTTTTTCTGCTTTCTCCATTTATTCTAGTAACGTGCAGTGGCTCAGAGTTGGGTATCTGCTGGAATTTTGGATTGATAACTTTTCCTTTTCTTTTTGTATTTCCTAATATATGACTAATTTCTCCGATCTGATTAAAAAATGAAAGGGCTTGCTGAGACATATCCAGAAAAATGCAGCACAATTAAAGTTTCATGTAATATTAATTTCCAGGGTCTTCTAGTATTTGACATAAACAATATGTATGTGACCAGTTATCTCCGCTTTCATTATTGTGGTTTGTTGGTGTGTTTGGGTTTTTTTTGTAATGTCATTTTAAGTCTACAAATATAGTATGTATGAAGAACATAATTTAGGAAAATCACCATTGTTCCTTAATTATTCTATTTCCTATTCCCTTCCCAAATCCTTCCTTGATGGTGGTCTGGGCTGTATTACCCATAGGTAATCATAGATTTCATATTTATATTATGTAGTATATTGAAAATGTAAAACATTTCATATAATTATTCTGCATCTGTATTCACTCAAGAAACAGCTGTTGAAAGTTGAGGGGGATGCAAAATGGCACAGCCTGAAGATGTTCTTGTTCATTCAGCTAACTCCTTTTTGATGTGATACCTACTGGCAGGGTTGTGTGGTGAATTCAACTTCTTTGACAGCCATCAGCCCCACTGACCAGTAGTTTCAGTTTTTGTAGTTAGGGGAAAGATGAGAAAAAATATTTCCATAATTTAGATTTTTTTTTTTCAGCTGCTGGATCGAAAGCCCCTGCCAACAGCTATCTAAATCAACACCATGCCAACATGTTCTGTAGTCCGAAGGTCACTCAAACATCTGGCCCCACAGTCTTGTTCTTTAAGGTTTGTCACTGGGCAGCATCTGTTTATAGATTCTTTCTCAACCTCTCTTTGATCACTTTGACAGCAAAAAGAAGCTTCTATCACCCTTGATGTGTTAAGATAAAAATATCAGGAAGATCAGACCATTGTAAAATTTGGTTCAATTTCATATAATACTGTATCTGAGCTTTTAGTTTCTTAAGTTTAGTTGGTTTTTTTTTTCTTGGCTGAGTTAGAGAGTATTATATATTACTCTTCACTGTTGAGATTTAAAAAAAATATTGTCAGAGCTGATATGTTCAGTGGGAATGTGAAAATGACTACACTAAGCAGGTCTTGCCCAGCTAAGCTTGGTCAGCATTAAAAAAAAAAAAGTTTGGAAAGTGAGCAGAGCCGGCATATTTAGCTCTGATCTATTTTGAGTAACGTGTTATCTAACTCCCTCTACCATGTCTGTCCTCTGTACTCTGACAAAGAGTTACCTTTTCATAAAGGTTTATTTATCTCTTATGTCTGTAGATATATCTCATAAATAATCATGGGGAAAATGGAAATATCACTGCTTCCCTTTTCTTTTACTAACTTTAACTTTTAGATCTACCATTGCCAAACAATGTGGAACTTCTTGCTTTATAAATAATAAATAAGCATTCTTTATCCTGATCTTTTTATTTAAAAAAAACATGTGGTAGTGTTTGACAATATTAGAATGATCATATTCATAAACATTACTGAAGTCTAGTTTGTACCATAATGGAAAAGATCTTAGGTGACTTATGGAATCTTATGGGGTCTTATGGTCCTATCCTCAGCAAAGATACTTTGTTTGATATGTAACTCAGGGACAGACTGTCCCTGAGTCATATTACAGACAACTGTAATATGCATAAAACTACATGTATGTGGAATTAATTTTTGTTTATGCACCTCCAGAGTTTGTGGCAAACAATGCAGACAGCCCTAGGGTCCTTTATTACTCCGGGGAATTGTTACAGCATGGTATCAGTTATTCAGACCTATTCATCTTCATCAGAGAGGGGTCTCTACATGAGAGCCTTATTAAATGTGCACATAAAGGCCTTAGTCCTGTACATCTACCATGGGTAGTCACCTCGGTTCTGTAATGGTGGATATATATATCCATCTGTTAAATAGAAATGAACCGCAATCTCATTTCACCTTGACTATTGACAGCCAATAGGTAGGTAAAATTTTTTATCATAATCAGTCAAGTGTGAGAAAATAATCATATGTAGAAATCAGGAGCAGACACATCTTAGTTGGGTGATGTCTAGTTTCATGAAATTATACAGGAATGCATATTTCAAGTGGCCCAAGTGAGGGGGCTACATTCCCACTGTTCTCTCAGGTGCAACCATCCTGGGCATTGGGTGCATGTAGCAGTCTCCTGTCAATTGCCGGTAGTGTAACAGGAACGGGGCACCTGAGCAGTGAGGGTCAAGGACTGCTGGCAGATTGGAGCTTTAGTGGAAAACTCTGTTTTCCCCAAGAATACAGGAAAGTCATGAAGAGTCTTAGTGGAGAAGCTAAGTTTGAACCCAACACAGAGAAGAGAAGAAAGCCAAAAGGCAGGTACGGGCTCCTTCCCCACCAGAACACGCCACCTCAGAGGTGCTCAGAATGAAGAAGGTAGAACTTAATCCATACTAAACGATGTCCAGCATCTTTGAGGAGCAAGATGACATGGCCAGTTGATGAGATTTCTAGTTGTATGAAAGAAGGGAAAGGTCGTTCTTCAGAGATATTTTCGGCAAGAAGTGACAACATTTTGTTATAATCTAATATGCAAAGAAGGCCAACTCTAAGACTGTAGATCTGAAATATACAGAGGGTAGGCGCTTCCATAGTAACTGAGAAAGAGATGTAGGCTTTGAATTTAAATTCCAGCTAGCACATTTAATAGCATATGAACTGTTTAGGATAGATTATTTCAGAGTAATTCTGCATAGGATCTTCCTTTCTATTAGAGCAATCTTGTGACATGGGTCAGTTGCACAATCCTACATCTTCTGACTTCTCCTGTCTCTTACTTCATGTCATGATGCTTTCTTTGCAGTTTCTTTTTCTGCGTAATCTTTCAAATCCTATGAGGAGAGGCTGAGGGAACTGGGGTTGTTTAGCCTGGAGAACAGGAGGCTCAGGTGAGACCTCATCACTCTCTACAACTCCCTGAAAGGAGGTTGTAGCCAGGTGGGCGTTGATCTCTTTTCCCAGACAACTATGAGTAGGACAAGAAGGCATGGTCTTAGATTCGGTCAGGGGAGGTTTAAGTTGGATATTAGGAAGAAATTTTTTACAGAGAGAGTAATCAGACATTGGAATGGGCTGCCCAGGGAGGTGGTGGATTCACCATCCCTGGAGGTTTTTAAGATGAGACTGGATGTGGCACTTAGTGCCATGGTCTAGTAACCACAGTGGTGTTGGATCAAGGGTGGGACTTGATGATCTCAGAGGTCTTTTCCAACCCGGTTGATTCTATGATTCTGTGACTTTATGAAAGCATGGGCCTTTTCATGTGCCTTACTGCTTTTAACTGTACGTTGCTCAGTCCCCAGCATCCTTCCTCCTTTAGCTCTCCTTTCCTTTGTAGCAATATTTTACCTATTCTCCTTGTCTGCTCTAATAAAATTTCATTGTTGTAGAGCTGAATTAGTGAAAACAAGTCTTAGACACTTCCATTCACTTACAGATAGTATTTGGCTCAGGAAATATGTTACCTGAAGGAGATGACATAAGAAAGCAAAGACTATTCAGTGGGAATTTTACCTCACAAACTTTTTGTAGAGCAGCTGCAGATGGTATCACCTGCAAGAATCAGATGGTTAGTCCTATGCTAACATCAGGCACTTTCTGAGAAAAATAATGCAGATTTGCACAGGAGAAACCCTGCTGTAGCCTCTGAGGTGAATTGTGGAGAGTTGTTATTGGAGGTGGTACAGTTTTGAGCAGCAGGAAGGCTACACGTTAGTGGTAATTGGACTGAAAGATGATATTAGCTAGAAGTAAGAGTCTTTACATAACCCACAATTGCTTAGTTTTAATATGAACAAGTAAATAGTTGTACAGAAGCTCTCCAGGAATACAAGAACCTGAAAGAAAGGGAAGAATCAGGTAAATCCTATTTCTTATGTAAGGCTTAATATGGTTAAAACTTCAGGCAAAACTTGAACGGATAAAGTAAAAAGCTAGATAGGAATGAGTTTATATGAATAATAGCACTGTGAGCAGTGCAGTGAGCGTACACATGAAAGCAGTACAGTTTTCAGCACTACAGCTGAAAGATGAGAGCTGTTTCACTAGTTGCTAAAAAGCTTATATTGGCTTGTGCTTTTTTATGTAGTTTTTTCTTTCACAGGTAAACCTTTAGGATGTATTAATACAGAATGAGCAAGCTTTTGGTCTAGAAGTACACATGAATGAAGACTGTGTATTCTCTTGTGTCTGCTTCTGGCTTTTTTCCTCCAGTCTCCGCGTCAGAAACATGTTTTATTAACATTTAGTGTTTGTCATTTTAGGTTTAAAGGTAAGAATGGTCAATATGAGACTAACAAATCCCCTAGCTGGATTTCCTGTTGACTCTAAGGCCAGAAGCAGATGTGTGCCAGGGAGTCCGTGGCAGGAGAAATATGCACAGAAACATGCCTTTTGCATCTTGCAGTTTCTGTGAATCAGAGAGCGAGAGGTTGTCTGGCCTATGAGCAGTATTTTTATAATTTTAGACTTTCCACCAGTGGATTTCACTGGGTGGTTATCATTTCGAACTCCTAGTTTCTACAGTAGTTTCCACAGACACCCTGCCAGGTTCTAGTTAAAGGACAGTCCTTTAAAAACTATGAGGTCTGGACCAACTTGGTTAAGACACTGCTGCCTTGTCCCCAGAGTTCGGCATTTTTATTTCTCTTGTTTTCTGTTTTCCTAGGTCTTTGTGTGACTTTGAAATCTATTATTTTCTTCTTCAGCTTGATGTTCCCCTTTGTTTTGTTCTTGATCCTGTTCTCCCACTTCTCTTACCTTCTTCCCTCTCCAGGAACTTATCTCAGACAGCTGAGCCCAGCTGGCTGGTTGGGAACGTGTCTGCTGTGCTCTCACACAATAGAGGTGGGATCTACTAGGTGAGCACAGGGTGTTGCATAGAGCCATCACAACCAATAGGCTTGTCTCTGGTGGACTGAGAATGTTCTGGCACTTAGAAAACAGTCATTTTAGTGGGATTATCAGCTCCATTTTTGAGTCAAGAAGTGCTTCTAATTAAGAATTGTGGTTCTTTAATGTGTCAGTTATGTCTTCAAAATGAGTTGCTGGCATTGTTCTGTGTTGTCTGGGAGCACAACTGGTTTAAAGCCCCTAGGAAGACATGCCTGACTCACTGGCTGCAAGGCAGATTTGAACTGATGGCTGATGTTTGTTTTCTGTGATGAAGCTTCCCATAGATGATATTAAAGGCTGAAGAGCCTTTCCAAGGCAGACTGGAATATTTTATGTAAAAAAAAATGGACTGAGTGCAGTACAAAAAAGCATATTACAGAGGCTATAAGTATTTTGCTACATTTCTTGCACAAACAATGAGACTCATAACTGTTTATGCCACCTGTAATTAAAAGTGAGATAACCCCAGCAATTTGAGAAAGTCTTATATGATTAATATCCATTTCCTAGTTGCTTGCTGCAGTGAAAGATAATTAATTGTAAAGACATTTTTAGAAGCAGCGCAATAATCTTCTCTAACCAAAAGCAAATGTTTAAAAAGTAAGAAAATTGATAATGCAATTAATTACGTGGATATTACAGTAATCTAACCTCCTTGGTAGAAAGTTGGTGCCTAGGGACAGTATTATCCACACGTTAAATTGAAATGAACAATAACATTCTCTTTGTCATTGCAGTCTAGGAAATGGCAGATGTAACATAGCTGCAGCCCTACAGACTTGCCTAGGTTGAGATTTCAGAGCAGCTCTTGAAAATGCAGATCTATTCACAGACGGTCTTTCTCTAGATATTCCAAAAGGATGTTTCAGATACAGATTTTAAGACTTACCCTAAATGTATTCATAGGTTCTGCATATAAAATTTATCAATGCTCCCGAATTCCCCAGGTGGATTTGTAGCTACATGATGGGTTAATGATTACGTCCACCTGCTTTTGAGTTTTAACCTGTTTTAAATACACTAGTTCTACAAGTAAGCATTCATTGAACATGGATTTTAGTTAATTGTAAACATTATATTTCAAACTTAGCCATATTATTTCCAAAACAAATCTTAATGACAGAAATAGTAAACATAAACACTTATTTTAAAATAAATAAACTATATTGTTAATAGTAGATATGGAAAATAATACACAGTTACTGCAAACTGGTGTGCTGAACATTTTCTTGAAGGACTGTAAACTCTTAACCAATTGGGTATATGGTTATAATTTACCTACAATATTTTCCTAATATTACAGATGGCAGTAGAAGCTCAAGATTAAATTACTTATCTGGTTTTCAATTAGACTTCAACAGGTTGCTTACAATATAACAAGAAAACGAGCATTTAAAGTCATATGAGTTGTAGCCGTAAAATGATAATGCACAAGTAGGTAAAATAAAGCACTAATAGTAAGGAAAATGGCAAGAACTGAATTAGCTCTGTATAGGTGTGTGTAATAATGTGTTATTTGTACTATGAATGTATGCTTTGTTGTTTATTCATTATAAAGGAGAGAGGTCAATATGAGCTTTATAAGTAAAAATGAAGAAACTTAATGTATCTATTGCAAGTAGTAGAAAAAACTTGAAGTGAAATGAAATCATGAAAGATAGAGGGATAAAAGGAAGTTTTTGTGTTTGATGTGTTGGTGTTGATTTATTTGTACGTATATATACAGAGACATGTATTTCTCTAATCTTAGGAAGTCTCTAAGCAAACCATGAAGTGTCTGCTGTGTTATTCTCTTTTCTATGGATAATCGATATGCTGTTCAGAGGAGGAATATGATGTGCCAGGCAGTGCCCTGTTGTTGGGATGCAGAACAGCAGAGGCTCAGAAGCTGAAGACAACATAAAGAAGTGAAGATTTATGAAATAATTGCTCTGTAAGAATTTTGCTGTATGAGTTTTGAGCTTGATATGTAATTTCTGCTGTATTCCAACTGACTTCATCTTGGGGCGTGCACAGTATGTCTTGGGCTCTGCCTCTACCTAGGAGATATCTGCAATTGCAGGAGCTCCTGTGGGTTTCAGCAGGTATTGGTCAAGGGAACTTGTGATTCTTCTTGTTGAAATGGGGCCCAAACTAACAAAAAGGGGTAATTTTTTAGCCTTATTTGGAAACCATCCCAGATTCATGGATTCGGTAAATGACATCAAGCTTGTTCTTAGTTTCTTTTTCTAGTCTGTGTATGGCCTGGCCTTAGGCTTGAGTCAAGATGACTTGAGCTAGCAGAACTGTAGCAAGACATGGCAGTGTTAGCAGGGTGCGTGTTTCAGGCAGTGCTGTCCATCAGCTTGATCAGGAGGTTGTCACCTGCAGCAGGCATTCAGAGGTAGCTGCATTTAATTTCATTTTCCTTACAAAAACATTTAGCGCGAACTCTTCCTGCTACTCAAGCATCAAATCACATGAAAATAAAACTAAAACAAACAAAAAACCAAACCAAAACCCACAAACAAATGCCAAACAAAAAAAAACAACAACAAAAATCCGTCTTTGAACATGTAGATCTGTAGTCTGTAAATAGCTGCACACTTAATTCTGCAGTGTAGTTTGAATTAAGCATTTGCTTGTGATCTGCAGGGTTTGAAGCCCTGTACTGCATAGTGCTTAATTTTGTTGGTGGCGTGTTAAGACCATGATATTCTAATGTGCGTGTCCTGAATTATATAATACTACTGAGCACCCTTTCTAATTTTCTTAATGCTGTGAGTCATTCAGCTTCTGGGCATTAGTTAAGTTGTTACATAGATGATTTCCCTCATAATTGTGGAGAGTTTTGCTGCCTTGTTTTTCTCTTTTTCTTTGGCAAACAGGATTGTTTCAGTAGTGGTAATAGAGTTGCCCGTTGCTATTGTGAGTTTAGCCAGCTGTGAAGCTGCACTTATGTTTGTTATTACCCTGCACTTCGTTATGAAATGCAGCCTATTAATTATTTCACTGAAATGTAGTCACTGGGCCCAATCCTGGGGGACATTCCACTTTCTCCTGCTGCCTTGCATTTCCACTCATTTTAATGGCAGTTCAGGCAGTTTCTTTACGTTGATGTGTAATTTCCCTTGGCTGTCACTGTTCCTTCTAGATACTTCAGTCAATATTTTCCACTGTTGATTAAATACATATTTCTGCTCAGGAGCTGTTATTGTAACTTCTGATCCCTTATTTCCTCCTCAGTGCTATAGTAGAACATTGAGGCATACAGGGATGGAGGTCAGGAGTACAACACTTCTGATTCATTGTGGAGCAGCTTTCCAGAATAATACTCATTTTTAAGCATTAAAACATTTGACCTGTAACTCTCCTTGGTTGCTGCATTTGACTTAATAACTCTGTTTTGATTTTTTTTTTCCTTTGGCTCTGGTTGGTATTGCAATGGACTTGTTGGGAAGTTAATAGCTATCATGTCAATTTTTATTTTCTAAATGAAACAATGCCCCCTGGTGCTCTAGGATTCGAGAGGTCTGATTTTACAGTCAAAATAAAAATAAAATCAAATAAGTTCTTTTCAGACAAATACTTATTATCCCTAAATCTTCCAGCTACCACTCAAATGCTGTCACTGTCACTCACAGGGGATGGGGAAGAACTCTGGTCAGCACTGAGCAACAAAGAGAAATCACAAGGAGAGTAACAGGGAATAAAAGCAAATTACAAAAGAAACATGCGTCCATTAGGCAGGGTAAAAGAAAATTACAGAAGAGAAAAATAAAGTGAGAGGGTTAAGACAAGAAAAAATCCAATGATAGAACAGTCAGAGAAAAGTCAAATTAAAACTGTCTGCTTAATGGAATGTAAAATCTAGATAGTGATAGAGAAGAAGCAATAATATTAAAAAATGGAAGTACTTTTTTTATAAAAGGATTGTATTTAATAAAGGTATTATAGAAGAAAAGGACAAAAAGGGTGTGAAAAATATGCAATGGCAAGTCTAAAAAGGAAGATAATATAGAAGGTATATATAAGTGCATGAATGCTACAGGAATTAGTAGAATAAATGTAGTTTGATATTTTCTGTGCATTAGAAAATAGATTATTGATGCAGAAATTTAATCCAAAGTCTCATCAGAGTTAAAATGTAAGCAAAGCTGATAAGCAATGAAAGGAAATAGTTGATCTCTCCTCAGTTTAACCTGTTACTAGCATTTGATTCCTTACGAATTAAGATGCTAAATTACAAAATGATTCTTGATGGGCATGGCATGCATGGGAACCACAAGAATGTTGCTTGTCCTGGTTGCAGACAGCAAACTCCAGCACAGCATGCCTTCTCACAGCCTCGCAGCTGACGGGAGCCTCAGCTTTGGAAGACCAATCAATAGAGCAGAGACTGCCATAAATCACCATCTCAGATGGAGCACAGGGCTATGAACACTACCAGAGCTATCTATAAAGCCAAAACAGACACACACACACAAAAAAAAGAAGGCAGAAGAAAGGAAAAGGAAACCACCACTTGCTGCAGCTGCAAGATGTGTAAACAACCCATGCTTTCAGGTTTTTTTCAGTCAGAGATAAAATAACACAGCTCAGAAGCAGGGATGACTGAAATGGCTTTAAGGTAGCTTTATGTTCCCACAGTCCTGGAGCAGCAATGAGTCAGTCAAGTCCCTCACTGTAAGTTAGAATAGCCTGAAGGCTGCTCTAAATCATTCTGGCTGCCAGTGACCCTGCAACAGCAGAGAAGGGTTGCTGGGGCATAGTAAAGTCTTGGCTGCACTTCTCTTCCTTTGGCCATGTCCTCTAGCCTGTCCAGAGGAGCCGTTGGGGGTGGGGGGATGAGGGGGAATTGGGGGAGAAAAAGAGAAAGGAAAGCACAGAAATAGCTGTGATGCCTGTTCTGCTGGAAGACCCCTGCTTCTATTGTAGTTGGCAGACGTCCAGTGGCTGGCTGTGGTCAGAACTGATCCCAGGCAAGAAAAATTCTGTGACTGGACCATGGCCAGGTGCAGTGGTAGGATTTGGTTTTGTTAATCTGATTTTCAAAGGCATTTTTTGAGAGTTCTTCAGATTATGTAGAGTCCCTTTTCTCTGGGAATCTCATCTGATCATGACTGGTTTGTAGCTCCTGCAGACTGGTGGGTGTTCGTATTCTGTGACCACTGAGGTCATTTTGTTGTGTACCAGTGTTAATGAGGTATTATCCCTACCAGTATCATTTGGCCTAGCAATACCAATATCTTAATGAATACTGCTGTGTAGATTTATACCATTGAGTCTAGCTCTTTATTTTCATTTGGTTTTTATTTACCTACTCTTATAAACTAAAAACATAGCCCAGTTTGGGAGAAAAACATGAGACTGGGATTTGATTTTTTTCTTTTAAGAGGAAAATTCTAAATAATATTAACAACTAATATTAGCAACCAGTTATCCTAACTCCAAACATTTACATTTTGAATTTGGATGCTTTGATGCTGTTGTCGGTCACCTCCCAGGTGGTGATGGAAGCTGCAGTTAAGAGTGTAATTTGTTTCCAAACTTCTGTAATATCCCAATCTTGCTACTTCAGTGTGAACAAAATTTTTGTGGCTTAGAAGAAGATCATGATGCTTTTCAAGCCAAAGGGCATACATTCTGAAACCTCCCCTTTCTCTCACTAAACAGTGAACAGACCAACCTTACTAGTGGGTAGTCAGAATTGGATTGTTAATGAACTAATTAGTAACAATAGGTTGTTGAGTAGGCTGTTAGAGGAGATCCTGCAGCAGAGGCAAAATATTATCCCTTTTAATAAATCCTTAAAAGCATTCACAAATTTTCATTTTCAGTAAACTGGGTATTTCATGATGTGCAAGAGAAGGAGAGTGATGTTTTGAGGTACTGAGCAAGACCATTGGTCTTGGAAGTAGTAGACATCTCCTATCTTGCACAAGTTATGCAGAGACATGTGCTTAACCTGCACATATACAATGGAAAGGTTATAGTTTGTACTTCCAGATTTATTTTAATGAAAGTGTGAGGAGGTACCTTCCCCACCGACCAAACCTCTGTGAAGGCAGAAGTAGAACATGGACATTCCATTCACTGCCTGTAGTTATCTGAGACAAAAGGATATGATCCCTTGACAAGCAAACGGTAGAGGAGTGGTAGTTTGTAACCACGGGTGCCGTGTGCATGTGAGCGAGCACAGATGCTATAATTAAATTTAATTCCATTGACACTGTAGCTTATAATGTCTTGGGTTTTCTGATAATTTAGAACAGAAATTTTTAAAGGAAAAAATAAATATGTGTGTGTTAGTTGGATTTATGTCAACACTGTTTGACACAGTCAGCAGCTGAAGACTAGATCTTCAGGGTGTAAATTCATTTAGCGCAGTTGATGCCAGGAGAGCTGTGTCAGACTGCAGTACTTAAAACTCTGTCCTGAGGACACCCAGTACCATCAGCAGCAACCTCATACACAGAATCAGTAGAGTTCCTTGGAAAGGATTCAGTTCTTTCCTGCCAGGAGCTCAGCACCAGCAGTGGTCCTGAAGATCTAGTGCTGCCAGAAGAGACACATAACCTCTGTCTGTTGCCTTTAATCACAACCGGGAGAAAAACTGTTTTGTGTTATCTTCGAGTCTGAAAACTGCTAACATCCCAAAATATTGAAGATGATCTGATTCTGTGTGATTTCCCTGCTGCTGTCTTCTCCCTGGCCTTTTTAGGTAGGACAGAGTGCAGCAATTCATGCTGGTGTTTGGGAGATTGTTCCAGTCTTACCTGTGACAATCCAAACACAAAGACCTTCCTACAATGGTGAGCATTTCATCCCATCCACAGTATTATCTTAAATATACCTGTCAGTTCACCAGGTCAAGCAGTCATTGAAGCTAGTTCTGGTTCACAAAAGAGAGCAGAATTTTTGGTACTTGGAGGAAGTGGTGCAAACTGGATATGCTCTGTACTTCCAATTCATGTGTAGGGCCACACTGGACAATACTTCCAGATATATTCCCTTGCATGGAAGAGCCCTCTGAGTAGGTATGTCTGATTTAGCAGTAGGATGGAGATGAAATCATGTCTGACATGCAAGTATTTTGGATTATTTAATAACTTAATTTTTCCTGGAGGATTGATGACTTAGTCTGTCATTTATTTGTTTGAGATATTTTATGATCTGATGATTTCTTCTCACATATTTTAATCAGGCATATTATGTATCATTGTTGCTTTATGTTTTCTATTACTGGGGATTAATTTTTCACACAGTATCTTCATTTAATTATATAATACAATCACATGTGCATCTGCATGAATAGGAAGAACCTATTCTAATTTAGCCATTATATATTATGGTATCTTGGGTTTTCCAGTAAAAATTCCCAAGTTTTTTGTTTTAGCATAACAATAGTCATATTCATTGCTTCTTACATTATAACAAAAGCACTCAGATGTCAGTTCATAGATTGACATAATCAGCTTTGTCTCTTAATTAGAAAAGAGAATAAAGCTGCTTAGGGGTGTCAATAAAATGACAGATGTATCATTAACAGAAGGCTACATTGGATCAGAATGGTGCAAATACTTGGAATTGAAATGTTAAAAATTTTTACTGATAACCTTTCATTTCTAATTTTCATTTTCTTTTTTCATAATTGAAAAATAGCAAAGGTACATGATACTGCATATATATGGAACAATTATTGGTGATGGAGAACTCAAGTTTATAACCAAAGTAGAGCTATAGCTAGGAAAAGTTGCTACGCAGGATTCCTGCCTACCCTCGAAACAAAACTCAGCCTGGCTAATGCACCCTTTGGCCATGCCTTTGATGCACTCCTCATCACCCCTATGATGTCACCAATTGTTTGTGAACAATGGAACAGCATGTAGATTTTATTATGAAATTCAGGACACACCCCATTTCTGACTTCTTGGTGCAGCACACTGTTTGAAACTTTTCGCAATCAGTATGAATATTCAGTTTAGTATTGACTTCAGTGAGTCCATATTTTGCAAGTTTTTCCAGCAGTTTATGATGCTGTTGATATCCACCCTTTGGTATAAAGGAAGTATTTACATTGTACTTTTAAGACACAAGGACTTTCAGTCGGAACTAATAGAAATTGCAGAATCTGATAAAATTACAAATATTCAAACACTGGGGCAATGGGAAGTACATACTTTGGGATTCAGGCATACAGATGGAAGTAAGATTGCATGCTGCATCTATGATCTGTCAGAGGGGTCTTATCCCAGCAGGGTCTGGCGCCCAGGGCATCCACAAAACCCAGCGTCTCATATCAACTTTACTGACAACCTGAGCTAGAGGATTTTCAGACTTCCTACAGATCCAACTGTCTTCTGGTAAGCAATATTAAGGTCCTTCCTAGGAGGAAATCTGGGCTGTTTTGTCTATTCAGCATCAGTCATATGACACAACTTGGGGTGCAAATGGGCTAGCTGCTAGGTCAAATAGCAAGACATTTGAGAGTCCACCCTTGGGTATACTCTAAAACACCCATACCCACAACCTCCTGTACTAGATGAGTGGCTGTACAGCCAGTCTTGGAGGCATTTCTGCAAGGAGAATGATGAATGGGTGAGTCACCTGTCTGTAGTCTCAAGTTTGCATCCATTTCTGCACAGTAATACCAACACAGAGGAGGCATCCTAAATCTTTGTCACTTTGTCTGCATCCACATTCTTTTCATTAGAACCTATGAAGCTCATTATCTCTCCACTAAAAATGTTTTAAACTTCAAGATTTCATGCAGTTTTGACACTTCCATAAATTTTGTGTCCCATGTAGAGACAGCTGCCTCATCTGCTGTTTGGGATTCAGCATTTAATTATGTGAGGCTCCAAAACAGTTGTAATGGTGCCCAGTTGAAATAACTGGTTGGAAAATATTGAACATTTTTTTAAATAAAATATCTAATTTTCAAATTCAAACCTTTTACTTGAGGGAAAATTGAAATTGCTGTTACTTCCACCAGGGAGTTTAGATCTATCCTGTGTCCTTGAATCAAAATAGGAAATTACTCAGCCACCAAGGCAAGCGGCTTTGGTGCTGGTATGATTGACAACAGTCCTCCATTGTGGTTCACTGGGGGGTTTCCCAAACTGGAGGAACCTTGGGAGAACTGAGAGAGCTGCCAGGAGCCTGTGGGTTGTGCCACAGCAGCTGATAGGACCTAGACAGGGCCAGGAGAAAAGATGTCCAGCTCTCCATGCCTTTAAAAGAAATCCTGAGGGAGCACCACTGCCCAGGGTACGGCACAGCAGTTTGTGTGGAAGGGTGTGCAGGAAGGGTAGCAGGAAGGGCACTGAAGCCCTGGCAGCTTGGTGAGGGAGCAGTGGTGTCCACCCGGCAGAAAGCCATAGCCTCTCCAAGCTCTGCACTCACCATGACTGCCCATCTGCCCAGATAGAGCTCCATGGGGAACATGCTGCCACCCAGGTGTAGGGCTGCAAGGTGGGCCCTGCTTTGCCACCAGTATCAGATAGCAGCAGCACTGAGCTCCCCTATGCCCAGGAACTCCTCTGCTTAATGACAGAGCTCCAGGAGTGGATGAGCAGGTTGAGGAGTATCAGGGAGTGCGAGAGACAGACTGGAATCTCACCCTGCCTTCCCTGAGACAGACCCAATAGGTAGACAGTACAAGAGATACAGAGGATTCCCTGTCCTCTCTCCACCTGTCTGAACACAGCGACTTAAGGAATAGGGAGCAATGGAGATAAATTCCTGAGCAATGCAGCAGGCACATTGCCTTTATGACTGCCCCACTGCCCGAGGTGCCCTGGCATAATAGACGTGAGGCTCTGTAAGTAGAACTGAACAACAGTGAGCACAATGGCTCATGTAGCATGGAGGTGTTGTCAAGGTTAAGTCAGCCTACTCCCTCTGTCAAAACCACTTCCATAAAGGAAGAAGACAGGTCACTGTCACAGGAAACTCTCTTCTGAAGGGAACAGAAGGCCCAGCATGCGGACTGGTCACACCTCTTAGGGAATACCTCTGCAGCTTCCTGGGGCCCAGGTTAAAGATGTGAAAAGGAACCTTCCTACCATGGTATGGCCTTCAGATTATCATCCATTATTGATTTTTCAGGTGACAGTGATGAAGTCCCAACAGGAGGTCTGAGGGCAGTCAAGAGAGACCTCAGGATCTTCAGACCCCTGGTTAAGGAGTCAGGTACAGAAGTACCCGAGTTGAGTGTTCTCAGTTTGCAGGAAACAATGGAGTAAGAAACAGGAGGAGACAGCAGATCAATACCTGGTTCCGAGCCTGGTGTCACCCTTTTTTTTGATCAGGGGTTGGCTGAACAGAGAGCTTTGTCTGGAACTAAGGAGAAAAAGGAGAGTTTATCACCTTTGAAAGAAAGGGCGGGCAACTGAGGAGGACTGCAAGGATGTCGTGAGATTCTGCAGGGAGAAAACTGGAAAGACCAAAGTCAAGCTAGATTTTAATCTGTCTACTGCCATAAAAGACAATAAAAAATGTTTCTATAAATACATTAGCAACAAAAGGAGGGCTAAGGAGAATCTCCATCCTTTCTTGGATGCAGGGGGAAACATAATGACAAAGAGGAAAAGGCTGAGATACTTACTGCCTTCTTCACATCAGTCTCTAATAGCAAGACCAGTTGTTCTGGGGGTACCTGGGTGCCTGAGCTGGAAGACAGGGATGGAGAGCAGAATGAAGCCCCAATAATCCATGGGGAAATGGTCAGTGACCTGCTGCACCCCTTAGATCCACATATGTCTCAGGGCACTGAGAAAGCTAGCAAAAGGGCTTACCGAGCCATGTCCCATCATTTACCAGCAGTCCTGGCCAACTGGGGAGCTTCCAGTTGACTGGAGGGTAGCAAATTTGATGCCCATCTACAAAAAGGGCTGGAAGGAGAAACCAGGGAAATACAGGACTGTCAGTCTGACCTCAGTGCCAGGGAAGGCCATGGAGCAGATAATTTTGAGTGTCATCATGGGGCACATCCAGAACAACCAGAGAATCAGGCCCAGCCAACATGGGTTTAAAAAAGGTCGGTCCTGCTTGACCAACCTGATCTTCTTCTATGACATGAGGTCCTGCTTAGTGGATGAGGGAAAGGCTGTGGATGTTGTCTACCTGGGCTTCAGTAAAGCCTTTGACACCATTTTCCACAGTATTTTCGTGGAGAAATTGGCTGCTCATGGCTTGGACAGGTGCACTGTTGCTGGGTAAAAACTGTCTGGATGACTGGGCCCAGAGAGTGGTGTTGAATGATGTTCAATCCAGTTTTTGGCCAATCACAAGTGGTGTTCCCCAGGGCTCAGTATTGGGGCCAGTCCTGTTTAATGTCTTTATAAATTATTGGGACAAGGAGATTGAGGGCATCCTTAGCCAGTTTGCAGATGACACCAAGTTGGACAGAGTGTTGTTTGTTGCAGAGTAGAAGGCTCTGCAAGGGGATCTGGACAGGCCAATTGTGTGAGATTCAATAAGACCAATTGCCGGGTCCTGCCCTTGGTTCACAACAACCCCAGGCAGCACTACAGGCTGGGGGCAGAGTGTCTGGAAAGTTGCTCAGTGGAAAAGGACCTGGGGATGCTGGTCAACAGTCAGCTGAACATGAGCCAGCAGTGTGCCCAGGTGGCCAAGAAGGCCAATGGCATCCTGGCTTGTATCAAATATAGTGTGGCCAGCAGGACTAGGGAAGGGATCGTCCCTGTGTAGTCGGCACTGGTGAGGCCACACCTCAAATCTAGTGTCCAGTTTTGGGCTCTTGTGTTTAGTTTACAAGAAAGACATTGAGGTGCTGGATCGTGTATGGAGAAGGGCAACAAAGCTGGTGAAGGGCCTGGAGCACAAGTCTTATGAGGAAGGTCCGAGGGAGGTGGTGTTGTTTAGCCTGAAGAAAAAAAGGCTCAGGGGAGACCCTATTGCTCTCTACAACTACCTAAAAGGAGGTTGTAGCCAGATGGAGGTTGGTCTCTTCTCCCAAGTAACAAGAGGTAGGACAAGCGGAAATGGCCTCAATTTGCACCCCAAGGGAGGTTTAGATTAAATATAAGGAAAAAATTCTTCACCAAAAGGGTTGTCAAGCATTGGAACAGGCTGCTCAGGGAAGTGGTTGAGGCCCTGGAGGTATTTAAAGATGTGTTGAAGTGACACTTAGGTACATGGTTTAGTGGTGGACATGTCTGGGCTAGGGCAATGGTTGGACTTGGTGATTTTAAAGGTCTTTTCCAACCTAAATGACTGTTATTTCATGATATTATGCAGTTGGATGGTATCTGGTTTTGAAAAAAAAAAGGATAATATATTTTCATAAATCTAGGACAAGCAAGTCTTGGATTCTTCAGAAAGATGATCCTTTTATAACCTAAATATTATTTTGTGCAGGAAACGACTTAGGGAAAAAATGAAACAAGTATTCATTTGCAATTGTAATGTCTCTGATTATAGTCCTCAAGTTGACATTTACTCACTTTAATTAAAAAAATTGAGAATTTTATTTATATTTTCTATTCCATCTTTCACAGCAGAGGGATTTAAAACATTTTCAGACCTACAGTTACTGTTCCATCTTATGATCTTCAATTAATAATATTTTACTTTCTGTGACTGGAGAATGAAAATGTATTCTTGATTTACCTAAAACTGGAAGTAGTTAGTTTACTTAGAACCAACAAGGATTACATTTGAGAGAACTCACACAATACAAGGCCAGAAGCTTCATTTAGGTTTAACTCTTATGCCTTTGAATACAGTAGAGTTTACATAAATATTTAAGAAGGGTGGCCACGGACCAATTAAAGGAATATATTTTCCAAGCATCAAGCCATTGTTTTCAGGCAGTGCACTAAAGCTCTTAAATTAATACATATTAAATCTGTTATGGGCTTAGCAGAGTTTTAGGCTGAGGAGAGGGAAAAGCAGATGAGAGCACTCCAGAGAGAGGTCGAGCAGAGATTGCCTGTGAGACACAAGAACCACTGTGCAGCTCACAGGATGTCTGCATGAGCTGAGGGTGGCTGCAGGCTGCTCTGCAAATCTGCCCAAGGAGGAGTGGGCACCACCATCGCTCTTAAGTCCTTTCTCTCTTCATTTTGATATTTGCTAAATAAAATTGGGGAGCAGCTGTTTTGTGGAAAACATATTTTAGGGGACTTTTTATTACTTCTTTAATAATACAAATGTTTTAAGATACTTCAGTTTCCCTCATAATGAGAGATTTAGTTTAAGGCTTGTTCTATCCAGGAATGTTTAGTAAAAAGACTGTGCTTTTCATATCCACTCACTTCAGACTAGAGAGTCTGTGGGGTTGCTCTTACATAGTGTGGAGCATGAATTATAGAACAGTGCTGCTCATATGCACAGTAATGTGAAAAGTATCACTATCCAGACCTAGGAATATAAATTTGCAAGTAATCAAGTTTATTGCTCCCTAATTGTTGCAGCTTGTTTAGGCAGGGACAGGACTTACCCAATATGAACTATGAGAAAGTATGACTTGAAAAAGACAGAGCCAGAGCAGAGCTCAGAGTGAGAGGAGGAGAGAAAGGTACAAGTGAAATGGAAAACCTAGCAGAAAAGTTTTGGAAGAGGAGGAAAGAATGCAGAAGCATATCTAGAAGGTGGTGTGGGGGGAAAGGAGAGACTCGTTGCAACTAGTGAACAGCAAAAGACGAGTGCAGACTGCAGCGTGCTTTCTACTGAAATAGATCACCTGCAGTTTCTGCTGAGAGAAGTAAAATCAGTTCAGATGGAGAAACTGCGATGGTGGAGAGATGGAGAATCTAGGCTGGTGGCAGAACAAGATGAAGCAGGAGCAAATGAATGTTTCTGGAGAATCTGGTTACAAGACTGTTTTTCTTAACATGCGCAATAGACTTGTAGCACTGAAGGGAGAAGATGGAAAACAAGTATCTGGGAAACAAATATAAATAA
This sequence comes from Pipra filicauda, assembly GCF_003945595.2. Classification (NCBI taxonomy): domain Eukaryota; kingdom Metazoa; phylum Chordata; class Aves; order Passeriformes; family Pipridae; genus Pipra; species Pipra filicauda. The sequence continues at coordinate 873,850 of NW_024103862.1, read as the reverse complement.
TAATTCAAAAGGGAAGAAGACCTACTAATACTGTGCTCATCTTTCAGGTTTTAAAGCTTTTGAAACATTCATCTAAGTACAGTGTTCAGCTACTGTTTTCCTGTGATATATGCCTTACTGACAGAATTAGTTACCTTCTCTCATTATATCAACTTCGAGTTTTATCTGAAAATAAGTGAACTAAATAAGGTACCTGGGGTATTTTTGTGTTTATTCAACTGCTGAGACCGTACTTTGGAATTTTTGAATAGATTTTTGAGCAAAATGTGTCCTGACTGTTGATTCTGTAATACCATTTGCGAAATGTCTGACATCTGAAACTCATGGGGGAGAGGAGAGAAATTGCTTGCAGATCACCATGTGCTTCCACTTGGGGAATGCATGGCCATAACTGTGGGAGTCATGAAATCATTAATTGAAAACTTCTTAGCTGTATCGCATCCTTTTTTTAAAGATGAAATGTAAAGTTTTTCTTCTTCTGAAGTTATGCACATGGAGATTTTAAGACAGAGTAGATGGCCCCATTTCTCTAGTTAATTACCTCGATAAATCAGGAGTGGGCTGCTGGTATTTGAAAATTCTGTGCATGGTAGACAGAGCAAGGGAGGGAACAGTTTTCTGCACTGTTCTGTTGTTGGTCTATAACTTAATATAATGCACTCGGGTCAAAAGGGTGTGACTGATACTCATGATGCCACCGTGGCTATAACATCAGAAGTTTGCTACAATGAAACTAAATATTGCAATAAAACTAAATGTTTGTGTTATCACTACAAAAAAAAATTGCTGCACCACTCAACTTTTCCTATGATGAAATTACTCTTTGTTTGCATACATGCATATGTGTGTGCATATAGAAATAAGTATGCTTATATACACATAATCTGTGTTGATAAATACATGTGTACACGCACACATGCATTCTGAATGAGTTGTGCTTGCCTCTTGAAAATGGCTAATACTCCCTGAAAGGGGAAATGGAGAGAGGGAGTGATTTTATCAATACTAGTAGATCTCACAACTGAAGATCAATTGTGCAATGAGCAATGTAGACATATGCTGTAGAAAGGCTGTTCCAGTCTCTTCCTAAAACAGGAGACAACAGATGTGTGTGGGCAGACAGGAGAGCACAGTGGGGAAACTGGACAAGACTCACCAACAGTCTTACTCATCCTCTGTGCTAGTGCAGTATGCAGTGGTTTGCAATGGTGACAGCGGTGGTTGGGATTCAAGAAGGGATTTGACTAAGGATGAATTGGAAGGGAAAGCGGGTGGACAATATCTGGACTAAGAATATATTGCAGGACATGAGAGCAGAGGCTCCCCAGATCTGAACAGGAGCTTGGTTTGAGAAGAAAGTTAACATTTGGTGAGCAAAGGGGCTGAATGGTGGTGGCAGGTCCATGGAGGCGCCTCAAGAGGGATGGGAAACCAGGGTGAAAGTATACAGAAGGAACTAGAGGAAGGAGAAAAGCATTTGCATATGAGTGGGCCAGGAAAACTGACATAAAAAACCAAATGTGAGAAGAGACATGACAGAATTAGGGGAAATCTGGGGGAGTTATCATCTTGGCCACCTAAGTGAGCACTTCTGGTCTATCTGTGTCATTAATAAAAACTAATACTCCCAAAAAGCTTTTGCACTCCTTTTCTCTCTAGTGATTAGAGAACTTAAAAGACATCCAGTTAACCAAGATTCTAAACTTTTGGACAGCTCGGTTACCTGACATGAAGGGTCTATTCTCATTATCGTTTTTGTTCTAACAATCATGCTGCATTATTTAGCATTCATACTGTTTTATAGGAAATAATACTCAATTTTTACAAGAATTATTTTTTTACCTCTGAAATTATATAGTACATACTCAAAGAAAATACAGTTGCTGCACACAGAAGCAGCAATATCGCTCCATCTAGCATTCTGCTCTCTTTCCTTGTTACCAGGGTTTTTTAAATGTGATAATGTCCCACCACTGTTTCTGAGATTTCCTGAATTTATTTGTTTGCTCTTTATTACGTAAGGAATGATTTCTGCCTGTTTGAATAAATTTCTGTGGGGAGTGCTGACATTCTTATCCACACTTCACTTGTCACTTCTAGGCCAGACGGTTAATATGATTTCCTACTATGAGCTACTTACTGTGTACAGTTTTAACATGTGTTGCAGCAAGGCAGTATATTAAAGTGCAGAAATTACTTATGAAAGAAATGAATATCAGACAAAAGTTGTTGGGTTCTCTTAGGTAAAGTCAGCTAATGTACAGCATAAATATGTTCCTGATAGTGGTAAAAGGCAGTAGGGGGTGGCCTTCATGTTGTGCTGCCATCCTTCTCACCTGAATACAAGGAAAAAGAGTGTTTATGTTTGCGGATAATACCTAAAGAGGAGCGACTGCAAGTCTGCAAAGGAGGGATTAGCATTCCAAATGGTGAACTGAAAAACACAGAGGACTGATCAACAGCATCTGGACAGGAGCACGATCTCTTCTCTGGGAAAAGGCTGAGGGCTGTAATGGTTCCCCGAGTTCGATTTTTATCTACATGGTGGTGTTTTTGCACAGAAAGCCGAGGTTGTGCTGGGAGGCAAAACCAGGTGTGTCACCCCTGAGATGGAAAAGGTAATTGCTCTGCTGTGCTTAGGGCAGGACACTGCTGGAAGAAAGGTGTGGGCTAATGTTAGAAAATTAAGAAAAAACTGACATAAGTATTTAGAGGTCTAGAAAACAGTTATGAGGAAGTACTGGAAGAAATTGAGGTTGTTTAACCTACAGAAGACTAAGGGGGAACAAAATAAGTATCTTTAAATACATTAAGTGTTCCTGCAAAAGTGAAGGGCGTAATTTATTCTCTTATCCTTTTCAGGCAGAATGAGAAGTAGTGGGCTTGAGGTACAATATGAAGATAAAGGCTAGATGTGAGGAGAAACTTTCTGATAATAAAGACAAATTGCTTGGGGAGACTGTAGAGATTGTTACTGAATATCTTCAAGAAGAGCATAGGCAAATATAAGGGAAGATACCGGTGCACAGCACCCTACCTGGGATACAAGGTATGGAATAAGTAACCTGTCATTATCTAGCTGATTTTTCTTTAAATGAAGCTGAATTAAGAAAGGAAAACTCCTGGGCTGGAAAAACACTCTCATATGTAAAATGTAATAGAATAACCTTGGGCTTGGTCATGGTAAGTGTTGAGTAGTCATGGCTGCTCTCACTGCCCTCACCCAGAGCAGAAACAAAATGGGATTGCAAAAATTCAGGCTATAAGCACTAAATTTGTATTAATTTTTAATATTGCTGATTTATCATCACATTGGCCAGGTCTTGTCTTTACCATGACTCCTCTCCTGGCTGTTATGAAACTTTACATTACATTTTGTAATGTAAAATTTCTCGGAATTTTCAGCCTCTGGTAAAACCGGTGGGTTTTGATTTTAAAACGACTCAGATTACTTTCCCACAATGGTATTTACTTGCCTTTTGGCTTTTTAGGCAATGTCCCAACCAGTATCTACAAGTACTTCTAGAACGTGTGGGTCCTTCAACACAGTTTGAAGTGTGAAAAATTGTTATGTACAATGTCAGCCTACAATTGTTGAGATAGTTTAGCCTAAACTGCAAAGGAATAAGATTTCCTAGAGACTGATGTTTCGGAGCTACCAAATGAGTTATTATTGCTGTTTTTTTGGTATTTGTGGATGACCTAAATGAAATTACTGGAAGAGAGAAAAAAAGAGGAGGCTTCTGAACAGATTACAACAGAAGTTGGAGATCTTAACAACAAAAAGCTTGTATGGTTTTACAGGAGAAAAGATGTATTTTTAACTAAAATCCCAGAAGTTCTTGACGTGAAAAACTTTCAACAAAAGGATTGCATTTTTCTGTGAAAAAAAATCACTGTAAATATTCACTTATTGGTTGATTTGTCTTTGTCGGTATTTCTCCCAGTTTGTCTCACATTACCACTGTTTTGCTGTACTGCTGGTTTTGGGAACTCTTCTCTCCTTGATGTGCTGAAAAAGGTATTTGCTATTTTTTCCTGAGTAGTTTTCCTTTTCTTTTGTGACTAATCTTTATCCTAATTTAAAAGAGAAGTTTATCAGTATTGCAGAATGAAACCACTTTACCTAGACATAAATATAGGCAGCAGCAGTGTGAGGTTTTTTCCATCCCAGGACTCTTGCTTCTTCTTCACTGAGTCAATCCATATCTGCATCTCTCTGTCAAGATGATGCATCCATTTACTCCACACAAGCCTCAAAAGAGTGATCAGAGAGGAGCAACATCTGGTCCTTACCTTCATAGGAAGTATGTAAACTGAGAATTTAAGGGTAGAAGACTGTCTATTGCTAAAAGTCTCATCTGACTTGTTCTGCAGGGAATACTTTTTCATACTGCATGTATTCAACATGGGAGATTTAGAGTTCCAGGAGATCAACGAGTTAGATAACCTGGGTGGGTTATTTAAGGCATGCATAATTTTATAAGTGTCAAAAATTTCATTGTGGCCAAATATTTGAAAGATAGTTTTATTTTCTGTCCTCATGGATGTAAAACGCCTAATGCCATGAGCAGGTCTGGAGACAAACTGTAACTGCAAAATTTAAAAAAATAAAAAGATAGACTTACTGGCTTTCTCCTGTCCTAAGTTTCCTGTATTCTCTCTCTCATAATACAAGAAGACGCTCCAGACACCACATTTCTGGGGATTACCTTTCTTGGGGTTGAAGCCTTTGGCCTCATTCCTTTCCTCACAGTTAGAGTGTTCATAAGCCCCTGGAAAGACACTGTCTGTCATGTCTTGTTGCTTAAATATCGTGATCAAGCCTGTGAATAATCTCTAACTGCTTTGACATGTTCATAATAGCTTTTGTTCTACTCTGTACCAATCCATTTCCATTCCTTAAAGTCCCCTGACACGGTGTGTTCCAGCTTGGACGTGGTATGTGATGGTTTAGCCAGGGATATTATGGAAAAATCAGAGCAATACTTTTAACTTTTGTGGATGACGACGGTGGCTTGGAAAGTAAAAATGACTCCTCTGTAGCTATTGATATTGTTAGACACTTTTCTCCTCGGCTTGTGGGTTTTTTCCACCCTTTGGAGAAAGTTGTTGGGAAGCGATCGGCTGAACCGGCGTTACCCTGCAGAGTGACGTGTTCACGTCAGGCTTCCTCAGCTGTGCTGTGTGCACTGAAGGCTGCGTTAACACCAGATGCCAATCATACACCACCAGTGGATTTGCAAGATTATAGGACAGGAAAAAAGATGAAGGTTAAGCACGGGGCACAATAGAGATTACTTATGGTAATGAATTGTATAATTTTTCTAGACAGATCTGGATTAATGTTTATCCCAGGCAAGAGATTACTGTATGTCTGATTCTAGTTGTAAACAGACATTATTAAACAGAAGGTTTATGTTCATGAAATGCGACTATGGGTGTTAAAGCACTTATGATTTATTATGTGCAAAAAGAAAAATTAACCTGTTCATCTGCTATAGTACAAGATGCGCTGTGGATTTTTGCATAATTTGAAAGGCATCTGCTCCTTTGGAATACAAATAACCAGTGAAATGAGAAAGATTCTCCTCTCATTTACACTGATCCAATGCCTTACAGTGCAGTGAAGTTGAAATGGTATAACCAAGAAAAGAATAGTCTTGTATATTTTTATAAAGCAATAATATTTCTGTGAGAGATAATGTTGGCAAAGTCTATTTTCTTGTGAATCTTTAGGGTATTTTCTTTTTAACTTAAAAAAAAAAATCATGTTCAGATTGCTTAACAAATGACCTCGTTTGGGTTTTACAAGTAATTCACTTTCACTAATTGAAAACATAATGTTTAGAGACCTTGAATTTAATAATTTTTTTTAAAGAATCTTTTCACAATATGTACATTGCAGCCCATTTTTCTCCTGCTTTATTGCATCACTGCTGCTTAGCATAAGTGAGATATAGATACAGCATCCACAATTTTGTGTGCTGCCTTACCTCAGTAGTTAAATAATCACACCTGAGTCAGTGCCTTCTATGTTTTAGGCAGGCTGAAAAATCTTCCCTTAAAGAAACTGTAAACAAACTCCAGAACTTTTCTTATTTGAAGTAGACATTTCAACTCTATTACTTGCTAACAAGGAACTATCTTTTCACTGTGAAAGCAAAGAAAAATTACAGTTATCAAAATCTGTTTGTTCTATTTATGGGCTGTATTTGTAGCCAGCTGATTTTTGCATAATGCCATTTGAAATTATCCATTTAACAATGATGGATGATACAACTGTGTTGCTCTCCCTCCACTTTGTAACTGATCTGTCTACTTATAGATTGCATTGGACATGTTGCTGATGCTTTATTTGTAAAATTCACTCACATATGTGAGAAATTTGTTTGTTAAGTCTTACTGACTTCACAGAGGCTTCTCAGATAAGTAAAAATATTCCTCTATAGAAGCAAAACCAGCCCAATATGTGGAGCAAAAAAACTGGAAGTATCATGAGGTTTGTTAAGTGAATTAGAACTTAAGCAGTTAAACTAGACCTAAATAAAATGTAATCTGTAAGATGTTCTGAATGCTTCAATTAAAAAAGTTACAGTCTTAAATTGCCAACAAAACACGTCATACTGCTCTTTTGTATTTCTTAGCTATATTTCACATTTGGTACAACAATATATATTGTGACATGAGAAAAATATAACTTTAACCCTTGTAATATTTTGCCTAATTATCAAATTTTACAACTTCTGTTAAGTGTGAGTCCAGAGTTAAAGTGCATGAGCAAATTATTAAGCAGTAAAAGTTTGTGTGGGCTTTGTTAAGGTTCAGTATAGCATCTGAAGGCGATGAGAACTTCTGGAAGTACCCATGGGTACTGGAGCTACTTCTGGAGTGTAGTTAAGAGTCCTTCAGGAAATGGGGTTAGCTGCACTACGCTGTTTAAAAGTTTGTGCAGAGAAGCGTTGTATTTGGCGAGGCACTAAAATATACGCGCTGCTCGTTTCTTTACTGTGTGTTAACAGACATCAATAAGTCATGGAGATGACCTCCATCTTCCAAAGAGAAGGAAAGCTAGAAATGAAGACACATTCCTGTTATCAGTCTGCTGGGGGTCGTAAGTTGAACTGGTGTTATATTTTCCTCCGAAAGCCACGTAGCCTTGACACGGTTTTTAACAGTGTTAAGCTTATTGCTGCTGAGCTAAACATGTCTGAAGCGAACGATGACCCTCACGTCTCTGCAATAGCAAAATGTCTCCCTGATGTGATCCCAAGGACTTGGAGCATTAAGTTAATTTTCCCCTGGATTTCTGAGCTGCCTTCTTTTTACCCGGTGGAGAGCTTGTGAGGAATACAGCTTCTGACCGAATGACAGAACATGGAGGGTGAAATTAGATGCATTCAATTAGAAGATGACAAAAAGCCTATCTAAATATTTGTCAGGATGCTACTTACGGGGCACAGTGTCCAGGAGGGGAAGTGAAAGGTGGCCACTCTCGGGACTTAATAGTCTGGGGAGAAAAAAATGGGTAAATCATCCAGATTCTTTACAGGCTTGGAGGGGATAATTGAGGGTATCAAGCTGGCTGCTATGCTTCCGGGGGTGGTGATCTTTCTCATGTAATCTCAGATTAGTTCTTTGCTTTTATTCGCTTAATACAGAAATAACCGTTTCAAAGTTTTCTGGACCACATGTGTAAATAATGTTGTTATTTGACCATTAGAGGATGATTAATGGAGTGGTTTCTGTGAGGTATTGAAGAAAGAGGGGCTCCACCTTCTCCTCAATATAAAAACCACACCACAAAACAACCAAACAAAACCCCAACAGCCCACAAAAATCAAAGAAATGAAAAAGGCACAGCAGATGTTTTGGCTGTGAGATTGTCAGGTTTGGACCAGAAGATTTACTGATTTTCCAGGGGACAAAAGGATGTTCTCAGAAACTAAAATTCAAAATTATTAGTCAGTTACACAGAAAGAGATTGAGATATGCAGCATGGTTTGGTCACATCTGCTTATCTGTAAATTAAATTTATAGCAACTTTTTAAAAATAAGTGAGCAAATCTCTGGCTTATAATTTCCTGCTCAAAAAGTTTTAATTATGAAAATAAAATAAAACAGTAAGTACAGCATACCATGGTTACCTCTTTTTAATTTTTTTCGTTTCTGTTACAGCAGTTCAGGGGAGAATGTGACTATGGTAGGGTTAATCCAGCTACATAAAAATCCATGCTGTGTATGATAGTAGTAAAGCTTGTGATCCCTTGATCTTTGATTAGATCCAAGCTAGTAAATATCTTGTGTTTAATCAGAATGAGTTGTTCTGCATGTAGTATAAGTCACCTTCACAGATGGGATGTAGCAGCAGAGTTGTTCACGAATATTTGTTTTAATCCTTTCCAGAACAATCACGCTTTATGTTTCTTTGTTGTAAATCAGAGTCAAGCAACTAAATGCCAGCATGAAGGAAAGACATTTACTTGCAGTCAGGAATAGGACAGTGTGGGAACCTTTTTTCCTTTTTAAAGAAAAATGTAACTTAGTATGTTCTTAAAAGGTATTTTATACTATTCTGTAAACATAACTAATGCACCATGGCTGCTTTTTTAGACTGGGATGCAAATATTGTTATCTAGAATTTCATCCTAAACTGTTCATACGCATTTCTATCTTAGACTATAAATATAAAGAGACTAAGATTTATTATGGTTAATGTTCAGCCTCTATTATTATCCTATATTTTAAAGGTATTTAGTTATAATGGTAGCTATTCTCTGTGCTGGTAAGCTGAAATTACTAAAACATTATCTGTAAGGCTAGTTGTTTTGTGTGGTATGTCGGCGTCCTATTTACCTAAATCTGTCATAATTGCCTTCCAATACATCTTTCTCTGACATGCCAAATATTGAAAATGAGAGGACTCTTTGCTGGAAGACTTTCTACTGAATATCATTTTTCTGTGTTCATAACTTGATGGTAATAGCTGGACAACCTGTAGTTAAATGCATCTCAATTTCTCTCACTTATTTTTCCTAATCACCACACAGAGCCTTCAGTGCTCAGAGGTGTGATTAGATTTAATCTGCCATCATAGCTGAAGAACTTTCTGTACAACGTATTATACATTGCAGGAATTATATATGTAAATGGTGGGTCTAAGTATAATATATAAATAGATATAAAGATGAGTTGCTCTCATGCCAAAGCTAATTCCTGGTTGTTTTTTTTTCTGTTTTCAACAGGAAGACTGGAGAGCCCCCACTAATAAATGGCTGGATTCCTTACCTTGGGAAAGCTCTGATTTTTAGAAAAGATGCTTTCAAATTTTTACTGGATCAGCAAAAGAAACTTGGGGATATTTTCACTGTACATATTGCTGGTGAGAAATATTTTAGTGTATCTCTTGATTTTTTACTATCAGTGAAGTTAAACACTAATTCAAATGTTTAGTTTAGAATCTTACTGAACCAAAAATATTTTTCTGTAGCATAGACCAATAAAAATGACTCATATTTACACATATTATAAGCATAATTATTATCCATAGAATATCACTATGAACATGTGGATATATATACATATATATATATATGCATATTGACAGAATTTGTAGGTATGTTATATATGAATGTAGATTTTACCAACACATTTAATTGTGTATTGGGTTTTTTTTTCCCTAAAGAAGGGAGAACTAACATCATCTTGACACTGCACAGAAAAATATCAGGTTAAATTTAGAAAACACTTAAAAAAAAAGTGCAGAATTTGCTCTCACACATTTTACAACTGGTTGACAGGAACACAAGGGAATGAATGACACATTGACTCAGTGATACAATCAGGACTGGAACACAGGAACTTCCCGTTGCCAGCCTCTTTCTCTGATCATGCTTACTGAAAATAACAATATAATAAAGGATGGTATAACCTTGTTTCTTTCTGTATTTATAACTGTGTTACTACACTAGATCGAATACAAACATTTGAGTGATTTTACAGAGACGCTTAGCTGTAGAAGAAAAACCTAGAATGAAACTGGAATCTTGAATGAAAGTTAAATATGTAAATTTACATATGTATATATATGTGTATATATATATATATACACACAGAGATCTACTTTTTACTAATATCAATTTAAAATCCAGTGTTTGCCTCTGTTCAGAAGAAGACAAGCTCTTTTTAGTGTAGGTGGATGTAACTGTCTCCTACCCCTCTACATGCTGATATCCTTGTTCAAATGATCAACTTTAGAGTTAAGTCTATCTCATTTTTAGTTATTCCTATATTTTTAGGGAGTTTCAAACAAAAACGTTAAGGGTAAAGTATAAAGCTTGCTTCTCCCATGGCAGAAGCATTAGCTTTATATTTCCATATAAGTAATATTTTGCAATAAAAATAATTTTTGTCTTCAAATGTCAACTACTTTAATTGCAAGCTGTGTGTTTAATTAATAATTTTTTTTTTCTCTTAACAAATCTGTCTTTTTGTTCCTTTGGAAGAGCATTTTTATTCTATTAAATGTGTGATTTTTTTAATTCATTCAGGATTTTTTCTTTGGAAACTGGTATGCTCAGATTTTTTCCAACTTGAAAGTGAGTTTGACACAGTACAACACCAACTTTTGTTGAAATACAGTCTTTTTTTATTGTTAATGTGCATTCACACTACAATAAAGTTTTGGCTGCCTACAAATACAGGTTAATAACTGTAATTCAGATATTATCATAGTACATTCATAAAACCAGATACAGTCATACGTCATAATCCTAAATGTGTTTAATCAAATATTTATTTCTCTTTTACCTCTTTATTATGTTATGCAAGACTGTGCTTAGAAGTTTGTGTTTAAGCAATCTATGAGTGTAATTTAATTTCAGAATTCTCTATTTGCATGATAAACCAAATTCCATTTCAGATAATCTCCCCGTGTTCAAGTGTTTTCAGCAAGCCTCCCTTGATAAAGACTGAAGTAAATAGAGTGAATTCTGGATATCATTTCAGCCTTGTGCAGGAAAATGTTTGATTTTGTGCATTTGTCATAATAGAGATACCATTTTAAGTTCTCTTTTTTCAGTATAGAATTACTGACCGTCAGGACTTCACTAAAGAGAAACAGTTTGTCATCTGCAAGTCAAGAAAGAAACCTAAGCTTGTTAGTACCTCTTAACGTGTCCTGATCCAAAGGCGTACAGGATTTCTCTATGTCTTACTGATTTGACAAAGATGATGTTTATACGTTCGGCAAACATAGCGTAGCCAGCTGTATGTGGACTATCATTACTTTACCCCCCTGGTGGATGTCTAAAGGTCCTGTCAAAAAATTCTATCAATATATATTGTTCTAATTATTGGTTCTCAAACTAGTTCATTTGGAAAATGCAGAACGATGCTTGGAGTTTCTGGCGTTGCCCCGTACCGGTGATGCGATTTTGCTGATTGTACTTTCCCATGTGATGAGCAAATGATTGTCATCCCTAAAAGTCGCAAGGGACATGGATGTCATCTTAATAAAGAAATTAAAAAGCAAATCTTTCTATGAGAAACAATGTAAATTCCTGACCTGTCGCAGAAAATAGTTCTCTAATTGGTTTTGTGTGGTGGTGCAGCAGAATCGTTTTCCCCAAACGTCATGCCAGCGCAGCACCACTGTACATCATTGTCAGCAGTTCAGCAGAATCTCCCTAATAAGTGGATGATTACGTAAATGCAATAGTCTTGAGGGAAAAAAAAAAAAAAACAGAAAAGAAAAAAATAAGGAGGGAGTCTGTGGCATTGAGATGATCGTACTTCCCAAGCCTCTCTGCTTGTTAAGGGTCAGCAGCATAGGCAGACGGCTAGGTAAGAACTTAAAGAGCTTGAAACAGTTTTGTCATTGTTTCTCGGGATTAAACTTTTCCTGAGAAGTTAATGGGAGTGATACTGAACCTTGCATCACTCTCTCTAAGACTAACTCAACTTTAAATAAAATAATCTTATTGTTTTTTACTAAGCACACTTACCTTTTCAAATACTGCTGCTAAGTCATTCTTTTCTTTAAAGCACGATACACCTACAGTAACATATCACATTTTTCTCTCTTAGGCAAAAGGTAATTTACATTAACTTCTTACCAAGCTGAAGCCTGCTGCAAGCATTACTGAAATAACATCCATCATTAGATGCTGTCTGAAATGCTTGTCTTTCATCATTAGCATTAAAAAGCTCCAGAATGCATTATTAGAGTAATTTCTTAACTATCATACAAATACTGGCTTCTGTGCTCAGATTTACCAAAGTTGACAATTTTCATATTTTCCACATCAATCTTCTATTTCTAGGAGACTGTAGAAACTAAATGGAGATAACCATGCTATTTGCAGCATGGGTGTAATGCAGACTGAAGGACTGGATAGTGAAGTATGAATTCTCTGTAGCCATTTAAAAAAAAAATCAGAGGGCTTTTAACAGAAACAAGGATACATCTCTTGCTTTGACTTGTTTCTACTGTATTAAATAAAATAGTTCAGTGACTTAAACTATTAAAAATTGGAGTGTGACTTTTCTATATGTACATGTCTACTTATTTTTGGTGTTGGAGGATTTTTTTGCAAGCTAACAAGGAAAGGCTTAGTCTCCAGTGGTTTTTATATAAACACCTTCAATATTTAAGGCTTCCTGATTTGTGGAGCCTGTGGTATGTCTCCATTCTTGGCTGATTTGGCATTTACCTTTTCCAATACTCTAAAGGAAATTCATGAGTATCAAGATTTTGGTTTGATTTCAGAAAAGGTTACCTTTTAGAGATAGTCTTGGCATTAGCTGCAATGGAAAGACATGGGAGGGGAGGGGGAAGATGCATTTTAAAATACCAAATAATAACTGGAAACTTTAAGAAAGATTTGCATTTATTAGTCTCTGACACCATGAGGGACAATCAGTGGGAAGAAACCTCACTGGGGACAATGACAGGATTTAAAAAGCAAGATTAAGGACCATATTGACACTTAAAAAATTTAAAATCGTAACTTGAGGTGAGAAAGTTTGTTCCACTTCGGATGTTTGCTGTTCAGGGTAGAGGAGGTGTTGGGGCACAGTTTTGTAATTAGCAATCTGTTCCTATATGGAGGAGACTGGGGTAAGCAGTGCAGCCACGGAGTGCATCTGTGTGTGAGGATGACTGTAATTGTTAAAGGTTTCCATACCCACTCTCACAACAACAACTTTCTAACTGCCATTAATTACCCCTAGATTTTAGTATTTTTCTAATTAAGAGATCTAAAATTAGATTCTCGATGACATACATGAACAAGCTGCCTTTGTTATAGAAGGGTTCCGCTTTCTGACTGTCTAGACCTTTACTAAATGCAGCAACAAGAAATATTTTGGTTTATGTGTTTATATATGTTGTTGACTTGCAGTGGTGTGGTCTGGAGCCTGAATTGATTCTACGAAATGAATTATATTTTGGTACATACTTACTTTTTGCTACCAGGAACCTGATGAGAATAATAAAATCGGGATATGTAATATTCTGTTTCTCAGGGATTTTTTTTCAAAGTATGTGCTAGTGTTGAGTGAATTTTGATTTAAAATTATTGCTAAAATAGTTTGTTGTCTGAAAACTCGTTTGCTAAAAATCATTTTCTTACTTAAAAATGATAAGAATTGATGTGCGTTTGCTAAGTGTCTGATTAAAGATCACAAAGAAACTCATATTTTGCATCAGAAATAAGCAGATGGTGGACAGATGGTTTAAATTAATATTAATTAAAAATCTTAACTTAAATTGTTTACCCTGTAAATGCAAAGTTAAGAAGCCAGCTTTCATCTTTAGGGTTAATAACACTCCAAATCTATTTATTAAAAATTGCTCCAATGGGCATTTTTTCCAAGCTTTGATCACAAAGATGGTAGCCTCAATAAAGAGCATGAAAGTGGGCGAAAGCTGGAAAGAGAGAGTGATTTTAGGACACTTAACGAAGATCCTGCACAGGTCGAGACTAAAAATTCTTTTCAACCTCTGTGGTCTGGAAAGGAAGAACTGGTCAAAAAAAGGAGACTGAGAATTCAAGATCTCTATTTCATGCCAGTTTCTCAAAATATTTTTTCTTTAAGATTAAGTTTATGTGTATGGTTGATTATGTTACAATAAAGCAAAATCCATGAGTATGTTAAGAACTCTCACACACTGTTGACAAAAAAAAGGGGGTCAAATTCTGTCTCAACTTATCCTTTACATTTCCTTACTGGTTCACTGCGATTGCAGTTGATGTAATTGGGAGAGAAATTATGGCAGCTGGTAATTGTAGAGGAAGTCCGGGGTACACTCAGATACCACGGAGCACTCTGTGTGTGTATAAGTCAGAACATGGAATAACTATGATAATTCACGTATCACTATATGGTAACCATGGATACTTGTTGACATTTTTAGTGGTAGTGACTACTTTATCTCTGGACATCTGTCACAGAGCCAAATTTGGTCCTAAGTTAAGCATGTAGTGTTCCCATTAAAATCAAAGGAGATTTGTCCCTTTAGTAAGACAGAATTAGACTGTAAGTGCTGGAAAGTTTGCTAGTTTCCAGATTTTGTAACTGGGATATTTCACAGAGGATGTGTACATTTTAATAGGTACCCTTTTTCCGTCTTCATTCAAGGTAAGAATCAGGAACTCTAAATTTAGAATCATGTGTGAACAGTTAAGATTTAATTGAGCTTTGGGAGCATTAACATTTTGATTCATGACAGTTCACCCAAATGCTTTTCTTTAGAAATTGATAAGAATTTTAGGGCGAAATTGCAAGATTTTTTTCTGGCAGGGGCAATTTAAAAAAGCATCAAACTTGATGCAATCCTAACCCTCTGTACAAGCAGCTGAAGTTATCACTGTGTCACCTAATTAAGTACCCTGGGAAGGGTAGGAAGTTGTTGGTGTACTCTGACACAATGGGACTGTGTGTACGCCAAAGGAGGACCCATGGTAAAAATGGTGGCCTTCTACATTGTAAGCTATGACTTCAAATTCACATCGTAAGGTAGTCATGTTAAGCATACTAAGCACATTCTTAACAGAAAGTTAGCAAAACTTCAGGGGAAAAAACACAGATGTGAGAGATGTGAGAGAAGGTTTAAATGTTTAACTGCAGTGTGCAGTTAAACCTGTAACTGACAGATTTTGAGTTCCTGTGTCATTTACTTGGAAAAAAGCTGCCTAGGTGGCATGTTTTCCACTCCAGCCTCCGTCATCCACTTTCCTCTATGAAGGTGAAATGTGTATGTTTTTCACTTTCCACTGGTAAAAACCCTCAATTTTCAAATGTTGCTGCGACTCCACACTGTATTTTCATGAATTAGACCGGAGTAGTAAATGATTTATTTCAGAGCACTACAGTTGAAGAGATCACACTCCATTGTTGGCACTAACAGGAGATCAGTCTTAATAGAAATGGCTTCACACTGATTTTAGAAGAGCCTTTAAATTGTACACAGGTGGAATCTGCGACCTGACAAAGAGGATCTAAATAAAAGTTATTGCTTTTTTTATTATTTTTTTCTGTGCAGATTTATTCATGTATCTTTGTTTTTTTGTTTTTTTTTTCTGCATGCTTATTTCGCAGTCTTTGGTTTATCAGTTATTGCTTCTGAAAGTGTCACCAGATTATAAAAGCGCATATGTCTCTTAATTTTTTCTTTTCTTCTATTCAGGTAGATATATTACCTTTATCATGGACCCATTTCAATATGTTTATGTCATCCGGAATAGCAAGCAACTTGAATTTCATGAATTCGCTAATAAAATGGCTTCCAAAACTTTTGACTACCCAGCCTTGTCAAAAGGAAAATTCCCCGATCTCAAGGAAAACCTGCACAGAATCTACCAGTATCTACAAGGCAAGCCTTTGGATATCATTTCTGACCACATGATGAAAAATCTCCAGGATATATTTGAATGGAAATGCTCACAAGCAACAGATTGGGAAACAGAAAAAATGTACAAATTCTGCTGCTCTGTAATGTTTGAAGCCAGTTTTGTAACACTATATGGAAGAGTTCCTGCTGCAGATGGCCACAAAGTTATTAGTGAAATCAGAGACAAATTTATCAAGTTTGATGCCAGCTTTCCCTATTTAGCTGCAAACATACCAATTGAGTTGCTAGGAGCTACCAAGAAGGTTCGAAAGGAGCTTATACATCATTTTTTACTTCAGAACATGACAAAATGGCTGGGAGGGTCAAAAGTGGTCCAAGCCAGACAAGATATATTTGAGAAATATGAGCTGCTTGGAGATTATGACAAAGCAGGTAGGAAACTTATGAATGATTGCTTGTCTAAAATAAAATAATTTACTATAGACCTTTGAAATAAAAAGGCAAAATGGCGACCTTGAAATTTTTTTATGTTCTTTCTAATTGGCTAATGATAAAATGTTTTACTCTGAAACAACCCTCTATGATAATTGATTTTTTTTTTGTGCTGAGGTGGTAAAACAAGATACTTAATGGTGATAATGAGAAAGATTATAACTGAGCTGCATTTCCTCCCCTTATTCCCCCCACCCCCCCGACATTACATTTCAAACTATTCTCATTAAGCAGAAAATTAGACTTCAGAAGCCTATTGGTCCTCATTAGCATTCACTGATCCTTGGCTGGGTCTGTGTCCTAACATCTTTTAATTAGCACACTGCAAATCTAATCAGTGTAATAAACGCTATTAATCTTCCTTTTCACTTATTTTCTCCCAGCACATCATTTTGCCTTCCTGTGGGCCTCTGTGGGAAACACGATTCCAGCTACATTCTGGGCCATGTATTATCTTCTGCGGCACCCAGAAGCTCTTGCAGCGGTGCGTGACGAGATTGACCATTTGCTGCAGTCAACAGGTCAAAAGAGAGGGCCCACATATAACATCCACCTCACCAGAGAACAATTGGACAACCTGGTCTACCTAGGTAATTTATTTTTATCTGTTAGGAAGAGAAGAGGGGCTCTCCCGGCAAACTCAGTTTATCACTCATTTCTGTTTACTGAGAAGGTGGAGGACACAGCTGCCTAATTGACATAATAACAGCCATTTACATCAATTATAAATTATGTAGTTTATAGCTGTAGATACTCTCATTGCATGTAAACATTAAAGCCTAGGTAATTAACTATGCAAGGTATGCAAAAGGCTAAATCGAAGCTTTGCAATTATTTGAAAAAAAAGTTGATGCCTATTAAGTTGTTTGATTCTGAGCATCTGCCGATGTGTTAATGCATTTCAAATACTTCTGTATGGTACTGCCAAGAAAGACCCTTTTCTGAAATTAAAGTGGGGTAGTGTATTTAAACTGCAAATATATTTTTTTCCATGGGCATTTCTTTCTCTCTTTAACAAAACAAAAAAGACTTCTAAAGCAGGCTTCTGTTGGACAATGCCTCCAAATGAAATATAAGAAGATAAAAATTCACACAGTATAAATGGTGTTTTCAGTACTGAAAAAGTACCTTTATTCAACATAATGAACTTTAAGGGAGCTACACGTCTTCCAGTTCTGGATCAGAGGTTCAAAGGGAGACCCTTGCCAGTGCCATTGGAAGTTGTTTGATTCAGGAGCTGTAGAGGCCTTCAGAGCATGAGCTGTTGATTTCACTTCATTTGCTAGTGCACAGACACTGGCAAGAGAAATGGTAAAATTAGCCCAAGAGAGGAGAGAGGGTATAGCAGGTAGGTACCTTTAAGCATCTGGAAGTCTCCACAGGATACACAACAGCTGAATAGAAGTTTAAAGGTTCCATAATCCTCTCTTTTTAAATATCAGAAACAGTCCCCTGTTCAGAACAAGCTCATGTCTATAGGTCTTGGTAGCGCATGTCTATTATGTCTTGGTAGCTCATGGCATGAACTGATGTTCCACTCTTAAACAAAGCTTTGTCAAGAGATGATGGTGAAGCAGTGCAGTCTCTGTGCCTGGTCTGGATCTAAGTAACAGCTGCCATTCTCCAGGACATTCCAGTGTGACGTCTCAAGAATCTGTGTTCAAACTTGATTTGCTTCTTGTAGTACAAATATAAAATTGAGTTTGATCCAATTCCTTTATGTTAGAGCATTAATATTAATCTTATATAGCATGAGTCTACTAAGTTGGTTTCATCTGGAGTCATGGTTGTTTTGATGCAAATTTATCTCTAACCAATGGAGAATGCTTTTGAAATAGAGGAGATATTGGATGACAAGGACACTTCTGATGAATAATATGACATTCTAAGCATTTAATGTACTTTTAAGGAACACGAGTAAATCTGCTTCACATCAGAGCTAGCATACACCAAACAATAAGTTACCAAGCATCAAGAAGATCAAAGGAGAATTTAGTTTGTATTTGGAGACTGAGATAGGAATGGCAAGGGAAAAAAGGGGAAAAAAAGGCTCCCCAGAAGTGTAGGAATCAGGAAGATAAAAGCATGTAGTTCACTAGAACCATCTGGTGCAAAACGGTATGAACAGTTTAAAACATTAACTGTGTCATTTCTCTGCTTCTCCTTGAAATCTTGAAGTACCTTGGTAGCATTTGATTTATGTGTTGAGAGGGAAGTGCCACATCCTACTTTGTAGTATTCTTGTAACACTTTTGTTAAATTTTATAATCATGTTAAACATAATGTCATATGAACAGAAGCTCGATTTCAATCCTTCTGGCACTTAAGTCATAAAGGGCTGGATACTGTCCCATAAAATAATAATATAGAAAAAAAATCTGTACCATAAGAGAATTAAAGTCATGCTTCGGTGGAAAGGGGAAAAGGGATGTTTTGTTAATAAATGTGGAGGTGGGACAAAGGTCCCAAATTGCATTGTTTGCACACCAAAAATTCCCCTGTAGCAGGAAGGCTCAGGCCGCTGACCCCAAACCTCCAAGGCTGAGCTTTTCTTCCTGCTCCCCTTGTGCCAACCCGGGGCATAGGAAACTGGGATTTGTGTCCCTGCTCTTGAGTAAGGCAGGCCAGGTGGGATTCTTGCATGTTCATCACCTTGTCATCTCATTCTCCTGTTTTAAGCGCTCTGATTCTTCGTCCTCTTTTTGGCCTACTATAACAAGAGGCTTCTTTTTGATTCCTCATTCAATGGAGAACAAGCATGAACTGCTAAAAGTCTTTCTCGGGAAGTAGCATTGTTATTGTGGTCAGGTTCTTTGGGTCAAGAGAACAACATGGCCTGATTTATTCCTGAATTCTAAACACAGTTATGTGATTTTTTTAATTTAAAAAAAAAGGGGGCAGAAAAAAAAGACCAGACAAACAAACAAACAAAACAAAACAAAACAACTAAACAAAAAAACTAAAGCACTTTTAACCCAAAACAAAGCTAGCAAATGTTGGCCCTCGTTATCTTTTTCTGATGGCATTTCTGGGGCAGCACACTTCGTATTGTATACGTAGGACAATACAATCCTAAAATCCAAACGTGTATTTGTGTGCACAGACAAGTTAGTCGTTATGTCTCACAAGAGAGTTCTAACATGGCAAAGGACACATGAGAATGGTCTGTCAGTTAAAATGGTTATAATGAAAATGCCAAGGGTAAAGCAGAGATATACTTAGTGCATGTTTAATGCTAGGCATGTTTAGTCAGTTCGTTTGTTTAATATTAGCCCATTCATTTATATGGTGAAGTATTCTTGCCTCAGGTCATTGCTGAATCCCAGATATTTCCTGCAAAAAAAGCACAGCTTGAAAAATTGTTTTGTACATGAGAAAGGATAGGAACCCAAAAACAACTAATACAGAGTGCATATTCATAACACAAATGCTAAGCATTAAAATCCTTGGTTGGATTGAAAGAAATAAATATATTTTTCTGGAATGGGCTGGGCAGTACCATTTAGTTCTTTGTACAATGCAAATGTACTTGTTTCAAATTATCGTTTGTGTTGGCACACCATGATGCCTGTGGGTAAATGACCCCCCCAAATATTTGCATACTCAATAGCTATTTTCCTACAATACACTCTAATAATTATGATACCCTATTACCTGCTATGTGTTAGTGTAAAATTAACAATCCATTATTGCACAATAAGTTTTATAAAACATTTACCGATAGAGATCATGTTTAATTAAAATTAACTTCCCTACGAAAGCCAAATGCACTTATGATTCGCAATGACCTTTTATTACCTGCAGTCCCTTGTTTTGGCTGGATGATTGACAGCTTGCTGTTTGGCTACCATGTTGTATTTCAGCTGACAAGACTTTTCATTTTAACTCAATTTGCCTGCCTATCACAAGCTGGTGGCAGGCCAGGCTCAAGTCACCCAGCTTTGCCTCAGCAGCTTGCTCTATTTCTCATTAGTACGCATTTATTCAGTGGAAATTGGAAGACAAATGCTTGAAGGCATGTGAACTAAGTATAGCAAATTAGGGTTTAAAGACTGAATATTTATAAGTATATTGAAACAGTTTTTTTAAAAAAAAAGTCTAGAATGAATTGGAAGCTGAGTGCTAGCTTTAGTATAAGAGAAATGAAGAGAGAAGTGGGAGGATTCTAAGAATAACAATACTATGAGAGATATCTCTCTCTCTCTTTTTTCCCCCCCTCTCTCTCTCTAGAAAATATGTAAAATCTCTCTGACAACACCTTATCAAACAACAGCCTGGCTTCTTTATGTAGCGCTCACACAGTGAAGTTTAGCATCTCATGTGTGTAAGAAGGGAGGAAAAAAATGAGGGTCATGTTCATTTGCTGCTTGGTTATCCCTTGGTATGCTTTAAATTGCCTTGTTTGTTCGGCACAAGCACAGAAACAGATGTTGCTCTACCGTGCTAGATAATTTACTGTACCTCACGGTGCAGAATGGAAGGCCTCCCAAGCTACCCAGCTGGTCTGTCAGCGGCGATGGCTGGTGTCTGCTGAACTATGACAACTGCAAGTAAAGGCTGCAGTTTTATTGTGCAGTTGTCATTCCTCTCAATGTATAGCTCCGGCATTTGTGGAAAGCTGACTGTCTATTTTTTTAATGTAAGCCTGCAAAGCCATATAAGCTCCATTCTCCTTTGTTGATCATAATGTGACTCATTACTTTTGTCATCTAATGATTATCGGCATGATCGCTCAGAGCAAGAGCCAAGCTTGCCTTCCCCACATAACTGGTACTGGAAGGTAAAACAGATTTGTCATTTACGATCTGACCGCTAAGCCACACTTTGTGCTCCATTATTGTGATTAACTTCTACATAAGATATGCTGCCCGATTGTCATTTGGGATCTGGCAGCGGGCAGGGACTGTGCGTTTTGTGGGAGAATGTCCACCGATAGGATGTGACCGCATCGCTTGGGCGGTTAAACATAAACCTGCTATTTCGCAGCATCATTTTAATAATTATTTCTCTCTTTCTTTCCCTCCTTCCCTCTTCCCTGTTTGATTTCTGCTGTTGCTATGCATGTCACCACCATTCCTAAATGGTGGACCAGCATGAAGTTACCAGCTTCATTTTCCGCGGGTTGAAGGCAGTCTGGAGCAGAGAGTGGACCCTTCCTTTGTACCGTGCAAAGTTTTGTTGCCAGAGCGCTGCCAGTTGAAATCTATCGTGTCAGGTGCCTTGTGGCTATCCGCAGTAGAGGCCATCTTCTGGAACCAGGGTTCTTTTCTGGCTTCGTCACCAACAAGCCGATTTGACTCTGCCTGATTATAGTAACGAAGGCAGTCCAAAAGAATATGCACAGACTCACTGTACGTCACATTGAATCACGGCGCTGGCCACACAAAGCTGACCGCAGCCTCATTTCTTTAGACAAATGCATGCTTAAGGAAAAACCTCCTGCAAGAAAGCATCCAGGGCCACTTTATTTGCTATGCATGCTGCACCAGATTTAATTTTTAGTGAAAGAACGTTTGTTATTATTTTTTTTCAGAGGCATCTACACTGGGTAGCTACTGTCTCTAATAAACTAACCTTTTGGGTGCAGCAATTGCAGTGCCTTGGTGAACACTTAGAGAAGGCTTATTTGATATCACAAAATGTAAATGCAGACACAAATGGATTACTACGTGCACATGAAACCCCATTTTAGGCTGTTTTTCACACTAATGATTGGAAGGAATCAAGTCACATATAACAGTGCCCATACACACTGGTGGAAAAATAGTCAGTTTTGATTACAAAGTGAGAGATGCAGCCCTAGACAGGAGCTACATGCTGATATACATGCTATCAGAATGATTTATGCAAATTATGCATATTATTCCCAAAGGAATTCCTCCTCAAACTGCCAGGATAAATTGCCGGAAATTAGCCATAAAATCTGTCGTGCTAGGAGCAAAAGGTGAAGGCCACTGGGAAAGCAAGGACATTCAGCTTCTGGAGCCTTCCAGAATGTGATGGTGGAGACAGAAATCTTGCTTTCCCCAAACCTGAAAGAACTATGTTTTGTTTCCTCTTACTCAATTAGAAGTGTCTTTCTCTCTTAAAATTACCAAGCAATAATGAATTGCTTTCATTCACTCTGACCGTAACAGACACTATCATTTGGCAGCATAGCGCATTGAAAAGAAAATACATTTAAAAATTCTCAGAATGACTGCAGAATTAACAAGCAGAATGATCTTTCTAACATATAGTCCTGCCATTACATCCAACAGCTTTTGAAAAGCAAGCTAAACAGCTCCATGGATGCTTTGGCTGGTGTTTGCTTGCAACCGCCAAAATATATGTAAATGCGTAAAGCGTTCGTATCTTTTTATTGCGTTGTTTTCAACATGATGCCTGAATAATGACTTTTCACCCAAAACTTGGTGCTGCTTACAACCGACAGGATTTCTCAGCACCATCAGTGAGAATCACATCGGGAGGTTCAGCATCCCGGCTGCCCCACCCCAACCCTGCGGGGGTGTTTATTGCCTCCTCCTGATCTCTGCTTTATGTTTGGTTGGTTTATGTGCTTTTTTCCTTTCTTTTCCTTTAGTCTGCTCTACTAAACCCGTCGAGATTAAGCAGCTGTAGCCATGTATAACTTCCAGTCATCTCCCATATTTCTGACGCTTCCCCCCCTCCTCTGCTTTTTTTTAATCGCAGAGAGTGCCTTAAACGAGAGTTTAAGGATGTGCTCGTCCTCCATGAACATCCGCATCAGCCAGGAGGATTTTGTTCTCAAGCTTGAAGGGAATCAAGAAGTCGTTTTGAGGAAAGGAGACTGGATAGCCCTTTACCCGCAGATTTTACACATGGACCCTGAGGTCTATGAAGATCCTAAGGTAAACATTCAGCTGGTGCTACTCTTTCTACTCCAGGCACATCGAAGCAGCCAAGCCGTTTGTGATCTGTGGGTTGTTTTTTTTTTTTACTGCTGTTCCGTCTTGTGGAACAAATCTTCCTACTTTCAGATGTATTTTCTACAGCCCTACAGGTCAAAGGATTCACGGCCTGAAGAGAAATATGGTGATGAGACTGACTGCGACTGCTTTCAAAGGAATTGACAATTGCACATTGACTACCATAAACTTTAGGCTAAATGTGGGCTTTGTTTGGCAGTGGATCATTTGATACCCAAGGAGGGCTGAATAATAGAAGGTGGTTTAAATAGCAAATAATGTGGGCCATTTAGCTAAGTGCCCGCAAAGCATCATTGACTCTCTGAAGCCCTATAATAGCAGTGTCTTACTTGAGCCTTATGCTTTTTCACCTCCCTTCGTAGGGATTCACCCCTTCTTGATCAATTAGAGTGTTGTGAACTTGAGACTGTAAAGCTGTTGCTCTGCAGCGGAGCTCGGAGGGTAATTGTGTCATCTCCTTGTATTTTTCTCTGACGCTGGAGTTAATGAATATCAAAGACTCGAAATTAATCCACCCTGCCTCAGCCTTAATACGGCTTCAGAAGTTCACCACCTGCATGCAAATTGAATAGTCCTCTCGGCTAGGTTGCTCCCCAGATTGCTGTCCCCAGCCCAGGGTGCCACAGAGGAAGAGCAAGGAAGAGCAAGGGTGCAACGCTGAGGCTGTTAAATGGCTCCTCTGCCTCAGAGGCAAGAGCTTGTACCTGATCCACTCCACACCCCTATATTCCTAAGCAAATGGCTGTCTCCCATGTTGATTTCCATCCTTGGCATTTGAGGCAAATAAGAACTAGATTTTTTTGCATGCTTGTAGAAAGCCCATGTTAGAGACATTGCTCCCTGAGGCTCTCCCTTTCAGGGATTTAAAGATGTGAGGTTGCAGAGAAAAGATGAGAATCAAGTGTCTGGTTGGTGTGGGACAGCATCTCGCTGTGCAGGAACCCTGCCAGCCTCAGTGAGAGGAGGTGTGGAGCATGTTGGAGTCAGCAGGAGTAAGGTGTAGTCACTGGGATGAACACTGGAGCCATGAAAATTAAAATTACTTCCAGGAGGGTTCTGCTGGCTGTCCCCACCCAGAAATGAAGATAAAGCCTGCTAAAAAAATTAGGATTTTAAAAATAATCTGTCTACTGGCAAATAGTTTTTTAATAGTTTTATCCTTTAAAAGGATAGATAGCAGCTAACAAATAAGCTTTTTTTTCATTTTATTCTTAACACTTTATTTTGGAGAACATTATTGATTTGTCAAAAGTCCATCTGTTTGTTTAGGTCCTAGACCAAAAGCATCAGTGTGGAAACTGATCCCCTCCCTTATCCAATAATTGCCGGAATATATTACCATATTTCCATTGCTTGAATATATCTGCTTAGTATCAGCTCTGCTCAGCTTTCACAGTACAGCTTTAGTTCATATATTTTATCTTTTTGATAGTGAATGAGCAATCCACACATTGCAGTACATTGATTTCAGCACATGGGCCCTCTCGAAAAGTGGGGAAATCACTGTTCTGTTTGGTTCTTAAAATATGCAGTGTGCTTTCAACAATAACTACTGAGGATCAGATAGAGATGGAGAATGAATTTTTTGAAAGGTGCAGTCTTGAGCTTGTCATGTATTTAGGGAAAACTTTTCCTGGGAAAACAGGCAGCTTGACGAGATAATTTTGTAGCAATGCTTTTTCTCCTGGATACATAAATTTAAGTTCAAGCTATCTTCTGCTTTGGCACCGTATTGTATAAGTGTAAGCATATATTGGTGACCTCTTTCTCCACTCATCAAGGCCTAAATAAATGAGTCAGTTTTCTACGAAGTGGATAAGTGAACCCCTAAATCCTAATGCAGCTAGTTGAGGAGCTCAGTAAATTAACTCTGCAAAACCTGTTGAGTGAAATATCAGGAAACCCTGCAGGAAACCCTGTGTGGTGACTTCCCAAACAAAGCTAAATACAAGATTTGACTTATATCAATCACAGGAGATTGCTCAGTTTTCATAATACCCGTAGCAGGCCATCCACACAGAACTTCATCGCCTGTCTTTGCTCACTGGCTTCACCTCTTCCTTGCTTTGAGCCACCCTGTCTCTTCTAGGAGACCTTGTGCATGGCTGAAAATTTCTTCACTGTCAAAAGTTAGTCTTTATGTAGCTAGTGAACTAGCTTTTAAGGAAACGCTACTCAACTCAAGGGGCTTCAGCAGCACAAGCCTGAGTCACTGTCATTGGTTACATTCCTGTCTTACACTTGTTTTCTGCTTTCCCAATTCCTTAGACACCAATTTATTTTTTGTTAAAAGCAAGTACAAGTCTCAGAAGGCTTTTATTATGACAAAGCAAGCATAAGGTTTGACCCAGTGTGTCTGTGTGTTCAATACCACAGTTCTTAATTGCTCCAGACACCAGGAGTGCACCTTGTGGAAATGTTTGAACAAAGCTAACAGCTCTGAGTGGGGTTGGGTTTTTAAGCTATTGCAGTTCATATTTAGTGGTGTTTTTTTAGATCGGCAGGATTTAGATTTCAGGAAGTGAATCTTGTTGTTATTCTGGGCTTTCATTTGTTACTGTGCTACTTCAAGTGAAGCAATAACTTCCCAGGGGAAAAGATAAGGGCATGCTTCCTTTTGGCTGAGGTGTTCAAAGAGATTGAAAAGCATTACTTGTCAGTGGAAGCAGACATAGAATCACCTTTATTTTTGTGGAATATCCAGGCCTCTGCCATTTAGAGAAACAGGCTCCTGTTCTTCAGCACCCAGAGTTACATCCAGTGCACCTTCTACTTGTTCCCTTTCTCATAGACCACCTCCCCTGACACTGTCTTTTCTCAACAGCAAGACCTGCAGTGCATGGTCTTCAGGGCCTTTAATCTGATGGGTAAATCAGTATCAGTGTGTTTTTAACGGTGGTGTGGGTTTTTGTAATCAGTTGAGGTCGGTTTCTGTCTGACTGACTTGTTCCCAGCCAGCTCCAAATGGCTGCTGCTATAGCAGATGTATGCAAAGCAGGACAAATGCTAATGAGTGACCATAAGCAAGAAGTGTCTGTCATTTTTATTCAAAGCATGCAGGAGGGTTTTGTAAGTGGTTAATTTGCCATTGACTGAGTGAGGATGCCAGATCTCCTTCATTCAAAAACGTGAACGATCTCTACACAGGGATCCTGCTACTGGAAATTGGTCAGAAAGATGTTCAGTTTATGGAACGTAGGTTACAAGTACAACCTCAAACCTTACTTTGTAGTTGTCCTGCTTTACTCACAGCTTCTGGAGCAAAACATTTGAAGGAAAGATGTGGCAAATTAAGCAGCAACTATCTCCAACTGAAATGAAAATTGACTGCAAAGCATCAGATCTGGTTTTCAAATAATCTGCACCACTAGGTGCAAAAGAAGGATGGATTTTGCTCTAGCTTGCAAGAGCAAGATCAGTGCAATGCATTAATTTATTCATAGGCATTTGCAGAATTTGTCAGTTTATCCTTATTCATGATGTATGTACCACACTGAGTGCGTATGATGCTTTACAAGAAAATTGTCCTTCCACTAAGGTTCATTGTCCCTGCTACAAAGCGGTCAAAATCTAATTACAATCAATACAGGCCAGACACTCGGTGGATGAGATGTGGAAGTTGAAGGAGCTTGATGAAAAAGGGCTAAGCTAAGTAAGTGGATTTAAGGAGTGTTCTTTGCAGGAAAGATAATGTGAGTTAATGAAACTTGAGGGAACCAAGTATAAAGAAGAAGCTGTCAGCTCCTTGTCTTCCTCTTTATCTTATTTTCTGGGTTTCAGACGCGTTACCATTGTGCAAAGAAAGCAGCTCATGTAACTGCCTTGTTAGATATCACGCTGTCTCTCTCTCTTTTATTTTCAGGAGTATAAGTTCGATCGATACATAGAGAATGGAAAGAAGAAAACAACATTCTACAAGGCAGGAAGAAAACTGAAGTATTTTCTAATGCCATTTGGCTCTGGGATCAGCATGTGTCCAGGGAGGTTCCTCGCAATGAATGAGATGAAGATGTTTCTTTTCATACTATTGTCTCATTTTGATGTAGAACTAGCAGAAAACAAAGCTGTCAGACTTGATAACAGTCGTATGGGCCTTGGTATCCTCCTGCCAGACGTTGATATTGCCTTTCGTTACAAGCTAAGGTCCTTAAGAAATTGAGCAGCTGTCTATATGCCTTCTACTAATCTCCATGTTTGCTCTGTTTCATCACTCAGCTTTACATTTTTGAAAACATTTGCTTTTCCCCTCTCTGCTTTTACCTCCTTCCTCTTTGTTTCTAAGGAGAAAAGCCATCGGGCTGGAGGTAGATATAAGATGCAGGGACATGCAACCTCAATTTGTCCTACCTGAGTTGTGAGAAGTGAGGTGAGATGACAAGACTCTGGCCAAGTAAATAGCTCAGCATCCCTACAAGATGGATCCCCATACTCCTGGCCATGAGATGAGCAGGATTTACAGGGAGGATGAGAGCAAGCTGAATCCAGGCTATTTATATGGGAAACAGGCTCAGTAGCCCTCTGTCCTGGGGGTTCACCCTTTTTAGGTTGGGAGGTCCCATATACCCATCATCTGGAGGAGTCTCAGCATCTGCTCAAAGAAGCATAATAGTGAGAAAGGGGGAACTTAATTCTAGGGAGTGAAAGCATTTCTAATGGTTATTATTCTAACTTTTTATTTGCTCTGTTCCCTTCATGGTCTTGAGAGTCTTAGCCCTTATTTGGAAGATGTGATGGAAGATGTGTGGGGTGGTGGAAGATGATCTGCAAGAATGTCTTACTGGCAACACATTTCTAACTTCAGTTTTATGTACTGAGGTTGAATGCTTTGCTTCTCTTACTATTTCTTTTGTTGCAAACTGGTTAAATATATTTTTTTTCCTGCAGTCATTTAAAGTCAGAAAGGAAGTTTTGTTGATTTTAATAGGCTCTGGATCAAGCCTAAATTATCTATTTTGGCTTTTGAGCCAAAAGAGGTATATTCTTCATGGAGGAAATATATGACCCTGTTTGAAATGATTCTGTCATCTCAAAAATTACCTTCTGTTTGTCTCACTGTTTTCTTAGTAACACATTCATGCATTTATTTTGACTATTTTTTACCTTTGTCCATTTCTCTAAAAAGGCAAAAGAAGAAGAGGGCTTCAAGGGCAAATGTGGTATCTAAAACTGCTTTTTAATATTGTTTTACTGTGCCTAAGTTTTGAATAGGCAGAGTGGTGTGACCTGTGTTTGGAAACAGACTTGTCCATCTGCAAAATTGGAAAGTAGGCTTTTCCTTGGGGCCAAAATTTGAGTGAGTGAAAATTCTGGGCAGCCACAGCAGTTGTCTGCATGCTGACTGCCCAACCTGCTTCACTGGGTGACCAGCTCTTGTTTCAAAAATCAATTTCCTAGTGCATAGGATCTGAGATTTTAGACCCTGTCTCTCTTCCCAAACATCACTTTGGAGACTGATAAGGATTCTCATCACTGTCCAGTCTCAATTTGCCAAGATGATAATTGTGATGGGAGAATAGCCATGTCTGTGGGCCTTGCCTTGTGTTCCCAAAAACCATCTCTCTTTAGAATGTGCCAGTATAAGTCTTTCAAAATCAGAAATTTTACTCATCTCTGAAGGACTTGATGATCTATGGATGAAAACTGTAGAATTGTTTATTATTTATTGTTTCTATGTAGGGGCTTGTTCAGTTACTCGTGTAAAGCACACACCCTAAATAAGCATCAGTAACCGTAGAAAGGCTTTCAGAGATTGGCACAGCCACATTCCAAGGAGAAAACTGTGGTTTTGTGAGATATATTGGATAAACATTTTCTATTCATATATAGTATCTATAATGTCTACAAGTCTGGAGTACACTTACATTAAATGGGCTTTGCGGTTAATTCAATGCTTTAACTTTGCTTCAACATTTAATTACCAGCAAAAGCTGATTATTGCTTTGTGCCACAGAATAAAATTGGGGTTTATGGAGAGATTCTTGTACTCAGGTTACTTACTCCTGCAGTTACTCTGTAGAAGCTATTCTGTACTCGGCTGTAGCTCACAATCCAGTTTGGTCATTAGAGCCTGGTTTATTGGGAGAGGAAATGTTGATATCATTACACTGTTGACTGTATTCCATTATTGCTTAAATGTAAGCTGTAAAATGTCTCATACCACAGTTATGATAAATCTTTCTTTGGCATCCAACTTTAAAACAAACCTGAGGCAACTGTGAAAATAACAGTGGTTATTTGTTTTAAACAGAAGACTCCTTTTTATAATTGTGTTCTATTTTTAGGATTTTGAATTAGAATATCACTGGCTTCTGCATAATTTGATAGGGCATAATAGGACTGTGCCAAAAGGACATGCAAATCATTAGTAGTTTCAGATTAGTTTGCGATCAGTTGGTATAGTATCTATTTAGAAATTAAAAGAAGAACTCAATTGTCTCCAAAATAGCAAATTAAATCTGTAGGGTATGCTCCATTTAAATAAAAAAGAAAGAAAGAAAGAAGAATAGTCAGAATCTTTCCCAAGAGTTGCAGGAAACCTCCATGAAGACACTTGGAGGCCTTGCGTCAGAGTTGGAGAGCGGTCTCTGCACTGCACAAGAGGCCAGCATTTTGCTGGGAAAAAAGTTATATGCTCTTTTTGCTCAGGCACTAAAATAATCAAATGTTAAGCAGGGCCTACCCAGCTTGTCCTGGAATTGTGTTCCTGGTAACCCAGGCTCCTGGTAGATTGGTTTTGCTGGTAAGCAATGCATCAATACCTTGGCATACCCCAGCTGCAGAGGAAGTAAACCTCACCCCCATCTAAAGCAACGACAGCTAGAGCAGGACAGAGGAAATGTTAAGACCTTTGGGTCCATGCAGTCAGTAACTGAGGAGATGACATATTGAGAGCCAGCAGCTGCTCTGTCTCAGGAGTCACTCAGTCTCCATGGAGCTGGGATTCAAAGGCCCCTGGTTTTGGTATTTCTGGTCAATAAACTGAGGCAGCACAACAGGGTAAGGGTGCAGCATTCTTGGAAGTCCCACCTGGAGCCAAGCTGGGCACAGAGTGCTGTGCCAAGGAGAGCACGTTTCATAACGCAGGGCACAATGCTGTTTTTGATGATCTCCTCTGGTGCAGTACCCAGGAGCAACCAGTTCTTGGTGTCCGTTGCCGGAGCACTAAGATGGCAAAATCATCTAAACAGAAATAGCAGTGCCATTTGCAAGCATTCAGGTGCCAGTGGGGCTGCCGGGAAAGGGGGTGGGAGGCAGTCAGACATGTTCTTCCTTGTCCCAGCTCTTCACCTCAGCAGGGGGGTCTGCCCTGCCAGCCCAGCAGTGTCTGGCATCCACTGACCTGGCAGGTGTAGGGTCAGGCAGGAGGGGTGCATGGGTACCCCGTGAATTTCTCTGCTGTTCCTCCAGTGAAATGGTGCATTCACTCATCACTTTGAGATGTGACTCAGCTGGTCACTACCAGCCTCTCACTGTAAGTTGTTGATATCTATGGCTGTATCAATAGTATCTTTTGCTATTAGAAAATATATATAAGCACCTTTTTTTCTCATATAAAATGGATTTATAGAGTCAATACAGCCCTTTATAACACTGAAGAAGAAAAGTTAATTTATCATGAACTAATGTGAATGCTAAAATCTCATTTTTTAATTATTATTATTATTGTAATTTACAGATTGTGTTTTCTCCATTTTCATGCTGGCACTCAATACTGCTATAAGCTATTACTTAAAAAACCATCCAGTATATGTGTACCTGTTTGTAAATTAGACTTTCATATCTCTGCCAATATGTTCTAATGTACTAACATAAAACCATGTAAGCGTTGTTCTTTAGTTTATGCTTTTAAGTCAGTTGCATGTCACTACTTTTGGCACTGCTATTTTTATGAATAATTACTGGTCTGTGAATTTCTCTTGTAGAATTATACATGATCTTTTATTTTGTCATTACTGAACTTTCTGTCATTCAAAAGACTGTGAAGTGCTCTTAATTGTGCAAACTGACATTTTGTATATAGACGAACAACAGCTAGGTTCTACTTTAATAGTTAATATCCATCATTCAGGCTCGTAAATTGACTAAGGTAAATTGTGAATTTCTGAGCAACAAAATTGAAACTTCATTATTTTAGTAATCTAACATCTTAAATAAATTTTGTATTTCAAGGAAGCAATAAAAAGGAATATATATATTTTAATATTGAATGACTGTCCATGGTATTTTTTTCCAGCTTATGTTTACACTTTTCTCACAGATTCACAACTATTGCTTTGATTTTTTAATTGTTGTTTCAACATACTGCATTTTTCTGTTACTTGATCTTGAAAGATATTTCTGTAAGGAAAAAAAAAACCCAAACCTTTAATTCAGCACTGGCATAAAGCAACTCTTTTGAATTTAGGAAATTATCAAGTCTGTTTTTTTATCCCCCTATGAAACATAAACCAGTTCTCATCAGATGAGGAAAAAAACCTGGTACATCTGACATTCCTAGGACGGTATTAAAATTAGTATGAAGATCTGCAATCCACTAGCTATTCCTAAATGCAGCTCCTAGGCTTTTCCCTTTGCAAACCTCTGTGTAGTACAAGATGTACTACGTAGTGTAAAATATTCTGTCTTCTCAGATCATTCATTTTAAAAGGGGAAATGAATGAACTTGCTACGATATACAGCACTGCACCAGCAAAGCATAACTTGACTTTTCTAGGTATCACTGTATAGCTACTGAGTTCTACAAGTAGGTATTTAATATCAAGGTTGTACCCTAAAGACATCAGTGTTTCTTCATTCCTTCGTGCAGAAATGCTTGTCAGGTATGTCTGCGAGGGTTGTAGAAGATATGTCCTAGAGAAGACAGACCTGCAGCATTTTTCTGGGTTTGATAAATGTGTGTGTAACTGTGCAATTGTTTTAACTCCAGGCTACATTAGAAGTTACTGAAGTTTATAAATTAAAAAGGTGGCATTGTTCGAGATCTTAGAAGGGCACATTTCTGAGTGAGCTTTCTGTAATGGTCTGAAAGATAGCTTGGCAGGGAGGAATTAATTAGATCTCTTAACATTGTATTTTATCTAATATTTTGTTTGATACTAGGTACTTTCTTACCATTACTTGCGTTGCACTGTATTTTAAAATTATTCAAGGCATTAATTTAACATGACATATGCTTAACTCATGTGAGTAGAGCTATTCTATCAGACCATAGAAAATTAAGTATTTTCCTGCCTATTGCCTAAACCAGCCTATATACCCTGGCCACATACCCTCAACATATCAGAAAAATGATCTCATTATAAAAACACCCCTTAAAGCTATGCTTATGAAAGTATTGTGATCCTTAAGTTACTGTCTATGTTTATAAATAATAATATGAAGAAACAGTTGCTGCATATATTAAAAAAAAAAAAGTAGACAATGTCCCATTTTCATTTAAAACCAAGAAACTGTAGTGGGATCTTGATCCTCATACAAACCAGTACTGTGCCTACATAGCCTATTCTATGCATCAGCCTTGCCTGGGATCTCAGGTACTGAGGTTGTGTGAGTCCATCATTCGTAACAGCAGAAATGTGCTTGTCTTCAAAACTATTTACACCAAAATAAATAATCAAAAGAAGTCTAAGCTTCAGCTTGTTCTTGCTAGAAGCCTTGCAGGATTCTATCTTTAAGGGTTTGTTAAACCGATTTTGATGTGTTGGCTGGAGTTTTTTTCCCCAAAACCAGCAGCTACGAGTGCGGCAAAGTTGAATAAAAGTCTAAGTTCTGGCTACAGGGAGAGTAAAAGTCAGTAAGGAAACACCCTGTGATGACTTTTGACAGTGACTTCTTTCTTATCAGCTCATCTTTCCAACTACCCCTTTCTTTCAAATAGTTTGGTCGCTAGCTAACCTCCTACAGGCAGCAAGTCTTTCACTGTCTAATTTCCATCTTGTGAGCCAGTGAATCGCCTCTCTTCGCAACGTATCTTTCAGTTGCTTTCTAAAAATGAATTCTTTACAGCAGCTTCTCGCAAAAGCGGCATCGCAGGTGGCTGCAGCTGGGAGAAGTGCCGCCTCGGTGAAGCTTTGAACCTGCAAAGCGGATGGGCATTAGATGAGCTCGGGGTTGAAGCACGGGGGGATGCCGGTGCTTCGGGATGGCTCCGCTACGGGATGCCCCCGGCCCGCGGCGGCGGCAAGAACCCGCACCCTCGCCCGCCCGACTCCCCGCCCGCTGCCCGCCGGGCTCCCGGCGCCGCTTGGGCTCCCTGCGCTCCGCTCCCACCTCCACCGGCCCCCGACCAAATCAGGGGAGAGGCAGGGTGAGGAAAGACTCCTGCCGCCCCTTCCCAAAAGCAACTCGAGCTTCCAGGGACGCTGCAGTGGTACAAGGGGACGGGACCCCGAGGAGGTTCCTGGGAAGCGGTCTGGGTGTTCGGTGAGTTTGGAGGGCTTCGGCTGATGGAGAGGAGGTTTACTCTGGAAAGGCGATTGTTTGCCCCTAATCCTCAATTATGAGTATTTAAAAACAGTATTAGAGGGGCAATCTGTTCTGCAACTTCTCGGAAGAAATAATTGTTGATTTAGATAAGCACTGATCCCTTCAGTGTTTGATGAAGACGTTAATTTATGGCTGTCTAGCAGTTTATGGCGGTCATTAGATTTTCAGCTTTGTCTCTGTTCGAAAAGTATCTTTATTTTTTATTTTAATCCAAGACAATTATGTAAGAAAACGGTTATGTTTGATCTAAAATACATCATTTTCCTATAGCATTTCAAATTATTCACAGATCATAGTTCTTATGTGTGCATATATGAATTTAAAAATACAGCAGTAAAGTGCTTGAAACAGACCATAAATTTGCTTCCTATTTTATTACACGTCTCTGAATCAGGTTGAGAGGACAAGGGCAACTAGGGGCTTGGGGAAAGATTTAACCCTTCCTGAGGCTGGAGAACCAACCGAACCAGAGCAAATTCCCCTCCGGAGCGCTTCGGGGATGTGCGGGGGGCGGGCTGGGTGACACCGAGCTGATGGGTGACCCCGGGGAAATGGGGCTGGCTTCAGCTCTTTGCTCATTTAGCAGATGTCCCTTCTGCGATGTATTTGGCTGGTAGGAGCTCCGGAGTCGGGCCGGGGGGCCGGGGCAGCCACGCCGTCTCCTGCTCCCGGCAGCGGATCCCACCTTAGCCCCTGCCCCGGCAGGATGGCCCCGGAGCGGCGGGCACAAGCGGCTTAACCCCTGCGGCGCCTGCCTCAGCCAAGAGCAATACTCCACAGAGAAGCTCTGTTACGCCTCTGATAGGCTCCTTTAGTGCCGGAGCCTTCCCAGACACCGGACGGGCCCCGACGGGCAGCAGCGACCCCGCGGAGCGGGAGAGCGGCGGGGGCCGGGGCAGGCGCGGAGCCCAGAGCGACTTCCCCAAAGTTTTGTCCCGCTCCAATAAGGACCTGTTTCGCCGTTTGCTTACAGCCTCGGGATCCCTCCGGCCTGTGGGCAGTGGCAGTGCGATCACAGTTACAAATGATTCTGGAGAGAGTCGTACAGTCCTGGCTCGTCTATTTAACCCCCCAACAGCCCCCCTCCGCCATCACCACAAAAAAAAAAAAAAAAAAAAAAAAAAAAAAAAAAAAAAAAAAAAAAAAAAAAAAAAAGGTGTTAATTGCTGTAAAGTTTCCGAGCACGTGGATAATTTACTTTGACTGCTGCTTTTTAATTAAAAGCAAACTTATTTATGTTTCTGATGTTTATATTACGCGATTTAATTACGTTTAGAGGCAGCGTCGCACTTTTTTCCCCCCCTTCCACCCTAAATCACATTTTCATTAAAGGTTTTAATAAGAAAACTCACTTGACCACTATTCATTATCTAGTTCCCTCCATGCACACAAGTTCACTTACCCATTCATTTATTCACTTACTCATTCCAGCAGATCCGCTGCAACTGCTGCTAGCAGGGATGTGAACACTCATAATTATTTGTCAAAGTCTGGAAAGTGTATTATCCCTTCTTCTAGTGGTAATTAGTTACCATAGCATCTAATACGTAAATGTGCCCAGAGCACACCATTAACAGTTAAGCGGAGGATTCAATTTAACACATGATTATATCTTTCATAAGTCATTACATTAGGAAAGCCAATGTCACTCATGCTGGGACAATCTTAGGCTCCGAGCCCGGGTAAGGGGCCGGGGAAGGGAGCCGGGCTGGGCGGCGGGGGCAGAGGGAGCTCCGGGTGAGGCTAGGGTAGATCCCGGTTCGGTAGGGCGGTTGGAAACGGGAAGAAGCTCTTTTCAAAAGGGGACATGTTCATTTCTAGCTAAGTCATCTGTCAAGATTTAAGGGGGGCGGGGGAGCTTCTCTCCTCCCCTCAGCCCCGACATACACGACGCCCGCCTTGGCAAGACCTTCCCAGGGACTGGCCCGGTGGCTTCGCGCTGCTTCCCAGCTATGATGCTCGGTGCAGGGAGACAGGAGAGTGGAGCCAGGAGTGGCAGCACCTCTAGCTGGCACAGACCCCTCGCCCCCCTTCGAAGGAATCGAAGACGAAGTAAGGGAGCCCAAAGTCGGGCGGCAGCGGTAGCCAGGGTTTTCATTCCGCTGTCCCGTCGCTCCGAAGCGGTGACAGACGAGAGAGCGGTGAAGGGAGAAACCGCTCCATGTGCCACAGGCGGCAGCGGCCGCCCTCGCTCCCCAGAGCCGGCGGGGAGCATTCCAGGCGCGGCCCGCACCCTTCGGACCCTGCCCACGGGAGCCGGGAGGCAGGGCGTGGGCCTCCTCCAGCCCCTTGCTTTCCCCACAGCCCAGATCCCGGCCGCTCCAAGAGTTTGCTGGGACCTGGCTTGTTTTCCCCCACCCCACGGCCGGGCAAAGCCAAGCAGCGCCCGCGCCTTCCAGGGGAACCTCCCCGGGAAGAAAGCCCGCTCGGTAGCCAGAGACAGTAAGCGGTAAATATTGCAGCAAATGTGTCCTGCGATGTTATATGCACGAACACACACTCACGCGGACACACACACGCACACACACACAGGCACGCACCACGCCAAGCTGGTGGCGGTGGTTAATTCCTAATCAGAATGATGGACAGCAGAGACAGAACAATACAAACTAATGGCTGTGTTGCTGATCACTTTACCCCTTGATTAAAGACACCCAATTATGGCGCAGAACAGTGTCGTAATTATGTTCCTTAATCACATCCAGGAGGTTTAATTGCCTTAACGATGTGTTTCATTAAATGAATTTAGGTATTATAGTCGACAGTTTTCATATACAGTTGTTTTCAAATTAACATAATATTAGACATCGTCATGGAAATTGTTTTAATAATCATAATTAGACGCACCCAGCCTTTGTCTAGTAAATGCTGAGAGACGCTTCTCCTTGCGCCTGGGGGCTGATCTGCCCACCCTCTCTGGGCTGCCTTCCCACAGCTCCGTGGCACTTTACAGTTATGTTTCCTGAAAAGTTACAGGTTCTGATTAATCTTTTTTGATGGGAAGTGGAGCAGAAAATATTTATCCCCTTCCCCCGCCTGTGGTGCTGCCGTTGGGAGAGGCGGCTCCGCGGACACCCGGCGCCGGCCCGGCCCGCCCGAGGGAGGGGGGACACGCAGGGCTGGGACTCCCGGCCCGGGCTCAGCGCCGGGCGGGCAGCTTTGGGGGTCTGCGCGCTCTCCCTGCCCTCGGGTTTGGGGCAGGGCGGAGGGTCCACGAGGGGAGGGGCGGATCCAAAAGATGGGGGGTAGGGAGGAGGCGGGGGGGCGGTCCTGCAGCTTACCCCGGGGCGCATCCAACCCCACTGTTCAGGGCGTGAGTGGAGCCGCAGAACGGGCGGGCAGGGCCCGGCGCTGCCCCACGGCTGCCCCGCAACGCCGGGGTCCGCCCGCCACGGGCGCGGCAGAAACGCAGCGCAGGCAAGGGAACTTGTCACCCCCCTGCCTGGGATACCCTGAGCCGGTAGTGGGGTGCCGGGGGGGGGCGGTTTTGAGGCGCATTCAGAGAAAGGCAAAGGCAAGGAAACTACCCACTCCCTCTCCATCTCCTTAATTCTAGAGATATATGCTTAACAAAGCACAGCATAATGAAAGCGTTTGTTCAAAATATTTTAATAAAGATTCTTTCCGACATAGATACACATACAAACGATCGTACATTGCTGTCATAATCTGATTGACCTATTTAATATATATCACTCTTTACACATCCGTGACCTGCCAACAGATCCATCATGGCTCCTATTTTGCCATCCAACCTGACAGTCCGAATTTGTATTATCTGCAAGTAGTGGAAAATAGCAGGACTCGTTTTTGAAAAGAAAAAAAAAATGAAAAAAAAAAATCTTAATTTACAAATGGCAGAGAGACAACCACCCAGCCATGCAAACTAAACTGAAGGCTCACTTTGGGTAAATAGCTACTTCTTGCTTTTCATCTCTCATTTTTCCTTAAAAAAAGAAAACCACCCCACCCCCCATCCCCACGGAAAAAGAGAATTCCACGCGTTCTGTAAATCAGCCTAAAGTATTTTAAAGTATTTCAACTTAAATAATCATCCACAGTCAGAATAATTTACATACACATTAAAAGCGGTTTAAATTATACCCTTGAAAACAGCGCCTGGGAAAACACTGGCTTGGCAAGTGTTCTTGTAGCAGCTATTGCTCTGATGCCTTGTAAAAGTAAATAGCTATTACCTGTTATAAATGCAAAGAATACCCTTTCAAAAATCAGTTGGTTGAGCAATTAAGAATACACTTTTCCTCTAATTTTTGGACTGAAGCAATTTATTAAAGCTCAATTTAAATACAGGGATGATGCAACTTAAAATCCAGATGACCTTTCATAAACCTAAGCAGCTCGGATACATCAACATTTCTGGTTATACGTTGTTGGCAAATAAATGTTTTAAACACTTGGCACACAGTTGAAGTTAATCCATAAACAGAATTTTAGAAGCATTTAAAGTAACTGCACATAAGACCCATGACCTTAACACATGATAAATACTGTTGGTGTGGAAGGGTCATTTAAAGAATAACAAATAAATAGCATGTCTTGTTTATACATCATTGCAAACTGGAAAGAAACAAGGTGCACATAAATATTTCTTTTAAAAATGCGATACTTTCAGCCACACGGAGTAGGGGTTTTGATCGGTTATTTTTTTGTCTTTTTTTTTTTTTAACTCTCTCAATTTTAAATCACTCTCACCAAACTTTGCGCATTTTCACAGGATCAAAGTTTAGAGACGATAAAAAATACGAAGTCTTCCATAGCAATGGTCCAGTCTCTTTGTTTCTGTAAGTCACTTAAATAATAAGTTTACATTTCAAGTTTGTTTGTTTCCTGGCTCAGAATAATATTAATAATACTGCTAATAATAATTAATTAAAAAAAAAAATCTATGTTCAAGTGCCCTCTCTGATTTGTCCCCGGCGATAGCCCCGGCTCCCAGCCCGGCCTGCTATTTCCCGGCCGCTCCTTTGTCCGGACGCGCAGCGAACCCCCCGGCGACCCCTGGGCCGGGCCTTCCTTCCTCCCCGCGGCACCCCCGGCCCCTCGCCCCCTCCCCACCGCCGCACGCACGCTGGCTCCCGTCGCGGTCCCATCCCGGCGGCACCCGAGGAGACGAGCGAGGCGAGTCCAGGCGGAGAGCGGCGGGGGCCGGGCAGCGGTCAGTCCCTCCGCCGCCTCCGCGCCCCCCAGCCCGGGACCGGGCCGCCGGCAGTCGTCGCTCCCCGGGGCCGCGGCGGCGGCGGGGGGCGACCACGGCGGCGGCGCTTAAGGCTTCTCCGTGCACTGTTTGCAGAGGCTGGAGGAGACGCTGTTGAAGATGGCACATTTCTCCGGGCAGGAGGTGGCGGGAGGCAGACCGGCGCTGAAGGGGTAACCGGCCGCCTGCTCGTAGGCGCCGAGGGCGGGGTGCAGCGCCGCCGCCGCTGCCGCCGCCGCCGCGGCGGAGCTGGGCAGGGAGGCGGCCGAGATGGCCTGGCCCTGGTTGAGATAAGCCACCAGGCGCCGCATCTCCTCCAGGGCCTGCGCCTGCATCAGGATGTAGTTCTTGGCCAGGAGGAGCGTGGCGATCTTGGAGAGCTTCCGCACCGAGGGGCTGTGCGCGTAGGGGATGACCGCCCGCAGCTCGTCCAGCGCGTCGTTCAGGTCGTGCATCCGCCGCCGCTCCCGCGCGTTGATGTTGAGCCGCAGCGCCTTCTGCTCCTTGGACTTCTTGCTGCCGCCGTGCCCGTGGGTGTTGGAGCAGCTGCCCTCGGCCGCCTTCAGCCCCCCGCCCCCCCCTCCGCCGCCGCCCGCCGCCGGCGAGGCGACGCGCGGGTCCCCCCCGGTGCCGCGCAGCACCAGCTCGCAGCGGCCGTCGCTGTCGTCGTCGGGGCTCTGCTCGCCGCCGCTGCTCTCGGCCACCGAGCTGCGGCTGGCGCTCTCGCCGTACTTGACGCAGACGGAGCCCGGCGGTAGCGCCAGCGGGTCGCCGCCGACGCCGGGCTGCAGCAGCGCCTCGGGCTCCGACGCCTCGTAGCAGGCGAGCGGCGAGGGCTGGCGGTCGCGGGGGTGGGAGAGGTCGAGCCCCGGGGGTGAGCGGAAGGCGGACTCCATGCGCTTGGCCGAGGCGGCGAGGCTCTTGTGGAAGAGGTCCTCTTCTGCGGGCAGCCCCAGCGCCCGCTCCATCGGCGCCCCGCTCGCCTCCGCCTCCGCCTCCTCCGCCCCCCTCAGCTCCCGGCC
The DNA here is from genome assembly GCF_003945595.2 of Pipra filicauda. Taxonomy (NCBI): domain Eukaryota; kingdom Metazoa; phylum Chordata; class Aves; order Passeriformes; family Pipridae; genus Pipra; species Pipra filicauda. The sequence goes on along the minus strand of NW_024103862.1, from coordinate 833,830 downwards.
CGCTCCTCCAAGGCTCCGCGCCGCGGCAGGCGGCTCCCCGGCGTCCCGCTGGCAGAAATCGTCTCCCGGCTCCCGCTGGGGCTGCGCCGTGCCCGGCGCCGCGGCTGTCCCTTCTTTGGCTCCGGCGACAGCTCGGACTGCGGCTCCGGTGGCTTCGGTTGCGGCTCCGGCGGCTCCGGCTCGGGCTGTGGCTCCGGCTGTGACTCGGGCTGTGGCTGTGGCTCCGGCTCGCCCTCAGCAGGCGCCGCGGTGGGGCATTGTGCGCTGCCAGTGGAGCCGCTTCCACCGTTTATCTTGCTTGGATTCACCTTCAAGAGATTTCCGGACCCATCAACCAGCAGCCGCCGCAGACGGGGGAGTCTTTTACATCATTATCTCTGAGAGTAGGTTATTATGAAGAAGACTCGCCTGTTGGGACAGAGCTTTCTACCCAATCAGGTTAACGTTTTAATTAATAGGATTAAAACGGTAACAAACAATCCCAGGCACTATCTGGCCCTGAGTCTGAATAGTTTCTTTTCCCAGGTCTGAAGACAGGCAGCAGCTAGAGCTTTATAAGAGGCGCCTGCTCCATTATTCTCCCTGCCATCTGTATACACAGCTTAACGCATATGTTTGCAAGACGTTGTGTCCTGTTAGTAACCCAACAACTGCCTTTAGCTTGACATGTGTGGCGACTTTCACTCATCAATGAGCACACTAAAAGCCCTACTTAGATCGAAGGATGTTCTTTGCCTCCTTCAGCAAATTACAGTCCTGCACTGCAGAAAAGCCCACTTCAACACTTCTCCTTCCGAGTGCTGCCAGCAGACTTCTGCTAACTTAGCTGTGGAGTCAGGAGTGACACCCTCTCCCCCCAGCCCACCCACCCCCTGCATTTACATTAACTTATAGCTCCCTCCCACCCCCACCCGTCTTTCCGAAAAGCATCGCCTGGGAAATAAAAAAAATAAATTAAAACCCCAGGAGCAACCCCAGCCGTCGTGCCCACTTCTGCCTACCGCCAAAGTCCACCTTGCTTCCCTGGGAGGTGGTCCCCAGTCCTCCCTCTTTCCCCCACCCCCCTCCACCAAACGGAGACCAAACTACGGGGAGGTTCCCCTCCTCCTTTCCTTATCCCTTTCCAAGTAGCAGATTGCTGCTTGCGAGTGATTATCCCCCGTGTCCCTATAAAAAACATAAAGCCCCATCAGTTACCTTGAAAATGAACGGATCTGGAGAGGAGAGGGGGCGGGGCGAGAAAGGGCAAAATCCACCAAAGTTTTTTTTAATTTATTTTTCATTGTGACTGACCAACTCTTTGCAGTTCCGTGCCCTCCTGCCTCCCTCCAGCGAGCCCAACTCGGCGGGAGCACCCTGTTCTTCTTCCCAACGCCGGGATGCTATCGACGGTGCCAGGGCGAGGCGGCCACAGCTATCCGGTTACCCTGGCCCTCTGCTCCACTCCCAGGGCTTCTCCCTCTGAGCCGGGCACACGCTCCTCTGCCCTCTCCCAGAAGCTGCAGTGGAAACCCGAGAGTCGGTCCGAATGTTGTCCTCTGATGCTTGAGACTAGCAGCTCGCTCTCTCCTTACTGTTAGCACTCAGAGTATTTAGTGGCAGGTTTTCATTCTAATGACATCAGTAAAAACAATATTTCCCAACACTTCCAAATCATTCTTATGTGGCAGGATTACTGAAGGCTATGAAATTTTTTTGTTTCTCTGGTTTCATTAAAAACCTTTTAATTGTGTCTTTCGGAGTTGGCCCCAGGTGTTGGACTCTTTTCATTACATTTTGCTCTAATGTGATGAAATTCTAATTCTCTCCTTACCATATGGTTAAATTTCCCCACTGAGAATTAGTTGAAAAAGGAGAAATAATCTATTAATCTCTGTAATAGATTCACAAATGAGGTTTGCCACAGAACCCGTTTTTGAATGGTAATATCAGAACAGTTGGGTGCCTTGTTTCAGGAAAGAAAGGGCCAGGCGACAACAGAAAACGTTTGAATTTTCACCTGGAAAGAATGAAAAGAAGCCAAGCTGCAGATTTCAGAGTAATTGACTGAGATTTCATCTAGCCAGGACATGACTACAATACAGACCTTCCTCACCTCGTGTCTCCGGATCAGAGGCGAACATACAAGCCGAGCCCTCCGAAGAGGGGGGGGTCTCACCCCCCAGCCCCATTTGGCTGCTGCGCTTGTCCCTGGTCGCCGTCCAAGCGCACAGTCACCGAGCGCCTTGCTCCCCTCCCCCTTTCCAAGGGATGGATGCCACCGTTAACCTCTATCGTTATTAATCCAAAGGCATTTTAGGTTTATTGTTTTTCAATTAGCAACTTCATTTTCCCCGGGATCATAAACAAAGTGCTTTATATTCTCAAAAGAGGTTTGGGGGTTTTATTATTATTGTTTAATCTGTTTAATATCCAACTTGTAAAACTCGTGTGGTCACTTAAGGATGACGAATACTGTTATTATAATTTGATGGCTAGTGGGAACATTTCATTCCCCTCAGCTTATTTCTTCGAAGACAGAGGTCTCCGACCCGATCTCTCCCACTGATCTGTGGGTTCAGTAGCGCTATCTCCCCTGTTTTCCTGTGCAACTTTGGGGACGGCGTACACCGCCACTCCGCAGGCGGCGGGGCTGGTTGCCCCGGGACTGCGGCTGCCGCAGTTGCTCCGAAGGGCGAGGGGTGCTGCCGGGCCGCACCGTCGGGGCGGGGGGACAAGGGCACCACGGCGACCTCCGCGGCAACCTCGTCTCGTCTTCGGCTGCGTTCGCTGAGGTTTGCCCTCTGCGTCTGAAATTTCTCTCTTCGTCAAAGCCTTTCCTGTTCTCCCTGTCCACCGGTCAGTCTGCATGATCTGCCCCTGGATCTGTTTGTATGCTTGCCCCTACTTCAGCCCGTCCTTTCAACCACGTCGCTTTTTCTTTTCTGTTCACCCTTTCCTTTCCCTTTCTTTCTGGGTCTGCCCCTGTTCTTGGAGAAAGGGATGTATCCCAGTCATCTTGGCGATGCGTTCATCTGTGACTTGTGCTCTAATGATGCAAACTTTCTTACAAACTTTAGCTTGTGTGGGGTGTGGGAGGGCGTAGGGAGAGCAAAGTGGAATGGAGTAATAGAGAGACCCTCTTGCCTCTCCCGGAGCCGCCTGTTGTGATCTATCTCTCCCCCCCTCCCGAAGAAGTGCCCGTTTAATAGTCTACGAGAACTTTAGTTTGGAGGCAGGCAGAGGAATTTATAGACGCTTTAAATGCGGGGCTTATAAAAATACCGAGGAATGGTCTTTGAGGTTTATGCACTCGTAAACTTTTGCTGATTGCTTCTGGGAAGTTGTCAGGCATTTAACACTGCGTTTATCTTACAGGGCAATGAAAACACATCTGCCCAGCGTCTCGTTACCTGGTTTAATTGTACCGCAGCCCTCCGCCACTGGCTCCTCCGCACTTGGGTCATTATTTCGGGAAATGAGCAGCCCGGAGTCAAGCCGCAGAAGGACTCCGCCGGCTCGGAGCGTCCCCCAGGCTCCACTGTGAGCGGCCGGGCACGGACCGTCCCGTGTGGTGCGGGAGACAGGGGAAGGGGGGGAAAGGGTGCTGGAAGCTCCCAGGATACAGATGACAGCGGACAGCACGGCGATTGCTGATTTTCCGCGGCGTCTTTAGCAAGATCTGCTCGAGAGTTATTTTGTTCTGCTCCCCACCTGTGAGAGAAGTTAAACCTCCCTTTCCCTCTCCTCAGGTCTGGGTTTTCTGAAAAGCCTGCGAGATTAAAGACACTTTCCAAATTTTCCCTTAAGACGCTCAGGAGCTGAATGCAGACAGATTTTAGTCAGGTGAAGTTAGCCTCTCCCTGCCATCTCTGGGGGGAGCCACAGCGTGTGCCCGCTGCGGCAGGACGGCCCCGCAGTAAGCGGAGGGCTTGAGATCTCCCGTAACTTCCCGGTCTTTCTTTTAGTGGCTCAGCCCCAAGTCTGTCCTGCCTCCGACATGCAGAGCCGGGGGGAGAGCAGAGGCGGGCGCCGAGCGCCCCATGCAGCGGGGACAGCCCGGCTTTTCCAGCGCTAAGTCAAGCGTCGGAGAGCGCTTTCGTTCGCCGCAACTGCTGCTCTGCAGTCTTCCCCGTGAGACAAACTTTGTGTAAGTTCAAGGTGAAGAAAACACAGTTAAAATAAAAAAAGTTACGCCCCCATTGCATTCGCTTCCAGTGCCAACATCCTCAGAAATGCTTGTCTGCCGAGAGGCAGCCTCAGAGGCCGGTGAACTCCCAGCTTGGGAGCTGTTCCCGGCAGCAGGCAGGGGCCCGGCAGCCCACCGGGGACTCGAAGCCGCGGGGAAGAGGCCTGTAGGGGAGGAGAAGGAGAAATGCTCTCGGGACGCCCGGCACATCATCCTGCTCCCCGGTGCCAGGGGGAGGGGGCAGGGCGGTGGGACGTGGCGGGTGCGTGTGTGCAGCCGGGATGGGGGGATATTTGTGTGGCAAGGGGCTGCAAAACGGAGGTAAACACTCCCTCCATTTCAGGTCCTTAGCAGGAGGAGAAAAACGGCATTGATGGACTTGACTCACAGCGCAGCAGAGTTGAAGCTTCTTGGGGTGAGGGATGCTACCCCGATACCCCAGCCCTGCGCCTCTGGAGGGACCGCTGGAGATGGAAAGCAAATTCTGGAGGACTGTAGAGAGGTCAAGGGCACCTGAGGATCCCCATGGAGTCCGGCTGGGTGTCTAGGGGGTCCACTTTGGGCTCCGCGGGCACCTACCGGCCCCAGCCCCCGTCCCGGTCTCTGCGCTCCCGATACAAAATCCACAGCACCATCTCCTGGGCAGCGGGAGAAGTGCATGGCACGCCTCGGAGGCGGCGGGGCTGGTGGCGACGGTGGAGGGAAAGGCCGACGTGGGGTTGGAGCCATAGAAAACTACGTGAAAATGTAAAAAGAAATTACATGGCAATGTAAAACACCCCTTCAATGTGTTTTGGCATGGGGAGATTAATAATCCCTTTGGTATCCCTTTTGGAGCTGAAGCAGGTGGATTGATGTCTGTGTGTGGACAAGAGTCAGGAGGCTCTCAGCAGGTATTACCTATTCCATTACATAGACACACTAGTGGATATATATGCACTTGAAACACGTTAAGGATGGAAGAACCTGATGCTGTTCCAGTTGCAGAGACAACACAGAGTGTATAGGTAGTGACAAACTCACCAATACACTGAGATTTGTGGAGAAAGACTTCCTTTCTGACCTGTCTCCAGAGAAGCCTCTTTAGGCCCTCCAAGACATTTCTCTCCTCATGCATATGTTTCCCCATGTGTGTGCACTTCTGCTTTGGCCAAACCAGGGTTACTGCTGTAGCTCCCCTTAGCAACCCATTCCCTGCATTGACAGAGCTGCCAGTTATGCTTACTTTTCTACTTCAGCCTGTACTCTGCCTCACATAGCTCTGTCTGAATGCTCCGTTCTTGTTTCCAGCTCTCATAGTAAGTCCTCATTCTTTCCACTCCTTTCAAACACACTCCAAGGAATGTCTGGGTGGGTCTCAGAAGCAGCAGAGCCCAGAGCTCTGGCCATATACAGTTAATATTTACTACATGTCCAGCTTTCACTTTCACTCCTGACCCTATTTTTTTTTTATACTGGAAACTTTCCACTATAAGAAACATGGCACTGAGCTTATTCTTCCCACCCTTGTTTGGTCAGGCTATAGATATTTATTTTCAGTTAATATTTCATTGTCAAACAGTTTCTATAGGCCTTTACTTTTTCTTCCATGCTTCTTGAACTCCATCCAGTTCACTTTTATTGGTACTGAAAGTACTTAAATCTGAAAGCAGTAGTTGAGGTGCTATCTCATCAGTATTGTATACTCAGAGAGACATCTATCACTTCCCAGGTACATGACACAATGCCTCTGTGTTAGAAGCCCAAAAATTGCATTGGATTTTTTTTTTGGTCACACTGCTAGATCCTATTTAATTTACTGAAGCCCATAGATAAAAATCTATATGTTAGTAGGCCTGTATATTATACCTACTGTATTCCCTTCAGTCACCACTTTGCAATTATAGGAAGAGAAAAATACTTTTGCGTGCCTTCCTTCCATTCCTTATAAATCCATGCTGTTTGTTGGTTCTGGATCCATTCTCCCCTAAGTGCTTAAGATTTTTACCTTTTAGTATTTTTTCCACTATATTACTGCAGGCTGAAGTTAGGCTTACCAGATGGTAGATGACAGGTTCACTTTTTCTCTTCCTTTACCCATACAATTTTTGAAGACCAGTAACATGCTCCCCTTTCTTTTCAGATACCTTAGAGCTCACTAATTCTCCAGGAACACTTTAAAATATTGTCAGTATTTTGGATAAGTTCCTTAGTTAATTCCCTTTCTTCCCTTGCTGCACATCACAGGGATACGCTCAGTTTCACATCCTTAGTTTTCCCTCTCACAACCTTCCTTATGACCTTCTCTCAACAATCCTAACTACAAGGTTGTTTTTTCTAATTGTACTTTATTTTTCACAAAAGTTGCAATTTAGTACTTCTGCTAATTTGGAATCATCGCTCCTTTTGTTTTCTTCTTTGTAGAATAACAAATCTCTTTTATTCCTATCCTCCCTTCTTCCCTTTGTAATTAAAAGATCATTTAGAATCTATACACATCTAAGTAGCTGCTACATTGAAAAATGGAGGCACTATCATTTGCAATGCTGTTATATGCTATAAATAAGGCAATTTTATATGTTTAATAACTTATCATGAGCGTAAAATAAAAAAATGTGCTGAAATACAGTTCAGTAAGAGTCAAAATCCACATATTTAACAGTGAAAAATAATTTTGTTCTCAAACTATTCCTATATTTCAGCTGATTTCAGTAAGTAAAGAGTAAGGTCATTTCCCATTACATCCCTTCAGTTACCATGATAAGTAACAAGAAAGAACAAAGAATTTCCTTTCTGGATTACTTTGCTAAATTCATACTTTAATCTTTTGGTAGATGATGTTTTTCAAACACACTCAGATGCCTGATTGTCAGCTTTATGTCCTAGGAAGTATTCCCAGCAATTCAGGCACAGTAAAGTATCTACCTCTAGCAAGTCTCTGTGTACTATATAACTTTTATAGTCATTATAAAAGTAATTTATTGAAAAAACTTAAACCTTTTCCAACTCAACTGACTTTTGATTTAAGTGTGTGTGCTCCTGGTTATGGTAATCAGGTGTGGTAGGTGCTTTTTTCAGAATTAGGTTTGCTGTTTATGTCACAAAGTTTAGAAGCTCTGAGAGTAACATCCTCTAAAACATAGCATGTTCACAGAAGCCGAGATATCAGCTCATGTTTCACTGTTACAGTGCCTGGAATTGCACATAATACAAGGTAGGAGAACTTTTCCCATTTTTAGATCACATTTTTTTCTGGTAGCTATTATTTCTGTTTGCCTTCACTGGAGTACAATACAGTATTGATTATAGACTGGCTCTGGGGAAACAACATGTAAAAAAGGGGGAAGTAACATTTCTTCCTTCCTTCCTTTCTCTCTTTCTTTCTTTCTCTCTCTCTCTCATTCTCTCTTTCTCTCATTCTCTCTCTTTTTCTCTCTCTCTCTCCTCCTCGCTTTTTCTCCTTCTCTCTGGTCAACTGGCTGTCTGGCTTTCTGGTTTCCTCTCTGTCTTTCTCTCTTTTTCTTTATTACTTCTTTTTCTTTCTCTTGCTTCCTTACTTCCGCTTGCTTTCTTTCTTGCTTGCTTGATACGCATATGACCTTGCTTAATTTTAAAAGTGACAGGACTATTTAATGACAGCAACGATCATAACCAAGAGGAAAGCTCCTTGCAGCAGTGCCTAGCTCTGATTAGCACTGTGACACTCACTTGCAATATTTTTGAGCCAAACCATTGCAATGGCATTTGAACTTGCTTTTCGATCCAGAGAGGAGAATGCTGCCAGCTATGGTGCCAACCTTTCATTGACTGTATGATGCAAGCTAAAGCACTCTATCTCACCACAACCTCAAGGACAAGGAAAGAAAAAGCAGAGAGGCATCAGCAAGTGAGGTACAGACCCCGCTGAACTCCTGAGAAGTCCAGCTGCTGAGTTCTGACATCTGGAGAGTCCTACAGCACCTTGGTGTTGCTCAGTTGGTCCTTTGCTCAAACCAAGGATTAGCACACCCACTGCAAGAGCTCATCCAGAAACCAAGGTGGGATAAGGACAGAGGCCAAATGCTACCCATAGAGAAAAAACCCATACAGTCCAGTTTTGTGAGGAACTTTGGCTTTCAGAGTATTTTGCAACACGGCCTGCATTGCCAAGAACAGTCCAAGTACCACAAAGCTTACACTCAACCTCCTTTCTGAGAGTAAGATTGAGTGACCAGAGAATGCTTAAGGGCTGACAAAAGCTTTTAGCATCCTTAGTTCTGTCTTAGACTGTCACGGAGACTTACTGATGTTTCCTTTGCAGAATGATTTGATTATTCCAGGAGAGGACTCCTGGAGCAAGGGGTTCTGTGCACCTGCAGGCTGAATCCACCAAGGTGACAAGTCATCTTTGAAAAGGCAAGTTTGCATGGAGATTTGAACATATTTCAAACTGATTTGCTTCATTATTGTTCCATTTCTCTCACTGGTGAACCGCTTGGACAATGGTTAGATTTATTTGAGTTTAAATGGGCATGAAAACAAATGGCAAGGCTGGAGGCAAAGCTAGGTGCATCTGATCTACAAAATATGCAAGATTACATTTGTGAACTCATGAGCTGAGGTATTGTCAGGGAAAGGGCATAGGCAGCCTTTTCACATCCCTGGCCCCATACACACCTGCATGTAACATCAGACCACGTTAACTCAGGAAAGAAGCACTTTTTAATGTAGTGGTTGGTTCCTTACTTCTTGTCAATAACCCTGAATTGAAGAACTTAGTGAAGAATGGCATGCAGTTTTTCCAAGAGGTGAGTTCACTGAGGTCAACCTTATACCAGTCTGATTGGCCATCGGACTCAGACAACATTGGCATGTTGGAACAGTCAAAGGTTCCCTGAGACACATTTTTTAGATTACCAAACAGGGTGTGGGATTTTCCCTGCCTCTCTCTCTTAACCCTGGCCATAGGAAATCATGCAGGAATTTCCCAGTGTAATAGCAGAAGCTCATGCATGGGAAGAATCTGTACCCAAGCGTTCATACACCACAAGACTTGGGTACCATTTTTGGTGATAAATTCAGAATTATACCATCACTGTAAGACCAGACACAGTAAGAAGCATGGACCCTGCAACACATTGTTATCATATTCACAGTGTCGATTCTGATTCTCTGATAAAGTTAATTGACTGAGTCAAGGCAAATTTGCTCCACACCTGCTCTGGACAGAGCAAGCTCAACCAGCTCTAATCAATCACTCCCCCCAGGAAACTGGCACAAACAGTGCTTGTTCAGCCGGTGCCAGCCGCTGAACTTGATGGCACTGGTGCAGTCTCAGGGTAGGGCTGTGGGATGTGCAAATGGCCCTGGGGGAACCACATCAGAGTCTTACCCTAAGGCACTTTATTTTTTCTCTGTAAAAACTCTGCTAGTCTCAATGCCTTTCAGTTAATGCTCTGATAGCATTTCCTTAATATAAAGTGTATTTTATTGAATTTGTGGTCTGTCCATTATTTAATTGGTTCTAGGATGGACCAAGGGAGGATCTTTTCCTCAGGTGTCCATACTCAACATCCTCATCCGACAGCCTTCAGCAAGGAGAGATGGCTACGCTTTGCTCTGTGAGTAGGGCATTTGGGCCAGGAGTCCAAGAAACTGTACCCTGCCTTTCCTGAATTTACTCATCAAGAAATTCACCCCAGAGAGGGCTTTTTTAGAAATGGCCATTAGACACACATCAAATATACCTCATTCTTTATTTCTGAATATTTCTGAGCCCTTTAACCTGTTTTGCCCTGCCCTCCTGTCTGCACACAAAGCACTCCATCCAAAATCCATGCCTCTTCTGAAAGGGAATATATATTTAAAGGCTCTGGCACAAACCTATGGGAGCCTGTGGTTGTCCTACACAGCGGTTCCCAGTGCATGGTATGAGGAGCAGTTGGACCTAGACCTTGAGAGTAACAGAGCTCTGCCAGCCCCCTGAAACATGGTTATGACATGGGATACAACAGCCTTGGCAAAGCTAGGACCTTGAGTCAGACAAAAAACTGGTTAAAATCTGCAGCAGAGCTGAAACTCTTCCCAAGGCAACTACAGAAGTTTAAACTCTGTGTTTCCAGACAGTGGGTGGCAGGAGAAAGGAAGGCAGACAGCAGCAAACTTTACAAATGACAGAGTTTGCTTTTGAAGCACTTAAATGTGTTACTGGCTTTTAGTTAGCAGAGAGAAGAGCCTGGAGCCTAGGACCCTTCCTTTGGAGTTAAGTCAGACCATGCCACAAACTAAGCAGAAAAGGGTTGTGCATCGAGGTTGAAGGTATTTTGACAAGAAGAACAACAGCAGCAATAGCAGCTGCAAAAATCTTAATGCCCCTTAGCAGAAGGCAAATAGACTTCAAAGTAAAATAAATTGTAGGAAAGACCATTTAAGCATTTGAATCCTTTCAGTTCTGTGTTTACATCCTGTAGCTACAGACCCTCATCCTATACTAAATGTGGGTTTGCTAAATAACTCTGTAAGCATTGTGGGATCAGGAGCTTCAACTAGGACCAGTGGGTACTCAAGGAGTTATTGTGGTTTGTGCTCTGCCTCATGATAACTTGCTTGTGTGCCCAGAAGTTCAATCAGAAAAAAAGGACAACTGATATTTTAGACTGGATTCTGACAAACAAACCTGGGGAGGGGCAGAAACAATGCTATCAGCCTTCCTGTCTTCACCCCTGCTCTGATGGGCACAGTGGTGGTGTGCTTGTCTCTGGGCTAGGCTCTGAAGGCTTTCATGAAGGAATTCAGCTGTCCCACTGAATTTAATTCCTTGAACATCTGGTCTCTGTCTGCTACAGGAAAGATGGTGGGCCAGATGGGAAATCCTAGTAGCTGCAGTCAGCCTGGGGGGCACCTACTACATTGTTCTCAAAGATGATTTGAAAATGATAGATCACAGTACCTGAACAGCTTTCACATAAAAGACCTAATGCTACTATAAAAATAAATAAGGTGCCTTTTTAAAATTTGTTTTGTGAGGGAAAGATGTTAATACATTAAGAGGTAAGAGATATGTTCACTAGAAATTCAGCAGGTAGACCGCACTTCTAGGAAAAGGAAAATAAAAGGCAGACAGTGAGCCTGGGCTGTGCACACTGTACAGTTGCGAGTACACACCCTGCCTCTGCTTTCAACCGTTCCAGCCCCCTACTTCCAAAACAGTTTGGGAAGAGACAGGCTTGAGGTGTTGGCTCACATGAATCTCATGAAGTTCAATGGGGCTAAGTGCAAGGTCCTGCACCTGGGTCAGGGTAATCTGTAATATCAGCACAGTCTGGAGAATGAAGGGATTGAGAGCAGCCCTGTGGAGAAGTATTTGGGGATCCCGGTGGATTAAAAACTGGACATGATCTGAAAGAACACTTGCAGCTCAGACAGTCAGCTATATCCTGGGCTGCATCACAAGAAGCATGGCAGCAGGTCGAGAAAGGTGATTCTTCCTCTCTACTCTGTTCTCATTAGACCCCACGTGGAATACTTGTCTGACTCTGGGGTCCTCCATAAAGGAAGTACATGGACCTATTGGAGTGAGTCCAGACAAAGGCCACAAAAAGGGTCTAAGGGGTGGAACACTTCCCTGTGAAGTGGAGAGAGTTAAGTTGTTCAGCCTGGAGAGGAGAAAGCTCTGGGGAGACATTTTTGCAGCCTTTAATTACTTAATGAGGTCTTACAAGGAAGATGGAGAAAGATGTTTTATCAAGGCCTGTAGTGACAGGGCAGGGGACAAAGGTTTTAAGGTGAAAGAGGTAGATTTAGATTGGACATAAGGAAAAATTTTTTGTGAAGACTGTGATGAGACACTGGAACAGGTTGCCCACAGCAGTTGTCCAGTTGCCTCCAGAAGTGTTCAAGGTCAGGTTCAATGAACTTTTGAATAACCTGCTGTACTGAAAGATGTCCCTGTGCGTGGCAGAAGGGATTGGACTAGATGGTCTTTAAAGGTCTTTTCTGACCCAAACTAATCTGTGATTCTAAGAGTCTGAAAGAAGTTCATGCCAGTTCATACCCAAAGGGCAATAAGACCTGCAAACAAGTTTGTCTCCTTCATGTTAGATAGTCCTTTTAGACCAACCTGGAAGGCTTTGTGTTTCCAGATGCCAAACCTATCATCATGCTCTGTTTTTTCTTAGTGTGATGCTGCACATGCTGTGTGTGTCGCCTATATCATGTCTCATATTATTTCAGGTATTGTAAAGTGGCAAAAGAAAGAGAAACTATCAATGACATCTTAGCTACCAGAGGCTTGGGTAGAACAGAGGCCAAATACTTCTGGGCTCTGGGTAAAGGCAGTCTGTTGAAGAGGGGTTTGGCCATAGCAATGTGGGTATCCACATCAGTCTATGCCGCTTTGTCTTGGGGACTAGGGACTGCTCCCCACACCCTTTACTTAGGAGTGCAGATATAGCCTAAAAGTTTGAACCTTCATCACTGGGATAATTTCAGATGGCAAGTGAAGGTTGCACAATTTCTCCAAGTAGTTAAATGGTGAAGCAAAGTTTGTTCTACTGAATTGGCCAAATCAGACATTATAGAGGGTCAGCAAATTTAGGGGCAGAGACTCAATGTCATTGGCTTCAGCCCTTGGATTTTTTTTTCACCTTTCCAGTCAATGACAGTCAGAGACTGATCATACATCACTTACTGCCATCACTAAGGAGGATCTGGCAGCTTCTACTTTGCAATTACAGAAATTTTTCTTTCAGCTTCAAATCAGTGATGCTGCAGTTTGAATATAAACCTGACTGAGGTTGGGTAGTTAATAGAAATGAAGTGTAACAAAGTCTAGTACTAGATCATGTTTATGCTATGTTGTGAGGAAAACAGAAATCAATCCAATTGAAAGGTGGACAACAGCTGCCAGAACTGCTGCTGGAATGAAATCCTGAAAGAAAAACAAAGGATATTAGCATAGGGTAGTCAGAACAGCCTATTTACAAAAAGTTATTGTCAGCTGAAGGAAGGGACCAGAACAGGCAGGATTTTATTTCACAATATTCACAATAGTTAATTCACAATTTCACAGGATTTTATTTCAGCCTATATTGTGATTCTTCAGCAGCTACAGAAACAGTTTTATCAAAAATAAAATAAAATAAAATAAAATTAAAAAAAACCCACAACAGAAGAAATTATTTTGGAACAGGAAAATCCAAGAGAAATGTGAAAGAAATGTTTAATGACCGCAAAGAAATTGTGAATGTTTGAACAGTTAAGGATTTTATACAAAACATACAGATCTATTAAAGTGAAAGAACATAAAGACTATCCCCCCGTGTGACAGAGCTTGTGCAGATTTATCCCTTTGGATCAAATGACACAGATTATTCACTGAAGTGTTTGAGAAACCTCCCTGTCCTCCCTGTTCTCACATCCCTGAGACAGCCTTGCTACTAAAGAGGAGGTTTTGGTATTTCAGGCAATTTTTGATGGTTTGTCTGGAACAGAAGGCATAAATTAGAGTCACAGTCTTAGGTATGTGGATAAGGATTTAGCCATTTCCAGTAAAGTGCAGGCTTAGGTGAACACTCTAGTTCTCATTTTCTTCAGTCCATTTGTTGGAAACTGACTCAAATAATAACATACCTATTGAAAAAGAAAGAGCTACAGAGTCAACTTCTGACTGTTTAGTACTTCTATTACAGAACAGTGCCAGTGAAACAGGGTTAACATGACCTTAGATTTTGCTTACAAGAACAACCCAAAAATTCTGCTATAAACTGAGACAGATTGATATGTGCAAAAATAAAAGAGGGAGCTAAGGCAAAACCAGAACACCCTGGGAGCTGCCACCACTTGATAAAAACAGTCTGCGTACATGTGAGGATATCGGTTGTGTCATGAGAGATAGCCTGGTGGTCATAGGAGGTTGTAAATCCAGATGGACACATGCTCTGCCAAGAGGAGAGCAGACAAGAGGCATTAAGTCAATTGTTTTGCACAAGACATTTTCAGGCAACGACCAGCAGGTAGAGTTGACCGAGTCCCAAAATACAGCACAGTCAGGAAAAGGCTGTGTCAGGGTAGACCCAGAGGTCCAAATGAAAAATATGCAACTCTAATTCAGCATCAATTCTGTTGATTAAGTTAATAGTTCATTTGCAAGTGTTTGAAGGTCTTTTCTGTGTTAACCAGAGGAGAATGATGAAGATGGTGTCGGCGTGTGCCTGCTAAGGGAAGGTGTGGGGAAGCGTGTTGTAGATGGTGCTGGCACATGCCTTTTGGAAACAACTGTTGGGTTGTGCTCCTGTAGCGCTGTACCGATCCGCTCACGCACAGGCAATGCATGGAACAGACCTCTGTTGGGCTCCTTGGCTCTTAATGAGTCTAAACAACAGCTGTTCTCTCTTTCTTTGGGCCAAAGTCAAATGCTGAAGCATAAAACATGTGGGTTACAGTGCCATGGAGGGAGTGTGCAATTCATCCTCCTGTAGCTATGGCAGGCATGTGCACTTGTGTGAGCAGCATTTACATGTTCACAACAGTCTTGGGGAGGGCAGGAGAGTCACAAAGTGCAGATTACAGTTAAAAAGCCCAAAGGAACCACTGCAAGCATCTAATTGGACCTCCTGCGCACTGCATAAGACTGCACTGAACTAAATTGTTTAAACTAGATCATGCCTGTGGAAAAGAAAAATCTTAATATTTCGATTTTCTATGTTAATGCAGCATGACCTTAGAGAAATTGATTAAATGGTAGCTGTTCTGACTGTTTAAAACATGTAACTTTTCTCCTGGTTTGAATCTGGCTAGTTTCAACTCCTTGGCACTGCATTGCTGTACCTCCATTGGCTAGACTGAAGATCACTCTTACTAATGTAACTGAGCTGTCAACTTCACACTTGTTAAACCCTTCAGTTTCTCATACTAAAACACCCCTCGGCGACTCTTCTGGTTAATTTCTGAACCCTTTCTATATTGTTGCCCGTCTTCCTGAGGGGTGGGCAGCAGAACTGGACACCATGCTCCTACTGCACTCATTCAGGGGGTCAGTGATTGACTGGCTGCTTGAATGCTGAGCCTGAATACCAGGCTCTTCTTCCCTGCTTGATATTCCCTGTTTACGTTTTCAAAGATTTCAGTAGACCAGTAATTGCAGTTGGAACAGTGTTTAGCTCATTAGCCATTTTTTTCCTTAGTAAAACCAGCCCTCTTTCTTTGTTAAGGTGACAAAATTAAAATCCAGTCAGTAGTTTTGTTTAAGATGATGTGGGCATGATATTACTAATTTTAGTAATCCTGAACTTTTCCAGTATTTTACATACTATAGAATATAGTAAGCTTCTTTGTCAACTCTTCTGAAATTCTTGTATACAAAATGTTTTGCAAAGTAACCCTCATCTACATTTTGTCAGGGAATTCATATTCATTTAAATGCACCTGCTATATCTACAAAGATTTGCATGTGCACTTCAAATATGCTAGAAGTTATATATAAATATGCATTGCAGACCAGAGAATTGGTGTTCAGCTACTACCAGATTTTAAAAGCAGAAAACACCATTATCATAATTTTATCTATGTCAGTCTATGAGCATTTGAGAGCAGGTTCAGTACAAGAAGCAAAGAGAAACAGCCTGACATTGATTACCGAAGTTGTACACTTTGATCAAATTTTTATCTGATTTAGGTTGCAGTTTTCTTTTTTCAGTACTTGTTAGAAGTAATATCTAATTCCTGTGTAATCTGGAGCAACTTTTTCAAGCTCACATTTTCACTTGATTCGTGAGCTTCAGCTGATGAGAATGTGTCAGAGTAACTGAAAAATTTCATCAGTCTAATTACCCTCACCGTTAACATTTTACACAAGTTCTAAATGCAGTGTATTCCATATCTGTTGCTAGCTATTGGAACTTGCAAATCAGAGAATGGTTGAAGTTGAAAGGGACCTCTGGAGGTCATTGGGTCCAAACACCCTGCAGGGTCTGTTACAGGAGGTTGCATGGGACAATTTGCAATTGACTTCTGAGTAGCTTCCCAGAGGGAGGCTCCACAACCTCTCTGGGCAAGTTATTTCAGTGTTCAACCAGCCTCACATGTGATAAATGTGTGGGGGTTTTTTTGTGTTCAGATGAAATTTCCTGGATTTAGTTTATGACCATTACCTCTTCACTTGTCTGTGAAGATTTTTTCCACATGTTGATAAGATCCTCCCTGAGCCTCCTCTTCTTGAGGCTGAGCAGTGCTGTCTCTTTCAGCCTCTCCTCACATAAGAGATGCTTTACACTCTTAATAGTCTTTATGGCCCTGCACTGGATTCACTCCAGTGTCCATCTCTCTTATATTGGGGAACCTGGATCTGGACACATTGCCACATATATGCCTCACCAGTGCTCTGTGGCAGAGAAAGATCATCTTCCTCAACCCACTGGCAACACTCTTCCTAATGCAGTCCAGGATACTATTGTCTTTTTTTGCTGCACTGGTGGCTCATAATCAGCTTGCTGTCCATGGACCCCAAGATCCTTCTCTGCAGAGCTGCTTTCCTGATGGTTGTCCCCAGGGGTTCTTCCTCCCTGGCTATAAGAATTGGCATTTCTCCTTGTTGAACTTCAAGAAGTTTCTCTCTGCCCAGTTCTCCAGATTCCTCTGAACCTGGAGCACTGTGGCATATGAGACACAGTTTTATACAATCTGTGAACTTGCTGAGTGCAGTCTGTCCCGGTGCCCAGGTCAGTAATGAGGCTAAACAGTATTGGCACCAATGTGGTATACCCTGTGGTATACCACTAGTAATTTGACCACAAATGAAATTTATGCTGCTGATCACAACTCTCTGGACCCAGTTGTTCCCTCAGTTTCCAATCCATCTCACTTTCCATTTATGTTAAGTTTTACTTTGTCACCTTGTCTGTGATTTGAGACAGTGTCAAAAGCCTTACTAAAGTCAAGGCAAACAACATCAACTTCTCTCCCTTCATTCCCCAAGGCAGCCATCTCATTGTAGAAGGTCATCACACTGGTTAAACATGATTTCCCCTTCACAAATCTATGGTTACTACTCCCAGTTACTTTCTTCTTTGAAAAGGGTTTCCAGGCAGATTTTCATCATCCCCTTCCCAGTCAGTGACTGAGGTGAGGTTAACCAGCCTGTAGTTCATCAGCTCTTTGTTGTTGCCTTTCTTGAAGACAGGAGGGATGTTTTCTTGTTTCCATTCTTCAGGAACTTAACCCAGTTGCCAAGACATTGCAATGATAATCAAGAGTGACCTTGGGATGAAATCAGCTGGTCCTTCAAGGACTCATTGTGTGTGTTTAACTTGTCTAAGTGTTCCCTAACCTGTTCCTCCTCCATCTAGAGTGAGTATTCCTTGCTCTGGGTTTTCGCTCTTGTGGAACAAGCCTGGGGGTCCTGAAGACTAGTCTTACTGATAAAGACTGAGCCAAAGGCAGAATTGATTACCTTACCCTTTTTTGTGTCCTTTATTACCAGGTACCCTGTAGCAGATACCAATGGCACAGATATTGTTCTGATTGCTAATCTAGACCCATAAGTTCTCAACGAGCTCTCACCTGTCCCAATGCTGAGCTCCATACAGTTCACATGCATTTTCACTTTAAGAGTAACTCCTCCCTATCTTCCTGGTGTGTCCCATCCAAAGAGCCTGTATCAGCCCTTTACAGGCCTCTGACCTTGTGACCCATCCCACCATGACTGCATGTTCCCAGAAGTCATAGCCCTCTAACTACATGCAGACTGCTAACTCTTCCTGCTTGTTATACCTCTGTCTACTTGACAGAACACATTTCTTACTAATAGAGATCTTCCCCTGGCTTGTAGAGCTCTAGTATCTTCCTAGAGAAACCATATTGAATTGTGTTATTTTCTCATTTTAAGACACATTTCCCAGACAATGAATTATAACTATTTTCTGGACATTTTTCAATCTGTATCCTAATCAGTATCCTTTTCCAAGTATAGATCTCAGTGCTGAGTGCAGCTATCCAGATGTGGTCTCCCTAATCCTGTGTACCGTGCAAATAATAATTTTCTTACTATTCCTACTATACTTCTCTGGTTATTATTCCAAGGACTTGACATTTATGAGTGATGAAGATGAGAAACAATGCACATCAGAGAGTAACATGTACTTTTTGTTTGTTCACTAATCCCTCTTTAAATCTAAACCTCCAAAAACTTTAAAAGATTGCAAGTGCTCCATTTGTGTACTGGGATAATCCCTCATTTGCTCAGTGCAATCTGGAGAGACATCAGCCAGCCTGTGTATAAACTTCTGAAGCCTAGCCTGTGAAGGCTGTTGTGAAAAAGGGATGTACTTCTAGCCAAGGAGAAGTGAGAAGGAGACCCTCTGTGTTTTGTGAGGGCAAGTCCTTCCATGAAAATTTAAAGGACTGCCAAGTTTTCTGTCTACCTTGCAGGAAAAATTTATCCCTACGCATATACATGTTAAAATTAAATAATAATGGCTAGATCTTAACTCAGTGTTGATGCTAAAATAGAACACAGAATGAAAGAATAACTCAGGTTTGCAGTCCAAACTCCTGCTCATTAAGGCCTGGATCCCTCTTCTTGAGAACTTCTTGTAGATATTGAAAAGCTGCTATGAAATGTCCTTTTCTCCAGGCTGAACAAGCATGGGGCCCTTGACTACTCTTCACAGGACAATTACTCCAGCTGCTGACCATGTTTCTGGCCTTCTGCTGAATTCACTCAGTTTGATCAATGAAATGCTGGGCAAAGGAGGATAATCACTCCCCTTGGTGTATTAACCTCACTGCCGTTGATACAGTTCTGGATGCTGTTGACCCTTTTGTCTGCCAGATTGATGATCAGCTTGCTATCTACCAAAAATCCCAGTGTCCTTTCCAGCACAACTGCTCCCCAGTCAGTACATTTCCAGCCTGTATCCCTGCAGTGGGATCTTCCTTCCCAGGTGCAGAGCTTGGCATTTGTCCTTATTGAATTCCATTAAGCTCTTGTTGTCCTATTCCTCTAGTCTGTCTGGGTCTCTTCGGGTGGTGGCATACTCTCAGGCATATGGACAGACATCAGTTTAGTAGCATCTGCAAACAAGATGCAAGTGCATTACGTTGCTTCCTCCAGGCCGTTGATAAAGTTGTTGAACAGGACAGGTTTTGTACAGATGCTGCAGTATTTAACTTGTAACTGGCTCCTAGGTGGAGTTCAACCAATTAACCAGCCCAACCACTGACCATCTTTTCATTCATATACTTGTCTGCTGTCCAGACCAAAACATTCTAACTTGGATATTGGAATATTGCAGGAGGTAGTTTGAAAAAGCCTTGCTAAAATAGAGAGAAATGACATCCACTGCTCTCACATTGAACACCACACCAGTCATTTCATTGTAAAAGACAATCAAGTCTGTTGGGCATAAGGACTTTAGTAAATCCATGCTGATTCTTCCCAAATATCTTCTTCATGTGCCCAGAGATGTGTTCCAAGGTGATTTGTTCCACAGTTTTGTCAAAAATAGAAGTGCAGCTGACCGGCCTGTAGTTTCCTGGATGACCATTTGGGCTTTTTCTGAAGACGAGTGCAACAGTTGTCTTTCCGCACAAGTCATGAATCTCTTTCAGTTGCCACAACTTTAGAAAAAATGATGGTCACCTTGCAAGGATATTGACCAGGTCTCTCAGCACTCTTGGGTGAAGCTTGATCAGTCCTGTTGGCGTGTATGTGTCAAATAATTTTAAATAATCCCTGACTGAATCCTCAACCGCTGCTGGTAGTTCTTCTTCTCAAACTTCCTAAGCAAAGAGGCTTGGAAGACTTTGTTTGTTGGGGGAGGCCTCTTGCGTTTGTCCACTGACACAAGATCACCTGCTTCATTCAGAAATGGACTCATGTTTTCCTCATTCAACCTTTGACTACTTCTAACTCAATGGAAGGAGATCTTGTTGCCTTGACATCCCTTGGGAAGGCCAACTTTAGGAGAGCCTTGACTTTCCTAACATCATCCTCACATGTCCAGGCAACGTTTATACATTTCTCCTTTGTAGTCTGTCCTAGATTCCATTTCTCATATGCTGCCTTTTTGCTTTGGAGTTCCATCATATATTCCCTGTTTAGCCTAGCCTGTATCCTAATACATCTACTTTTCTTTCTTTGTTTTTTTTTTTTTCCTGAGTATTGACATGAAGCATTGTTCTCAGAGGATGCTGTCCTTAAAAGACCGACTAGCTTTCATGAGCTACTTTAGCATTTGGAGCTGCCTCCCATGGGATCCTACCTGTAAGATGCCTCTCCTGAAGAGCAGTCCTTACTCTGCTATTCATTTTCCTCTATGAGTGTGAATTCATATAGAGATTTACCAAATTAATGTACATTTAGAATATTTTAGGGGAAAAAAAGTCCAAGATTCAGTAATTGCTTAAGTAAGTAACTTTAGCTTTTGGGCTACAAGCACATATTTGTGTTTATGCCAAATTAGAAATTCTTTGAAATCAACCCAAGACTAATAATAAAATGCCTTTTTCAAACAAGGGACAAAAATGATCCAGTTTTCCATCTATGATGCTTTAGATAAAAAGGGATCCTTCATCCTTCTCACTTTGAGGTCACTACATGGGACATGTGATTTCTTGCAGTGAATGTCTAGCATCCCTCGGCAGGTGGCAATGACTTTCGATAGGCAGTGCAGATGGGCCACCTCATTTTGGACAGAAAAGAGTTTGGGCATATAGATAAAAACTACACTATTCCATTTGCTTTCAGGGTCATCAAATGGACATGATTTATTTTATTTACTGTCATAGATGCAGCACATTTGACACTAGTAAGAATTACTTTTGCATAGTTCTGTATTATTATTATTATTATTATTATTATTATTAAGCTCTTTATATGTCTTTAAATAAGGTCTTCTAATGTATATTAGATTAAATAGAGGCCTTTCCACATATTTTCTCATTTTCTGCTCTGGTGACCATGGTATTTGCTCTGCAAAGGGCTAAATTTCATTCACATTTGTAGAGAAGATAAAACGAAATGAGACTGAAGGAAGAAAAGTTTGGGATTTGTTTTTATCTTTTTTTTTTTGAAATAAAAGTTAATTGCATAAGCTCTTCCTTGGTCGTTCTAAACCAGCTTATAAAATAGTGGCGTGCAGTTTTCTGTAGTATTAATTCAGAGCAAATGAACATGAAGTAAAATTTACAAGTCTTCAACTGACACTATGTTTTGCTTATTTTTTAGGGCAATGTCAGGATACTTGCACTGCAAAGGCCTGTGCTGTATATGTTCTATGAACAAACAACATTTCTCTCTTAAAAATCTATCAGTCTCACACTTTTTAAAAGCGCTAAAATTATTTAAGATATAAATTATTTGTATTAAAGTATTAGAAGCTGAAAAAATCCAATAAATAAATATTCACTAAATAAGGGTCATTCCTGTGCCTCAGAGAGGCATGAATTTTATAACCTCACATAAACAATTACAAAGTACACTATGCTTTAGAAAAAAATACCAAAAAAGTAAAAGGTTCTGTTAAACTGGCAAAAGCTTGTTAAATTAAAAGCAAATTTAAATCTTATTCTGACCATTGTTCTTATTTTGAAATCTCGAGGTTCCTGGAATTTGCAGGTTTAATTTTTGTATCTTTTATTTCCTTTTTTGGAAGTGAACAGTTGACAGTCTGCTTTATATGCAGCATGCATAGCACATAAATAGCATTCAAATTAAATTCTACACCAGCTGTACATATCCCATACATGTGGTTTGCGAATGTTGCTGACTGCAAATGGTGCATATTTTGATTTTCAGTTGATATCTAAAACTGTGAATTATCTTCTGAATATGTAGTGTTTTGCTTTCAATCCCTAGATTACATTTATATCAAGCAAAATAAATACAACTGTCTGATAATCACAACCTGGTTTTCTTCAACTTAGGTAAAGATTAATTCCTGGCAAACTGACCCCAAGTCTTGTCTTCTTTAAGGCAACAGTCCCCTTTCAGATCTGAAAGGGAAGTTTGAAATGAAAAGTAGCCACAGAGGAGAAAATCCAGCATGTTCCTACACACTGCACCCTGTTAACCTGAAGTCTCTTGAACATGGGGAAGCTTTTACTTCTTTAAAGTCCTGGTGTGCCTTTAATGTAGTAAGGTTTGGTACTCAGCTATTAGCTCTTTCAGGCATGTTCATTCTGCATGACATTTATATAACATTGACTCGCAGAAACCTCTTCCAGCATCCACTGGGCCCAGTATAAAACCTGTGAGGATTTTTTTGGATGTGGCCTGTGTCTGGTTCTTCCAATATCCTGGTCAGGAATATGGCAGGGAGCCATCAGAGGGAGGAGAAGTAGCCAGATGGCACCAGTACACTGTTGCTTTGGCATTTTTTTCTGGCCAGCTGACGGGCGCGATCTCTAAGGAGGATTTTTGTTTGTTTGTTCATTTGTTTTGTATCTTTTCTTTCAGGTAGGCTGTGGACCTGAGTTAAACTCACTGGTAGCTTGATCACCTTACACATTTTCCACTTTTTCTTTTCTCTTTTTTATTTGTTGTACACAGTGTTGGGGTAAATTTACTTCGGTATATTAAAATCTTGCCCTGATTTCATATTCATTTTTCATACAAAAGCCTTGTTGGCTCTAAGGAGTGCCATATGCTTGAAAGACATGCAACACTGATATTTTTTTCTATCAGCATGTCTATGAACATTGTAAAAATTCAAGACAAACCTCAAAGGGAGCTAAGGGTTATATAGATATTTACGTCCACAAACCGCAGAGGGAGATAAGACCCATATAGATACCCACAGCAAAGATTTTATTTTAAATCCTGTCCGAGTTTGAAAATATCCTCTTTCACTGGCTGTATCTCAGATGTTGGCATCTTTTTTAACAAGTCGAAGGGGTTCAGGGTGCACCCTCCTGAGGATGATCATATATGTGAGATTTGTCTCCTCATCCTCTGATCTGGCCAGGCATGAGCCATTTCTAGTCTATATAACTGTGTTAACATTGCTCTGTGCTCAAGTCAGTAAGGCCTGGTGACAGGCTGTGTATATTACTGGTTTGTGTCTAAACAGCTTCGAGACTAGAGCTGGCTTGTATCCAGCCTTCTGAGAGCACCGACCAAGCAGCCTGCATGTATCTGCACCTGTCCACGTGGATGTATTATAAATTGTATATGATGCAATATAATTTGCTGTTTATAAATGACATATTGTGACACCTCCTCCTTGAAACACATTTTTTTTCCACCTAAGCCTTTCAGCAATAATCCAACACAGAAACAACATGGCTAAGAGAATAAGTGCATCACTGGGAGTTACCAGTTCTTCTTTGTGTTTGAACCCTATGATCTGCCTAATTGAGAGATTGATCTTGATTAGTTGTGAGCACCCATGGTTCCTTCTGATGGGAGCATATGGTATTGTACTGTATGTGCTTTGAGCCAGGGAACAGATCTCTTGCTACCCCTTTTACACATAGGGCTGACATTACTAGGAAGACAGGCAGCAGTAGTATAATGCCTTCCAGCAGCTGTGAAAACTGTCTGCATGATTCAGATGCTTTCCTGCTTACTGATAATTTAGTCCTAATAGTACCTTAAAAAGTGGTTTGTCAGCCTCCTGAACATAAACACTCTGGGGTCATCTGTCTGCTTGCACCTTTACAGGTGATGATGTTCTTTCTGGTTTAGTATAGCAACAGCGAATGGGTGACTTCAGCGTAAAATGCAATTGTCAAAACATTCAACAAAAGCTGCTTTTGACCAATATGGTTTCAATGCATCAGTCGAGTTCTTAAACATTCTGTTCGACTAAGGTGGTGATGCTCTGTGGGATGGAGAAGATAGGAAGCAGCTGCATTTGTGGTCTGCAGATGTTCAAGTCAGGAAACTGCTAACTACCTTTAATTGATCAGCTCACCAAAGTGGGGGAGTGAGTGTTCACATCTGTGGCCCATTCTTACAACATGTTTCCTCCTCACTAATTCTTGCTACTGTCTGGAAGCTTTCCAGACTGCTGCTAGTGATAGAAGACAATTCTTTCATAAAGCAGCAGGCATTTCCAGCTCTCGAAGGACTTTAAACAACTAAGTACAGGTATTTTCTGTTATAATAACTAGTTAAAGTAAATAAACTGTACTTAGAGAGGATTTTAATTTACTTTTAAGGTTTGCTACTCCTGTAACATCTCTAAGCCTTGGTGCTTTTCTAGCTATGCTGAAAATCAAGTAGGGTTAAAAGTCTTGCAAAAAGTGAAATAAAATTATGTAATAGACCACTCTAAGTCACAGGCAAGAAAAAGCAAAACAAGTCATGTTTAGTCTGCAGGCTCAAATGCAAAAAATCTTTCTCCATCTCTTTATTCAGCAATGAAGCTGTGAATGCTTTCCTAAACCCCTGTGGTTCTGTGCATACCTCTGTCTCCAGGTAGCAGAGAGAAGAGCAGTGAGCTTCCCCCTCCTCAGGGTTTCCGTGTGTCCCATTCAGATTTAAATTTTCTTTCTCTCTTTACCCCTAAGGCTTCCTAATCCCTAGCTGTACCAGGGAGGAGTGCTGAAGCTTCACTCCCAGCAGACCAGGGCTGCCTCTGCCTAGGAAATGGTAATGTCACCTCGACATGGCCGGTGGTGACCAGGAGCAGCCCAGCCGCTAAATTGGAAGCTGGCTAATCCCTAAACAGATTGTTAGCCATGGCTCAGGCTAAGCACAGTTCAAATCCCAAACTCATCCCGTATTCTGCATCTCTAAGCATTCTTTAAGCCCTCATAGTTTGGGAAGGTTCATATGAAACACAACTGCCTTTGGGGTGATAATGTGACTGTTCTAACCTTGATACTGACAGTTTCCATGATAAACGTGGTGATAATCATCTAAGAAAGGTAAAGATGGGTTTAGAAATCAGAATCTATTCTGTGAATCTGAGAGATGAAATGTTCAATAGTAATAATAGGTAACAAATTGTAGAATTCCTTGTAACAGGATGTTGTGGAGACCAGGAACTTAACTAGGACTGGATGTTTATAGAAGTAATAATATCCAGACTTATAAATAGTTAGAAAAACAACATTTGTTTTGCATTTGAACCTTTTTCTTAGAGACTTTTTGTCAGTTGGTAAAGTTAAACTTTGTTTCTTTATATTGCATTCACATCTGGAAGCAAAGTTGTATCCATATCTGAAATTTAGCAGCCTTGAAAGATGTCTCCCAATGTAACTGCATAAAAGTGCATTGGAATCAGTGTGGAGAAAGTTTACTGTTGTGTTATTCCAGTACGTTTGTTTCCTTTTTCTGGACATCAAGGTAATGAACTGGAGTACAACACAGAAAAAGATTACCTAGGCTAGGCAAACAAAATCATGTAATCTACGGTACAAAATTTAAACTTTATTTATTTATCTCAAGTATGAATATTTTTCAGTTTGGAGCACAAGTTTCTGTGAAATTTTGAATGATCATGAAAAGAAGAAATACTGTATTCCCTGTTTTCTATCAGAAAGATATGAAACTAGCACTTGAACAAGAAAAGGGAGAAGAACTACTTTTTTCTTCAAAAGTGTGACACTGTTAAACACGAAATATGGGCCTAAAGTCTCATCTATCTGAGAGGAGCTAATGAGAAACTGCTAGAACTATCTGTCACAAGAATCTTTATCTGAGGATAAAGATTCTGCTGGGGCTCCAAATTAGGTAAGGAGAATCTGTCTCTGAGGGGTAGAGCTGACTGTGCATACAGCTGATGCAGAGTGTGAGAGCTCATGCCAATTTGACATGCAAAGGCAAGCAGAAGGATGTGGAAAAAACCCGCATCTTTTGGCAAAAGCTTGACTAAGCCATGCCTTTGCTACTGCTGAAAAATTAGTCCAGGACAGGCTTCTGGCAGTGAGGCCAAACAACATGATACATTCACTTCCACATGCCTAAATTCTTGTCCCCCTTGAAACAGGGGGTGTCTGTATCCAATCCACCACCTGGGCATGCGCCCTGGCAAGGGCTGTGCTCTGAGCCATACCTAGGCAGCACAGG
Source organism: Pipra filicauda (assembly GCF_003945595.2). Taxonomy (NCBI): domain Eukaryota; kingdom Metazoa; phylum Chordata; class Aves; order Passeriformes; family Pipridae; genus Pipra; species Pipra filicauda. The sequence goes on along the minus strand of NW_024103862.1, from coordinate 807,689 downwards.
CTGCTGCTGCTTGGCACAGACCAAAACTGCACCAGGGAGCATGCTGACCCAGTGAGTGATCACAGTCTTGAGCCTTCACCCTGAAACTGGCTTTATTTATTACTACAGACACTGCCTGAGAGAGCATGATGGAGCTCTAACCATGTGTCTCTTAAGCATATTCTCCTCAAGTGTTAGCATTCTGCCCACTGACCTCACCTCTTGTGTCTTCTTTATGTGTCTCCTCAACTTTTACTTTGTCTTTTAACCAAAATAAATTGTGCTGGGGACATTTCTGGGGGCAATTGTTAATCCACATCGTGGAAGTGGGGCATTGGACTAGCATCATGCCTTGTTCAGTCTCCAAGGATTCATTGAGCTTTCTGCCTGGGAGCCTCCAATTTTGCAGTTCAAGGTCTAAGGCTGCTTCTGTCTATATATATAAATAGGTTGTATATGTGATCGATTGACTGGCTGGCTGTTTGACTGACCAACTGTGTCTGCTCATAGCAAGAGGAGATTTTGTACCCAGGGTGCTGCTTGATCCTCTTTGTTACTTATGCCACTTCACCGAAAATATGGGATAAATGCTGTAGAATTTTCCCAGTTAATCAACTAACAATGTTGTGTGCTGAAAAACATCTTAGAACTCAGATATTCTGAATGTTCTGCATGCTTCTATGTTCTGTGTTGAGGTAATCTTTCATTCTTTTGTTAATACTGATGAGAACTGCAAATATTTCCCATGCATAATGCTAAGTGATGTCCATGAGAAAATGTCTTTTCCTTGAATGCAATGTGTACAAGAGGTGCCTAAATGTACTGGTGTAAATTACACACGTTGAGGAGTAAAATTTTTACAGCACTTGACATCCTTGTGGTATGGGGTTTTTTTCTCCTTCTGAAAGCAGAGGACTTCATGTGTGATTTCACTTCTGAACAGTCACCCCTCATTATTTTTTAGTTGCACTTTGGACATATACAATTTGACTGCCCACTACCTGCAACTGCCTAATTCTGTGGGGTTCAGGTTTTAGAGTTCTAAGTGAAGGGTTGATCTATAAATCTGGCCAAGAAATCTCCAGAAGGTCAGCGTGGAATAAATAGCAACAGTGTAATGTTCTCCCTTTGTTTCATTATTAGTAGATGGCCTGATTCTGCACTTTTAGTGAGACTAACTCGGCACTGACATAATTCAGAAACAGTTCAGTTTTTATGGACTGATGATAAAGCTGGACTGATACCAATGTCAGGCTTAAAGATGGATATAAGAGGCATAAGCCAAGAGTTATATACTAGTTTTTGATTTCCCCATGATGTGATCCCACTCTGCCCTTGCTCTGAGTCAGCTATAATCCACTTAAGAGAATTAGCCAGAGACTGTATATTGCCTCATGTCTCTGGCTTGGTAGTTGGGGCTTAGTGTTGTGTTATGCGTTGTCACAAGGTTTGGTATCACCTTGGAGAGTAGAGGGTAAAAGATGTGCTTCTTTTTGTGCCTGCATGGCACCACTCCTGTGACACTGGGCTAATTCAGCAAGGAGTGGTTCTATGCAGTTGGAAACTGCAGTCATTAAAATAGTCAGGAAGGTTAAAAAGAAGCAAGAGTGGGCAAAAGCATTTAATGTGTGATAAAGTAAGTGATTTTATAACTGATTTTATTACTTAAAGTTCAAACATTATTTTCGCTAGTCTTTGTCTGGTGTAAATGAAGATGAAAGAAGTTGGACAGGGAGAGACTTGAGTACTGCAGGATGCTTCAGGGATCACGTCTTTAAGGGTTATTAAACACAATTTGTTTTTGTCAGATTTCAATTTGTCTGTGTTTTAGAAAATCCTAGAAACTTGAGCTCTGACATTTTGTATATCCCTATTAATTATTCATTCCTGAGAATCTGTACTTGTTTGACCTTAAGAATTATTGCCTGTTTACATTGAAGAAGACCCAGTAAGACTTGTCATACATCGTCCTTCACAAAAAAAAAAAAAAATCAGAGTCTTTCTCCCTGGGTAAATGAGGAAATAAAACAACCTGGGCTGGGTCAATGGTTTTAATACTGGTGGGAAAGTCTTAACATGCTGCAGAGGCAGCATCTAAGAAATCTGCTGAGATAGCTGGATCTACAGTTCTAGGTTAAACTTAGGGATACAGGATCACATTTCATCAACACTATGTGGGATGAACTGACCCTTGTGCAGGGTGCCACCAGAGGACTCATGCATCACTTATGTCTGACAAAGCATCCTAAGTGGGACTTTGGTGGTGCACAAGGGCAATGTGGATATTCTTCACAGGAGCTAAGTTTTAACCACTGTGGGAAAGGTTTATACAATCTTTCTCTTTGTTTACATTTCATTTTTATTGAGACAAACTTCCACTGAACTCAATGTGATATTGGGTGTGTTGCACAAACCCCGCTAACTTCAGCAGTTCCAGGGCAGAGCTGGCTGCAGATTTCTGGGTAAAACAAGCTTTTGCTGGAAAAATCTCACCTCCGTGAAGCATCTCATGGAAACTATTTGTTTTCAATGATGTCAGTGGGTTTTGCTCAGACTGTGTGGAAGCCTGAACTAACTGAATATTTGTGGCAGCCTTATGTGTCAGATCACCATGGAATTGACAAGCCCAGGGCTCAGGTTTTGCAACATTAGGGCAGCTCAATCAGCTCATCTTTCTAGAGCTATGAGGGAGCAAGCATAGCACTTAAAGGTCCTGGAATTAACACTTCTAGCCAGGACTTGTATCTTGTCTCTACAGCAGGATTCTGGGACACAATTTTCACAGAAGACAGAGATTCTGGTGTTTCTGTCACTGGACTGAGAGCAAATCATGGTCTTCACAACTCTGGTCTTCCTGTGATGCAATAGTGAACAAGACCTGCCAGCATGTTAGTTCTTAATATTCTCTGTTTTGAGATTGAGTATGACATGGATACTGAAGAACTCATTGGTATGTTAGTCTTTCCTAGAAATAGCCAGAAGTTCAGCTGATGGAGTGGTATTCCTTTATCTCAAAGAAAAATACCTCACTGAAATACGCTTTTTTTTCCTGAAAATAATTATTTTTGTAATTTTTCCTTGTAGTATCAGTATTCATAGTTTTCATCTCAGATCAGGAATAAAACTCTCAATTTTTTCATAGAGATTTTTCTTATAGAAAAGTTTGTGATGATATTTAGGGCTACAGGACTGAGATTCATCAGCACTCGTCTCCCTCTCCTTCAGTGGCCAACGAGCCATTCAAGCTCAGCACTGCACTGAAAATATGAATGATTCCAACTTCCCAAAGAGAAATGGAAGAAGAGGGCCAATCAGTGAGCTCAGAAGGTGTTGAGTCCCCACCAGGAGGCCTAATCACATATTTCCTCCTCAGTAAACTGTGATTCCTTTGTCTGTCACAACAATTTTAGTGTTAACTAATTCAAAACCCATAAAGGTGAAAACCATATATTTTTTCTTGGGGTCAAAGACCTCAGTTGCTGATATTTCATTACTTGCTGATGAATGAGTGACTACCATCATAGCTAGCTTTGTTTTTTGGCCTGCCTTGGAAATAGGAGCTGAACTAGAGCATTGGCTCAGCTGTTGTCTTTCCTAAAACTGGTTTAAGACATGAGGGGAAAGCTGTGTTGCTGCTGTTGTGAGACTGCACTTTTTATTTGAATTTGTATATAATTTCTCAATTTGTAAAGTGTATGTATTTGGAGAGACACTATAAACTCCACAAAGTAAGCAGTACTGCTGCAGAGATTGTAATTAAGGAAAAGCTTTTAAACAGGGCCTGGACTGAAAGGACTGAGAAGCAGAAAGCAGAAGATTTTGTTATCTTATTAGCTATCGATAGGAAATCTTGCACAGCTCTAAATTAAACATGAACATCTTGACTTCTGTTAGGCCTTTGACACAGTCCCATGCAACATACTCATTATATTAAAGAGAAATGGGTTTGGTGTATGGACCATTTAATGAATAAGGAGTTGGTTGGATGGCCATGCTCAAAGGCTCAGTGTCCAAATGGAGATCGGTTACAGTGCTCTTCTTCAGGGCTCCATACTTAGGATCAGGACTGTTCAATAGCTTTATTAATGGCAATGGGATTGCAACTTTGCTGGTACAACCAAGCTGAGTGCTGAAGTTGGTGTCCTTGAGGAAAGAGATGCCATACAGAGAGACCTTGACAGGCTGGAGGAGTGGGCTCGTGAAGTTCAATAAGGCCAAGTGTAAGGTCCTGAACCTGGTTTGTGGCAATCCACAATATCAAAACAGGCTGAGGGATGAATTGTTTGAGAGCAGTCCTGTGCAAAAGGACTTGGAGATCCTAGTGAGTGAAAAACTGTACATGAGACAGAAAAGAGCACTTGAAACCGAGAAAGCCAACCATATCCTGGGATGTCTCAAAAGGAGCACAATCGGCAGGTCAAAGAAGATGATTCTGCCTCTCTTCTCCACTCTGGTGAGACCCCATTTGGAGTGCTGCAGCCAGCTCTGGGGTCCTCAAAACAGGAGGAGGAGCATGGACCTGCTGGAGCGGGTCCAGAGAAGGGCCACAGGAACGATCAGAGCGTTGGAGCACCTCTCCTATGAAGTCAGGCTGAGAGTGTGGAAGTTGTTCAGCCTGGAAAGGAGAAGGTTTTGGGGAGACTTTATTGCAGCCTTTCAGTGCCTAATGGGGGCCTATAAGAAGGATGTAAAGAGGTGTTTTACCAAGTGCTGTAGTGACAGAACAATGGTTAGCAATTTTAAATGGGAAAAGGGTAGATTTAGAGTAGGTATAAGGAATTTTTCTCTATGATGAGGGTGCTGAGACACTAGAACTGATTTTCAAGAGCAACTGTGGATGCCCCTTCATTAGAAGTGTTCAAGGTCAGGTTGGATGGGGCTTTGAGCAACCTCATCTAGCAATATATGTCCTTGTCCATAGCAGTAGCTTTGGACTAGGTGATCTTAAAACATCCCTTCTGATGCAAACCATTCTATGATTCCATGATTCCATCATTCTATTCAATGTTCTGTAACGAAAAAAACATGAAATCTCAGTGATTCAGAAGACAGAATTCCCATTTAAATATGTCATGGAGATTCTGAATTTTTTTTTTTATTTGGGAGAATTATTTTCCTGACCATGTATTAAGGAAGTCAGTAGATGCAGGCTGAAAGGCTACAGACCACAATCTAAAGGTCCCATCCTACACCCTAATGTTTATGAATGACATCCTGGAAAACCGGTGAAACATCCTGCTTAAATATAGTCATTTTCACAGCAGCTGCTAGGGGTCCATTTCATGGGATATTCCTTTCTATGCTTTAAAAGAAGATCATAGTTTTCAGGCCCAAACAGTCTGAAATCTTAAGGTTTCATCATCTAAGATGCTGACCCATTATTTTTTATCTTTTTTTTTTTACTTAATTTACCATAAATCTTACTTTTTTCCCCCATGGCTTCTCTCCAGCGAAGCTGCAGCTATTAAAGCATTCTTCTTTGGCTGTCACCCCGAGTTTTTCTCTTCTAGTCCCTGGCAAATTCCTCCTCCTGATATAAGTTACTCACTGCTCTTTTAATATATTCTGTTTAAATCCTGGTTCCTTCTCTCAGCCTTTGGATATTCTCAAGAGTCACCATCCCACAAAGGAAGACACCAGATGCATTGGTCCCTCTTGTGGCTGCCATGGTATATATTTTTAGAAAGTTCAGAATGAGAAAAAAACTTCACATTGAGACTTGGCTGCTGTCTAGACTGATGGTAAACACGTGATAACAGACTGACCTAAGGTACTGTCAAACAGTAACTAGATGACGTTCTTATGCTGTGGCAAAAAAAACCCCAAAAGCCAAACCCCAAACCCCTGTGCCCACAGCACCAGCTTTCCAAGGCAGAAAAGCGTAGGTGATAATCTTTTGTGAGCAAGACTGCAACTACTTCCTGACTGAATTAAAGATTTAGAAGTCCATCTGAGCTAAAAGATGTGCAAAAGAGGAAGGACTGAAACTAGTTAGTCACCAAAGGAGGTGAAGCACAGAAGGAAACAAGGTCCTCAGGATCCATGGGAAAGTGCAGAGTGGAAGGTGGATCATACGCCAGGAGATTGTGAACGTATTGCACCTTGTTATCTGTATAGAGGTCACTTTTGGAGCTAAGGTAAACATAGAAATATACATGGCTTTCGTTTAATTGCTTATCAGCTTCCGTAAACTGCATACTGGGAAAGGCTGAGCAAATGCCTGGGACTCGGTGCTAAAGCTCTGCCTCTTTGGCCAGTTTCAACCAAGCAGTGGATTGAGGCTTCTGCACTGAGTGAAACAATCAGTGAATACAGTGATCTGCTTTCCCTGGTGAAATGAAAGACAGACAGTTTTTCATTGTCATAATTCATTTGTTCGCCAAATATTCCTGTATAAGTATTTTTAGTATTAAGCAATGATGATAACATATTCTACTCTGTCTGATCAAATTCAAACCTCCCCGTTTGATATTAAAAGCTGCATGAAAAGGCACAAGGCAAAAAATAATCCTCAAATATGTTAGTATCCCTGGGAATATATAATGGGCACTTACATATTTTTAGTCCAAGACAGGAGACAATGTTCTGTGTCACAGATATGCACACTGCGCTTTGCGGCACCAGTGCATCCAGCAGAAGGTATTAAAAGGTGGACCAGATACCAGGGGTGTCAGGACACATGCTACCCATAGACAGACCATGTTCCAGTGAATGCTTCCTTACAGCTGGTAAGAAGGTTGTTCTGCAAAAATGCACCTGGGTCTTCAGGTGCTAAGGCTGATTCTGACCCTCATTGTGCTAAAGAGAATTTGCAGAGATTTCCAAACAGAAAGTTAGAAAGGTATGACAAGAAGTAAAGCCTGTATATTGAGAACTGAGAAACTCAGCTACTATAGGTACCTCCATACTGGTAAATAACGCAGAGCCTCATTTTGGGAGTTTTGGTACAGCTAAAGGGTCCCAAGGGATGAAACCTGGATTTCTGTGAGTCACTTTGATCAGCGGACTTAAAAGGTGGTTTTGAATTAAATGGAAAGAGATCATGACTTCTGTGTGGGGAAAAATCCCCATTACTGAAGACAGCTTATGAGCTGAGGATGGATTTTCTGTGACCGCAGGTGGTGAGCAGGGAAGGGGGTGGTAGGAAATGCCCTGAGCCTGGAGGCAGGGCTGTGAACTGAGGAGAGGGTTGGAAGAAAACGAAGGGCTTCCTGACCGAAGAAAATTGGTCTGTGGGTTTACATCTGAGTGTGGGGCTGTGTCTGTTAGAGGGGTCAAAATATAACAAGTTAGACTGATTAGATTATGAACCCAGGAGGCAGCAGGTCTAATTTTTATTTTTAACTTTCTGTACGATTAATGCCAACTCATCTAATTTCTCAGGGCATCAGTTTTTCCATCTGTGAAATGCGGATGATGTGACCACCATCAGTAAATTGCATGATGCAAGTACAATGTGATATCTACCTCCAGTGCTTTATGGACAGATTTTTATTTAGATACTCTACCACCTTTGAAATTACATTGAACAGGTGATTTGAAAGCTTTGTCATAAATCTAAATATTGCTGACACATTAAGAAGAATGAAGTGATCAGACAACTAACTGCATTAAAAAAAGAAGCATGTTTAAATCTGGTATAAATGAGTTTGAACTGCAGTGATATGAAGGTATTTTTATTTAGACATTCAGCCAGAAATGTGCAGCATTCACATTTTTATCCTATTCATGGATTTTCTTGGAACATAAACAACTTATATATTACTGTTACAACTTTGCAGAAGTGACTCAAATACAATTTTACTATTGTTGATGAACTGTATAGATAAGATTTGTTGTAGAGGAAGTAAATTTGCGAACATAAAATGGAATAAAAAGGAGAGATGAATGAGGCATCCATCACAGAATATATATTTTACTTTCTCACAATAAATTGATCAAAGGGAAGGCATTTATTTTGCAGAAGACTGCACTGATTCAAGGATAGTCTGCACCAACAACACATGTTACTATACAGAATATCCCAAAGTCTTCTAGCAACTTCATAATTTTAGGAGTTGGGTATGCCTTTTTAACAGAGGGTAAAAGAAGATTCAGAGAAGAAATTCAGCTTAGCCTTTTCCATAGAAAATATTTGTGAGTTTTGTGGGGGAAAAAAGCTATGGTATTGGTCCTAAAAGAGAGCTGAATTGAACTTCCAGTTTCAGCGCTGTAATAGAAACTGTGCATTTTAATGTGTACATTGTGCTTGCAGCAGTATGATAATACAGAAGCAGAGCAATTACATCAGTAGAATGAACACATTTCTAATGGTATTTGTGTTATATGGATATATGGCTGTTGGCCTGTAAGCTGATACTTTCATTGCTGCCATATACATGCAATCTACTTATGGTTAGGGTTGCCAGGCAAGTAATTACCAGAATGGAGTGCTAAGCAAGCAGTCCTGGTGTCAAAGAATCTGACCTTGTGAAGATAATGAGACAAGGAGAATTCAGAACAGATGAAAGCCAAGAGCACCTACTTTATCTACTGACAGCCAGAGAACACCTTCATGCTCAATCAGTTCCTGCTAATGAGACAAGATGGGGCAAGATGGTAAAACAGCAGTAACGGGCAAACTTTTTTTCAGCTTAATGATCTATAACTTAGTCAGATAAAATTGTCTTTTAAACCAGACAGTGACATAAGTATGAACAGAGAAATACAAAGAATGTATTTAATACATTTTGGGTTTGTTTACACCATAATGGGGAGTGATTAATGGGTGGAGAAATATGCCCTGTAGTGTGGCTAGGGGAAGCTTAATCCATTTAACTTATTGAAGGGAAGGCAAAAGGGTAATGTGATCACTCTCTGAGAGTCCACACCAGGAGAGGAACATGGTAATGGAGGGCTTTTCAGCCTAGCTGGCAAGCAGACACAGTATATACTCTCTGGAAGGTGAAACCAGAGAAATTCAGGTAAGAAATGGTGACCTTTTATTCATGAGGGTAATTTCTTACTCAAAATTGTGAAGGACTCCTTTTTCCTCAATTTAAAAAATTTCATTTAATTTATTTAAAATTAAGATTGGATGATTTTTAAAAGGTGTATGTGCTTTTTAATGTGTTTATAAACACCTGGTGATCCAGAGGTGACTCTGAAAGGGTCTTAGAGAGGTAAACTAAGAAGTGCAAACTAATTGTCAGTGGACATACAGCATCTTCAAATCTACTGGAAAGTTTAAAGGTATGCAAGTTGCAAAAGGTTGAAAACTAATGGACTAGGCAAATTGACTCTTGGACTTGTATCAAGAATTAATGTAGGAGAATGTTCAAATCTCTCTTACACAGAATATCAGACTAAAAAATCGCTCTGGTCTATTCTAATTTTGCAGTCTATAAATAGGACTAATATTGTGGAGCTAGACCAAGATTAGGAAACTCTGGCATATGCTGTGTATTACCTCTTCCATTGCATGTTAACTAGGCAGCCTTATGAGGTCTTTGCAGGTAACTAGCTGAATTTCTATATTATCTTTGTGCATTCTCTTTTTCCTGCCATTTTAAAGCTGCACAGGAATTACAAAGTATTCCTGATACTTACACAAAGTTGTAGTCTCATTCTTTCCATTCTCTATTGAAAAACTCTGCATTTATTAATAGAACCATATAATCATTAAAGTTCAAAAAGGTATCTTAGACATCGAGTCCAACCATTAGTCTGACACTGCCAGATCCACCACTAAACCATGTGCCTAAGCACTATATCTACATGTTTTTTGAACAATATCTGGGGTGGTGATTCCATCACTTCTCTGGGTAGCCTATTCCAAAAGGCCATATTCTCTAAAGCCTAAAGGCCACAGCTTGGTGAGAAGGTCGGAGGAGGATAGGGGGATGGACTCTGGTAAATTGTCACCTGTAGTCTCAAATGTACTTCAAACTCCAGACAAAATTATAATTAAGAAAGGGCCTTGGTAGGTTGATGGCAGAGAAGAAATATAAGCTCAATACGTGAGTCACTGTTTGAAATCCTTTTCCTCTCCTGTTTATAGCAAAGAATTTAAGCCATGAGCTTGAAGAAAACCACCTAAAAAGCACAGATTAGAGTTTCTGAGAGGCATTTTCCTGCCCCAGTCCTCTGGGAGCAAAGGGAAGGGCTCTGTCCTCTTCTGTGGCTCCAGTTGGAAGGGGTCTGAGAGATTACAGAGCCTCAGTTTTCCCAACTCCATTTCACTTCAGAACTGTCTTCACTTCAAATAAAAAGGCCTTTCTGTGATCGGTGCTGAAGTTCAGACCTATCTCTTCAGTTGGTGGAAAGGATAAGTTCTTGTCTCTGGAAGCTGCTGGACAGAAGTTCTGCTCTTTCTGTACTGAGAGAGAACTGAAGCATAAAACCAGAGGCCAAGGTCAGGAAGGAAAGAAGCAGTGGCATGAGGGAATATTGAATCAATTTCTCTGGCCAGCCCAGAATTTCACCAAGCACTTTCTTCGCTGATCCAAGATGAAGCTGGTTGACCTTCTTAAACAAAACAAAACAAAAAACAAAACAAAACAAACCTAGTCTTGATTTAGTGTCTGCAAGCAACTGAATCACTCCGGGGACTTGTCTTGTTCTTAGTTGAGGCAAAAAACTAATAATAGTTTCCAAATGCAAGTCACTCACGAAGCTCGAATGAGCTGTCACTCCTACTGCAATGCTTCCTTCCTTTTTCATCCCCTCTAATAAGCAATGCAATACCTAGCAAAGTGGAGACCCCACCCAGATGGTGAGTTGCGTTGATTAATTTATAGACCTGTCAGATCTTGTGCATTGTCACTGAGACACAGGTTCCTAGCTCCTGCTTTGTTCTCTCGGTAGTTTGTGGTGGTGCCTGGTGGCCCTGCTCTGACTGTGGCTTTGGGTGTCTGGTGCCCTGGCTTCCTGGGACTGTGGGTTAATAGCCCCACAGGGTTTAGTGTACAGGGTCACTGTGAGTGGTAGGACAGCTGCAGTGTCAGGGAAGTGCTGCTATTACAAGTTTACCCTCAGAAGACCTTTACTGGAAGCCACATCTTTCAACTCAAAAGCTTCTTGCTCTGGATCCTTTCACCTTCACTTTGCACAAAGTCTTCTACATGTGCAGAGAGGAGATACTGTAAATATCTGAAGGCAGTTCTTCTCTTCCTAACATGTCAAAAGTGAGGACTGCAGCTTTTGGTGCTGTAATTTTAGCCTAGAACCATTCAATAAATTGTAAGGTGGTTTTTCAGTTTTGTTTCTTTGTTTGTTTGTTTGTTTTGGGGGGTTTTTGTTGGTTTTGTTTTGGGTTTTTGTGGTTTTCTTTTGTTTGTTTATTTTTTGTCATTTGTTTGTTTTTTTTTTAATTGGGGACCTTAAAAGTAAAGGCATGCATGTTGGTGAGAAGTGCGGGCTTTTTTTTTCAGAAAAATACATCTTTTGCTCTGTTCAGTTTGTTCTGTCTTGCTTTTCTATTTTGTCCAGTGTTGCTCCAGATCCATCTCACACAGAACCTCTGTCACTCTTGCATCAGATCTTCACAGCTTTTTTTATTGTTTCAAGCTGGTAAGGGTGGAAAAGTGAGCTGTAAGAGCTCAGATTAGCATAGCTAGAAAAAACAGGCAAGTGTTTTGGTCTCAACACCTGTCTGCACATGAGAAAACCAGATTCAATTCCTGTAAGGTGGTAGGAACTATTCATAATTTCTATTACCTTTCTGGAAACACTCTCTTTTCTTTTTTTTTCTTTCTTTTTTTTTTTTTTTTTTTTTTTTTTTTTCCATTCTTACCACCTTTGCTATTGTTCTGATGAACAAAGGCTACGTGGACAGGCACCTCTGCACGGTCACCCTGACTTGGCTCCAGGGGAGCTCCTGTTGGAAGCCACAGGATGCTATAGGTTGTCCATTGTGGTCTTTGGTCCTTCGGGTTCAGCCAGTCAGGAGAATCTCAGTAGCAGCACAGCCCGTCAGACTAAGCAGAGCATTCTACCTGCATGGTGATGTTTCTTCCCACTGTGCACATTGGGTTGGTCAGAGGTATCTTTCTTACTTTCTGCACTTGGGACTCAGGAGCCCTTTCTCCAGGCCTGCACAGAGTATCATTGTGCTGCTTCATTACTCCCACCCATATATCCAGTGTGATTATTTTCTCTAATGTTGAACTGAACCCCCCAACAACATGTTATCTTCAATCATCTCTGCCTTGGACCTCAGCATATATGTTTTGTGCTCTGGGACACACAGTCTTGCATTTGACTGTCTTAAAAGCATCACTAGCTGTGCTTGGACACCCCTATCACCATTGTTTGCCTCTGTCCATGTTCACAGATTAGTGGGAGAATAAATATCTAACAGTTATTTAAAGGTTTATTTTTTGTTTTACCTAGATCACCGAGAAGCATATTTAGCCTCTTATATACATGATATGTAATGGATCATAAATGGTATAAGCCTTGTACATAATTAAATGTATTGTGTACATATTATGTTATATGTATTTTATATATGTATAGATATTTATGCGTACTAAATATCCTAAAATATTCTTTCTCTTTCAGTGTAATTGGGGATCTACCTCAACTGGGACAGTACATTTCTTGTTCACCAGTTTTACTTCTTTTCAGAACTATGACCAGTGGGTTCAGCAAATCCCAATCCCTTCCTTCAAAATTATGCATAAGATTTGCTTCCATTTGAGGCAGAGTGAAGGTTTAGATAATGTGCAACTTCTTATCTGTTCCCATCTTATCACAGCTACACAGTGAGCATGGGGAAGGCCCATTGCTGACCCATGCTTCTGCTGACCAATTCCTTGGTTTCCCCATCTCCAAGGATAAGATAATAACCTAATGCCTGTGCAGAACACTAAAAAAGTCATGTATTAAGATGAGCAAGAACTGGGAAAAGGGTATGGACTGAGAGTGCCTTCCACCTCACTGTCAGCAGTAGCTCAGCTGCCCAGACAAGCACCAGTTCACAGCAAGAGTATTGTATTCACCAAAGGTCTGCTAAAAACTGGTAGTGTGTTAGGGTCTTTGTTTTGGTTTTTTTCCCCCTGGAACTCCAGGGGTGTTTCTGGAGGGCTCAGAGCATTTTCCATTGCACCCATTTTCTTTTGAGGTGAAAATAAACAGCCCTTCAGTTACAGATCAAGTATGATTTCAGTATAGATAAAGTATAGATTGGGCAGCAGCTTCAGGTCTTTCTCCTGTTATCCCACACAAGGAATTGCTGAGATATCCCTACTATCCCAGGGAATTACTGATTCTTTTCTGCTTTTCACCCTTTTAAACCAAAGTCAGAGTATTGCAGCTGGCAAATCTCGCCCTTTTTTCTAGCTCTGATCCTGCATGGTGGTCCTGTCCCCAGGAGGCATCGTGACCCAGGGTGGCAAAGTTATTCTGTTTTACATGATCTGATCACAGCTGCCCAGCCCTGACTTTTCCCATTCCTGTCCCATGTATGAACTGTCTTCATCCCCTCTGCACTGTAGATTTGGTGATATAAAGTCACATGTGAATCTTGTTTCACTTTGAAAAAAATATGTGCTTTGTTGTCTCCTCTTCCATCAGTTGTTTTAATGTTTTTGCCATTAAATTTAAAGGAGAGGGGAAAATGTGATTTAAGGAAGGGTAAGAAGCAATTTGCCCACCCACTCATATACACCAGAAAAAAATGTTTTTCCCACCTTTAGCCTTACTTTTCTCAGTTGAAAGAAATAAAAAATTCAAACAATGAAAGCATTTAACACCAGTATGATTTTTATCACTGCTGTCATCCTTTCATTAGAAAAATCTTGAGCAAATGTAATTAAATGTGAAAATGGGCCTTCTCCTGTTATTTCAAACAACAACTGAAATAATTACATCAAAATTACATCTGGAAATACAGAATTATGACTTTTCTTATAACAGCTGAACTGCTTTTGGGAAACAATAATTCCAGTGTTAGTGTAGAATAAAGCAGAGAGATTTAGGGGGTTAGAGAAGGATCGGCCCATGTCTTTTAATTCTGCTGTGCTGTGGAAGACAAATTTTCTCTCTTACTTTTTTTTTAAAGTACTTAATGAACAGCTTGCAGAAATAATCTCATATTTTACAATCTTTGAAGAAACTGGAGTCTGTCTATCTGAGCATGTGTGTATATGCACACTGATACATAAAAAGAAAAGTAAAAATAATCTTTTTGCTTCTTCACTTTGAATTATAGTAGATATAAACAAAAGAGGACAAGCTGGTGGCATTTTTATGTTATTTTGTATGGCTTTGTCTTTTTTTTTAATACCTCACTTTGTGGCTAATTAGCAGCCAAATGAAACCTGATTGTTAAAAACAGAGAGCAACACACATTTCTTGAGTCAGTCAGGAGTCACTTTAGTCATGCAGGTAGCATAGCTCAGTAGGGTCATTTTGGACTGTCATTTGGCATAAGAAGACTAATTCATGGTATTTTTTTAATGTGTGTAGCTAGACATCATACTGAAGATTTTTTGTGCAAGGAAGTGCTTAGAATGCACAGATATTTTCTGCAAATTGCAAAAGGAGATTGCTTAATCTCAAAGTAGTGCTTTTCAAAGAATAGGACTATATTGCAAATAGCTACTGAGAGTATTCTCTTCATTGTGGTATAATTGCACATTTAATACTGGGTCTTTTTAAAAGCTGTCTTGATTTCTACAAAATATATTATGTCGTGCCAGTATGATACATAACTTCAAGATAACACAGAGAGGATGGTATTGCTGGGTGCTTCGTCCTGGCAGTGTTTGGCTGCCAGTGGGAGAGAGGAAAAAGACGAAATCTGTGCACCTCTGGGTGAATGTGTGATATCTCTCAGATATGTGGGATGTGCTCCCTTGGGTGCAAGAACTGCTCAGGCAGGAAAACAGCAGAAGCATGTGGGGGGAGGCTTCCTTCCCCCTTCTCTTCGAGAGCAACCAGGGTGTGAATATGGCACTGTGTGTGCCTGGGGGGTGTCTGTCACCCGTAGGCTCGGGGGAACAGATCTCCCATTAACTCCTTTCTGCAGATGGAGCTGTGGATCCGAGGTACCCAGACACTGCTGTGCAGCAGCACATGCTCCTGAGGTTACAGAGCAAAACTGAGCCGATGCTGAGAGCTGTGAAAAGGTGCAGGGATTCAGAGTAGGAAGGGTCTAAATTGGAAAGAAACATGTAATGAATGAAACAGCTGTTTCTACTCTGAAGGTTGGGGCTCCCTGTTCTTCAGACAGCCAGGGCTTCCCTCACTGCAGTAACGTCATTTCAGTTCATCGGTCTGTTGAACTGAAAAAGAACCTACATGCCTCTGCTTTGTGTGCTCCAAGGGCAGAGATGTTTTTGGGGCAAGCACTGACAATAAGGAATGCTGATGATTAGCAGAGCTGAGGTAACAAGTGAGTTTAATCCTGCGAAGAAGTCCCATGGGGAGGAATGGGAAACCAGTATCCAGAAATCTAGGAGTGGAAGAAGTTCCTGTCCTGTGCTGCTCCATCCTTTTCCATGCTTCTGGCCCTCACTGCAACCTGCATTTTCCCATTACTGGGCACTCCTGGGAGGGAGCACAACTTAAAGATCCCAGGGTGCAAGGCTGATCTGGGGGAGAAGCAGGCTGCCAGCACATTGGGGCATTCAGATGCACACACTGCAGGACGCCTGTCTGTCAGGACCATAGGGATGAGACACAGATGGAGTGAAATTCAACCTCCTGACATCTAATGAGAGGCTGACAGTTCTGCAACAGACACCAAAAGTAATTGTTAGGTACAGCTTTGTGAGAGAAAATGATCTAAGGCTGAGTGAGGCACAAACTGTCACACAGGGAGTAATGATGGCAGCATCAGCTGTCCTACTGTACAGATCCCTTCTGAAAGCTTTACCTCAAATGTTATCTTTCTTTTTTTTTTTTTTTAAACCCACAACAGATAGTATAAATTGGGATTCCAGGCAAATCTGAGTTTACCTGCTGGATGTTGAATAGTAGCTGAAAGACTGCTAACTGAAGAACTGGGTGGAAGAAGTCTTGACAGCCCAAGTTTTGTACCCACTTAGAGAGACAGAACAACCCTCTTCTGTGGAGAGTGGTCCTGGGCAGTAGTGGGAAGGGAAAAGCAACCTTCAGCTTGTGAGGTATGGAAGAGATATGAAAACAAGGGGAAGCTTCTATTTACTGTTATTTTACTGACACAATGGGATGTGTGAATCTTCAGTAACAGTAACAGTCATATGATTATAGATAGGTGCAGTTTAAATTTACTTTTCGTAGGAAAACTTGAACTACTGCATTATTCAGTTCAATTTTTCTTCTTATCTGCTGATATCCTTCTATATCACTTTGTGACACATTTCACCTTTTTGTTTTCAAACAAATTGAATTAAGTACTCCAATGTACATTAACTGACCAAATAGTAGAAGTCCAGGGTGTTTCCATGACCTCTAGAGGAATGGGCAACTAAATAACTTAAGAATCAAAATTTTAGGCTGAAAATCCTTCACAGTTAAAATCTTCCCATTTTTCTAAGTCCACATTTTCTAGGTGCAAATTTCTGAAGTTACACCAAGAAGAATTGAATTGTGGTATTGGATGTAAATTCCATATTTTCCCTACTAACAGTTTAGATTTGGAATGACTGTTTGACTACCTCAGAAGAGAAGGAGAGATAAAATGACAAGATCTGTTTAGTGAATATTGTGTGATGATCTAACTTTAGATGCTGTTCAGGTCTGCAATTCTGGTTCACGAAACTTGGCTGATGTCTATCTTTTCTGGATGTACTTAGACTGGGAATTTTGGATAAAAGCACAGAAGTGTAACTTCTTTTTAGGAATCTGTTAAACCTTATGGCTATTGATCCATTGCAGTTTTGTTTAAAATAGAAGCATACATAAAGGCAACAGTTATGTGTAAACAAAAAAATTAAGGTTTTTCAAAGCAATGAATCTAAATTGAATTTAAAAATATCCATGAACAAGTTGACATGATTTTCAGAGATGTCTCCCATGTTTTCTGAATGTTTGTCCTTCTCCAATCACTGGAAGGGTGGCTGCAGACTGTATTTATTTTATTTTCAAAGTGTGATGAGACCGAGAAATTTAGAAGCAGAATAGCTATTTAGAATAGCTTTCAAATTCAGCAAATTTGTATGTTTCATACAAAACAAAGAGATCGGTAAGAGGGAACTAAAATAGGAGAAAGGGATGGTTTATGTTTTTATGAAGAACTAAAGTTGAGCTGTACTGTTCATTCTGTAATTTTTAGCTTATCACATCTTCCTGTGTGTTGTCTGCCTTGATACGTAGCAGGATGTCAGATGACATCTGCTTGTATCTGAACACAATGGTAAAACATGTACAGGCACTCAGGAAGGATCCATTGTCCCAGTGAAGCGCCAGCCCTAGAAAACCCTAAAAAGCCCCCAGACCCAACACAAACCATAGGACTGAAACTGAAGCTTTTTTTTTCCCTGAAATATCCTTGGTTCTAGAAATCATGTATCTGTATAAAACAGTTTATGAATTTTTTGTCTCATGATTAGGCATGCTGGAATGACTGGATGCCTTGCAAAGATTTAGTACAGTCTTTTTATATCTATTGTTTGAAGTGTTTCACAACCCTATTTTATCTGAGGCTCATTATTACTGCTTGATTTCCCTTACCACTTTTCTCCCCTGAACCATTGCAATGTCTCTTTGTCTATTTTTTTTGGACTCCAGACTTACATATTCTTTCTCTCTTGCCTTATTGTTTACCATGATATTTACTTTCTCTCCTCTGTTGACTGTGTTCTCAAAGAAAAAAAACCAACAAACCAAACCCACCTAAACCTAGCACCTTTTCCCAGAATCACAGAATTTTTAGGGTTGAAAGGCTCTTCTGGTGATCATCTAGTCCAACGCTCCTGCCAAGGCAGGGTCACCTAGAGCAGGTTACACAGGAATATGTCTGGGTTGGTCTTGAATGTCTCCAGAGAGGGAGAATCCACCACCTCTTTGGGCAGCCTGTTCCAGAGCTCTGCCACCCTCAATGTAAAGAAGTTCTTCATATTGAGATGGAACTTCTTGAGTTTTAATTTATGGCCATTGCTCCTTGTCCTGTTGCTGGGCACCACTGAAAATACTCTGGCACCATCCATTTTCAGTCATCAGAAATCTCTATGCACTCAATGGAAATAACTGTGGCATTATTGCTCTGGAATGGTGATAGAATGATTCCTAGGGAATAATCTTTAGTGAATAAATTAATCTTGTATCATTCCAAGCTTTTCATAATCAATATGTATACTGCCAAATGTATGAAATTGAATGGATACATTTTCTGCACGGAATAAACTTCCTCTTTAACTGCCCATTTGGAGTCCTATGGCACTAACAGAACTTGCATTATTGAATTATTATAGATGCCAGACTCATTAGGAAATTATTATCGTGGACTAGATGGAGGGAGACACACTACATGTACCTTCTTCTTTAACCCTGTTTTCTACAAGTATGCAACTTGTGCAGATCAGGTAGAACATTATTAATCTTAAGGAAGAAAACATAACATTTCTATGTTAAATGTTGATCTGGGTGCAAGATTTGCATTATTACATACCTCATGATTTCTCTGTAAATAGAATCCAAGTATCGTGAAGGTTGGAAAGGACATCTGAATGTCATCTAGTCCAACTTGCTCCTCAAGAACTAAGCAAAATTACTTGTTGCTGTTTCCCTGGTGATCCAGATAAATATAAAAAAATACTACATATTTACTTCATCGTTTAAATCAATCTCTTATAGTTATGAGGCAAACCTTCATTATAGCATCACTCCATTACACCTGGGCAGACCCCACGCAGACTGAGAAAACTTCTTTAGATTTTATAGGCATTCAAGAGTTCAAATGAATACCGAAGTAAAAACTGGATAAATACTATCTGGTAGTGTTTGTCAAAATGTTAGCAGAAGCGCATTATTAATGGGTCCAAATGACCTAAAGTAATTCTAAAAGTTTCAAGTTACATAACCATTCTCTTTTGTTTTTATCATGTAAAAGAAATCCATGTACCATGGTTGTTTGAAAAAGAAAGACACCTGATTGAGCTATTAGTAGTCGGTAACAATTCAAGTGACCTCAAAAAAAAAAATCTGTAGAGGTTTTGTTTTACAAATTCTTCAGAACACTAATTTCACATCCTGTTCTTTAAAATCTGTTTGCTTTTGTGGCAATAATTGAGGATGTGAGTGAATCAGAGTCTGAATCACTTAAGACCTCTATATCCATGAATAATGTTCACCAGTGACTATTTCTCAGCTCCATATTTATGCAGTAATTCCAACAATGAAGTCTTGTAGCGTTTCAAGAAAATAAATATTAAAGTAAACAGCTTGTTCTGTATTGAGGTGATTAGAGGAGGAATTCAACAAAGACTAGACTTCTGTCAGTCCAGTTAGGAGTTTATTATCCAAAGCTGTTTTGATAACAGTGTTATTTCAGTGGATACAGGCTGTTCAGGTTTCCTGGGATTTAAAGGTGAATTCAGGTCATTCATTACTTTTGTTGGCACTATAAATCTGTAGCATTAAGAGGGAGTGGAAAGAGATAAGTATGCTACAAATAGTACGAATAAATATGGAAAAGATCACTTGGACCCCCTAATTCTTCTTGTATGAAAATCTCACTCCCTTCATGACAGAATCACAAAAATTAGCTGGAAGAAAAAACCACCAAATTTCCTTTTCCATCCATACTGTGTACACTTTCTTATGCGTGCAGAACATCCTCTGAAGCTTTCAAACCTGTACACTCTATGGCTTCTATTGGGTTCTTTGAAAAATGGAGTTCAACACCAACAGTGCAAACAGCAGAGAAACTAGGGAACTTGTCCAGTAAACTAGTTCTTGTATAGTGTGCTCTGTTTTTTAACGACTGTAATATATACTGAACACTCCCCAGTTGAATGTGACTTGTGAAAGAAGCTGTGCGGATATTTGTATTTCAGTTGTAGTTGTAGTGGCTCTACTCCTCAGCGGCCAAGGATTGAGTCTGGTTGAGCATATTCCTTTATCTTGAGTACTCCTTTTTGTTCCTAAAGGAGTTGAAAGAGAAAAAAGGCCCCCAAGTTTTCCAGACTGATAGTAGGATCTTCCTCTTTGCTATTTGTTCTCCTCAGACAATTTTTTTGCTATGAAAAAATGTAGAAAATTCATTTGCTGTTACATTGTGGCTAGATGGATAGCTTCTAAGTGGATTAATCCTGCTTGTTCATTGCATTAATTGCTCCCTTTTGCTAATTCCTTCATAGTTAGTCTATTTCCAATTATAGGATGAAAGCTGTTTATTTCTTTTCCTCTGATTAGCCACGGTAGAAACCTTCTCTGTATCAGGGAGAGAGGTCTGATGGTTGTCCTGCTACCTTGAGTGTTTCTGATGAGTGGAAGGCTGCAGGACCCAACTCCCTGGAAATTTCATGCATGGAGATGAAAACTAAACTTCTGTCTGGAGCAGTGTTAGAAGAACATCTCTGATCTGGGATCTCATTTAGGAAATCCTCAGATACACAAATGGTCAAATGTGAGTCTTACGAGGGACGGAACTGAGTTTTGTAGTAAAGAATTCAGGTTGCAGTTAATTGTTGCTTTTCATAACTAGAGAGAAACTTGAACTTTTTATGTAGTTTTTCAGGGTTTTGAGGTTTAGTGCCATCAGTACTAAAGTTTCACTTAGAAATCTTAAAATGGTCATCATCCTACTTGTTCCCACTTAAATGTGCAAGCTCAAAACACCTTGCCCATTTGGGACCTGTATAGTGTTTTCATTATCACATAGTGATGTCCAATTATACACTTAGAAAAGATACAAATAAAAAGTTGAAGAATCTGTCCAAGTAGACACGAAATAGGTGGATACTTACAAAAACATTAGAACATAGTCCTGCAATGTCCTGCAATCCTTTCTGTCATGAGTTGTTTTAAAAAAGTATCCCTTTCAGAGTGTAGTAAAAAGATACTCTTGTATTTGTAGGTCCTGATCTGAAAACTGTTTGACATCCTAGTTTTACCATTATATCTTCTCTCTTCAGAATCTGTCTTCCAAAGGACCAAATTCAAAACAAGGTGTTGAGATGAAATGAGGTGAGATGAGATGAAATGGGGCGATGCAGCCAGTCAACTACCCCTCCTCCCTCTGTAATCATCAGGGGACCCACTTTGAATGCTCAACTTCCCTCTCTTCCATTCAGTGTGTACAGAGCCTGTCAGATGACACATTCACTCAACCCTGTACTCACAATTAAACACCTTTCAACAAACACGAGCAAAACCACTCTACCATAGTAACACTAACTCCCACTTCCACTGAAAAGCTTTTGCAGCTATGGGGAGGGGAAACATCAGCTGTGGGGGTAAAAGTGTACCCTCCTGTGAGCAGAGCTGCTGTCAAGATGGTTATGTGTCTCACACGAGTGTTTGTGCAGACTGCATTTCAGCGCAGCTGGGAGTCCTGCTGCCCACTGAGCCCATCTCACTGCACAGAGCATAGGCTGACTGACAACCTTTAAGGCAAATGTAGAAAGTTTGCTGTAAAACCTGATACAGTTTCTGACATTGATGGATATGAATAGTGAGAAATGTCAGTTCAAGATGAAAAGCTACTGGTGAAACAGCATCCTCCAAACATATTCCCATGATACCACAGCAGACTTTAGCAGCCTCGATTTTCTTGACACAGAAGCTGGTGACTAGAAGTCTAGATGTAACTTCAGTTATATTATTTTAAAACAGTCGCTGGAAAGGCTGTAACCTGATTTGTAGCCTGATTTTTGATTTTCACTTCTAACGCAAAAGAAGGTTGTTTTGGTACTCTTGGATACATGGAATATAATGTATATGTATGTGTTCAGGCACATATGTATGTCTGATTTTAACAAATATGTGTGTGGGAATAGAACATACTGCAAAGTAGCGTTCTCTTTCATCATATCACTTTTCCCTAACCAATAATCCAAGTGTGCTGATAAGAGTAAAGACATCTATTCAAATAGTTACAGATTTAATTTATTTCCTCAAAACATTAAAGTTTCTCTGCAGAATTGTACTTCCCAGGACTAAGAGTTAGAAGTCTGTATCATTGCCTAGGTTTGAGATCCAACAGACTACATGCTGCTATATCACGGGCAAGAAGATATTAGTGTTACCAGTGGGTGCCTAATATCAGGTTTTTGCCCTCAGTGTGATTAAAGTTGCAGGAAAAAAAAAAGCTTTAAAAGACTTTTCTGTCCTGTGTTGGCTGATAAATGGTTATTTGTTTGTTAGTTTGTTTGCATATTACTAGATTGCATTTTTACTTTTCGAAAATACCTAGACATTGGCTCCTGATTTTTCACAAGTATCTGTGATTTATGAAAAAAGTTTACACAGAAAAAGTTTAACCAATCATAGCTAATGACATTTTAAGTTATGTTTTTACATAATTTGTTCTTACTGTTGTTTTTAAGGAAGATATTTGAAGCTCTTTTTAAAGAAAGGAAGTTATTTCTCTATTTGGATAGATTTCTAAAGGTAAGAACATACTTCACATACAAAAAGATATGGCAAGTAGTCCTCAGAAGACATTTAAAAATTTTTCTAAATTATTTGTAAGGCTTTCCTTGTAAATGTTTTTGCTACATCTCTTCCTTACATACTGCAGACTGTAGAACAGTACAACAGTTTTAACAGTCAGATCTTGAGCATATGCAACGCTTAGCACATTTACAGGTGATTCATCAAATCAAAAACTTTTACCTTAAAACTGCCCTCTTTTATGCTGTAAATATAGTGAAAAGCTAAAACAAACAGAATGTTTTGTTTGAATAGTAATGAAAAGTATTTCTTTTACTGCTCAAGGTCTCACGTCATGTCTAATAAAGGGTAAGAATAAGCAGTGTGCCCAGGTGGCCAAGAAGGCCAATGGCATCCTGGCCTGCATCAGGAACAGTGTGGCCAGCAGGAGCAGGGAAGTGATCCTTCCCCTGTACTCCGCGTTGGTGAGGCCACACCTTGAGTATTGTGTTCAGCTCTGGGCCCCTCAGTTCAGGAAGGATATCGAGGTGCTGGAGCAGGTCCACAGAAGAGCAATGAGGTTGGTGAAGGGACTCGAGCACAAGTCCTATGAGGAGAGGCTGAGGGAGCTGGGGTTGTTTAGTCTGGAGAAGAGAAGGCTTACAGGCGACCTCATCACTCTCTTCAACTACCTGAAGGGAGGTTATAGCCAGGCGGGGGTTGGTCTCTTCTCCCAGGCAACCAACAATAGGACAAGGGGACATGGGCTCAAGCTCTGCCAGGGGAGGTTTAGGTTAGATGTTAGGAAGAAATTCTTTACAGAGAGGGTTATCAGGCATTGGAACGGCCTACCCAGAGAGGTGGTGGACTCACCATCCCTGGAGGTTTTTTAAAAGAGATTGGACGTGGCCCTTAGTACCATGATATAGTAATTGGAGTTGGATCAAGGGGTTGGACTTGATGATCTTGAGGGTCTTTTCCAACCTAATCTATTCTATGATTCTATGATTACTAGCAGTCAAGAAATTTCCTCACTCTTTCAGTTGTTATTCATAACAGTGAATATTTGAGAAAAAATATTATGTTTATAATTATTTGTACATTGCCTGATTCACCTTGGGTGACTGACTTGGGGACTATGTTACACAGACACTTTCTAAGATACAATGAAGATAAAGACACTCCATAGCTCATTTCACAGAAAATTTAACTTTAGTGCACTGAATCTTCTCAGAATGCTGAAAATTCCTAAAGCTTCTCAAGAACTTTGTGTGTTGGAATGTTGTGTTGGTATATTTAGGGTTCCTGGGCTAAGAAGAAAAAAATCTGTGCCGGGCACCTTTTGTAACTTCTGTTTGTTCTGGTCTTGACTAACAGCTTTTCAAACACTGCAGAAGCAACAGGATTGTGTGAAAGTCCATTGCCAGAGTGAAGTCAGAGCCACACATTTCACACAGTCACAGAGTGGTTGAGGTTGAAAGGAATTCCTGGAGATCATTTAGCCCAACCCCCTACCCAAGCAGGGTCACCCAGAACAGGTTGCTTAAGAAGTGTCCGGTTGGATTTTGAATGCCTCCAAGGATGAAACCCTATAGCTTCTCTAGTATTTGACCAGCCCCATTGTAAAAAGTAAACCTTCAACTTAGGTTTAAGAGGAATTTCCTGCGTTTCAGTTTGTGCCCATTACCTCCTTTCCTGTCACTAGACACCGTTGGAAAGAGCTTGGGTCCATTTTTTTCATTCCCTTCCATCAGGTATTTATACACATTGATAATATACTTCCAAGCTTTCCCTTCTCCAGGATGAACAGGCTCAACTCCCTCTCCATACACCAGATATTTTGTTTCTTGAATAATTTTTATGGCCCTTCCCCAGACTTTTGTACAGGGGAGACCAGACCTGGTCCTAGCACTCGAGATGTGTCTCACCAGGGCTGACTAGAGGGGAAGGATTACCCCCCTCTATCTGCTGACGACATTTTTCCTAATGCAAAGCCATTCCTCCCAGTTTTGTATCATCTGCAAATTTCCTGAAGGTGCACTCTGTCTTGTTGTCCAGGCCATTAAGGGGGATGTCCCAGGAATGGGGCCAGCGTTAACTCCTGGGCTATACTGTTTGTGACTGACCTCCAACTGGACTTTTTGCTGCAGAGCACAACGCTTTGAGACCAGCCCTTCAGCCAGTTTTCAATCCACCTCACTGTCCACTTACCTAGCTCGTACTTCACCAGTTTATCAATACGGATACTGTGGGAGATGTTGTACCAAAAGCCTTACTAAAGACAAGATAAACACTGTCCAGGCTCTCCCCTCATCCATTGGGCTGGTCATCTCATTGTAGAAGTCTATCAGGTTGGTTAAGCATGATTCCCCCTTCGTAAATTCATGCTGACTACTCCAAACCACTTTCTTGACCTCGTGTTTGGAAACGACTTCTAGAATTAGTTGTGTTATCACCTTCACAGGACTGAGGTGAAGCTGACTGGCCTGTAGTTCCCCAGATCCTCCTTCTTGCTCTTTTAGGAGACAGGAGCAACATCCTGTCCTCAGAAACCTCTCTGAACACCTTGACCTTTCAAAGATAGTTGAGAGTCACTTTGCAGTAACATCAGCCAGCTGCCTCAGCACTTTTGGGTGCATTCTGCCAGGTCCCATGCAGACATTATGTAAGTTCCAGTTTGTTAAAATATTCCGTAACCCAACCTTTCTTCACCAAGAGTATGTCTGCCTTGCTCCAGAGCTTCATACAGTCCTCGGGTTCCTGAAGGCCAATCTCACTGGTAAAGGCTGGGGCAAAGAGGGATTCAACACCTTGGCCTTTTCCCTGTCCTTTGTTACTCTACCCCATTCAGCAGCAGGCCCACATTTTCCCCAGTCTTCCTTTTGTTGTTTCTGTACTTGTAGAAACATTTCCTGTTGCCATTCACATCCCTCACCAGATTTAACTCCAGTCGATTTTTTGCTTCCCTAACCCCATCACATGCTCAGTGTCTCTGTACTCCTCCCGGGTAGCCTGACCCTACTTCCACCTTGTGTGCTTTCTTTTTTAAGTCTGAGTTTAATCAAGAACTCTTTCCTTATCCATGCAGACCTTCTACCACTTTGGATTGACCTCCTTAACATGAGAATAGACAATTTCTGGTCTTGTAGGTGCTGGTCCCCTAAAATCAACAACTACTCCTGCATTTCTCTTCTCTCCAGAGCTTTATCCTATGGGATTCTTCCAAGCAGTTCCCTGAAGAGGTCTAAGCCTCCTCTTCTGATGTCCAGGGCTGGGGATTCTGCCATTTGTTTTGCTTCCTCCTCTCAGGATCCTGAACTCCACCCTCCTGTGATCACTACAGCCAAGAGTGCTCCCAGTCTTCGCATCTCCAACAAGCTCTTGCTTGTTTGTAAATATGAGGTGCAACAGAGCATGTCCTCTTGTTGCCTCTGTTTTAAGAACTTGTCATCAATACCTTCTAGAAACCTCCTGGATTGCTGTGTTGCCTTCCAACAGATAATGGGATGAATAAAATCTCCCAGGAGGATCAGGGCCTGGTGAGGTTTCTCCTTGTTTGAAGAAAGGACCATCCTCTCTAACATCCAGGTTGCACAGCCTCTCTTTATTAGATCAAGGCATATCTGCAAAATGTAAAATATTTGCAAGATAGTTTAAGGTTTGCAAGACAATTTAGGTTTCAAGACAGTATATTTGTTTTTGATGAAAATGTCATGCATTTGATGAAAATGTCTTCATTTCTGAGAGAAAAGTTCCTAATGTGCAAGGAATTGTAACTTTTAAAAAAATACACAGAATTATTGCTGGCATACGTGGCTGGGATTCAAAACCAAGCCATCAGTACTCTGAAGGTAATCTAGAATATTCTGGTCAAGAATATTCAAACTCAAAGAGTGAAAAACAAAAGTTGAGTCTGATTTTGAGTTCCTATTTGACATCTCATATGTCTTTTTTGGAATGTGTCTCTTGGGAAAACCTCTGGCCAAACCCTGTTCTTCACTAAGCAAAGGGACTTTATAAGAATTCACCTAAATCTCCTCCATTCAGTTACATTCAGTAACATTCTCCTACATTCAGTTTTTAATACTTTTTTTTCTTAGATAGCTTCTATCTCCCACATGAAATGTGTTGCTGGAAGGGATGGTCTATCTCTTGTTTTGTGCTACTGTTTTCTTGTAGTTCATAAGAATCCTTTAATCTGCAGAATTATACCTGCATTTCTGGTTCCCACCACATGGGCCAAGGTTATTCCCTATGCCAGAGTGGTTCGGTCACACCACTTTTTCTATCTAGTGAGGCGGTGCAGCTATTATTCTCAGGAGATGATTTTCTCCACCCTGCCACCTCTGGCTGGGCTTCAGCACCAGTCTGGCTTGGATTTAAGCCTGCAGATGCAAAACAAAGCCTATATGTCTCTGATAACATGCAATGAGAGGCCTTTTGGGAACATTTTTATTGATATTCTATTTTGGAATATTATTTTTCATTGTCACTGCCTAACTTCTGGTAATATACTGTGGCATTATGATTTCTCTAGCAGTAAGTTAAATACCTTGGTGGGCTTTATTAGTATTTCTTAGTTGTATCTATTTATTTTGATTAATGGATTATTTTGAATTAAGATTAATTCAGTGATTGTTTGTAGATAATTTTTTGAGGGATTAAATTTGCATTTTATTATTTTTCCCTAAAATTTCCCAAAGTGATAGGCTTAAACCTCCGTTGAGTTTTATTAAAATATACCAGTAATGTGACTAGAATTTTTAAAGACACAAAAATGTGGAAAAAAAAAATCTATCTGTTCTCAGTAGTAAATGATCAAATAGAGATAATTCCATTGATTCTCAAATAACTAAATTAGAGTGTTTGTATTTTGTGCCGTCTATTCAAGTTCAATTATACGTAATTAAACCCTGGTTTTAATCTTTAATCTTCTTACTGTTTTGATCCCATGGCTTAAAATCATATACTAATAAAATAAAAAACCAGGAGATTATGTGTCCTTTAATATTCCCATTGGTGCATTGATTGGGGTCACTTTTGAGCTGCGACAGTTTTGAGGCAGTTCTGATTTCTGCAGCTGCAGTACTAGATTTTGACCACTGAGTGTCAGACACTGAATAATCTTTTGACACCTTAGTGTTTTATCCCTTTCCCTTTATAGCACAGTTAAAAGTAAAAAGTTATGGCAGATCTTTCTAGCCCTGCTTTAACCAGAAAAAGATATCCTGATTGCTCAGCAGACTAAATTCCATCACTAAGACTGAAAGAAAAGAAATTTGAGCTTGATGAAAAGAAAGCTTCACAGCAGACACTATAACAAGACAGGTGCCTTGCTATGTGCTTTACTGGTGGTACAGCATAGAAGAGAGTTCTATTTTACTGCTAAGAAAGTTTGCTGGCAGTTAAAATCTTGTTCTTGTTGTAGCTGCTATGTGCTGTTTGTTCTTCCTCAAGAGCAGAGGACAGACATCACAACAAACAACTTCTCAAGATTTTTCTGGGGTTTATTATCTGGGACCATCAGATGATGAAATCCCGCGCTGCTTGATGTAGGTCACTGTTATGTGCTAAGGGTATGTGTATCTGCACTAGACGGCCTTGGCTGGGGCTTTGCAAACTCTCTTGGTGGAGATACAATTAATACAACCAGTAACTTCTTTGCTAGTATGTCAAGTTTCCTTTTCCTCCAAACTTTTAGCTATTGCAAATATATAGATGAAACGTTGACTCATTGGCCAGACCTTATGGTACTATTGTTGTTACCCTGGGGAATCCAGTGCCATGAGATACAGCTGAGGCAAGAGCTTAGTCAGAGTCAGGTAATTGTCATCTTTGTGTTAAAATGATACAGTTGTGGCAGCCACCACTGTACCCATTAAAGACAGAGCATCTAGCAATACTATCTATTGTAGGTTCTCTAATGCTTTTCATTGTAAATCTCCGGCTTTCTGCTGGTCTTACCTGCTGAACTTACACAACTGTCTTACTCTCTTGGTACTTCCTCTCAATGTGTCTGCATGACAAAAAGAGAGATCTCTCTCATGGGATTGCAGAAGAAAGAGTAAGGCAGAAAAAACTGGAAGAATTGGTAGGGACTGAAAGTCTGAGCTGCCCTGCAGCAAAAAGATGACAGTGACTGTGGCTGGGACCAGAGGGAGAATCTCAGGTGACATAGGAAAGATATGAGGGGTGCACAGGGAAGGAACATGAATGTTATCTGTGTCTATAGTGAATGCAAAACCCTAGGCTTTGCCTCAACTCATGAAGAAATAAAACATGGAGTTCTGTGCAATGAAGATTACTGTAGGGAAATACCTAAATCAGCATTGCCCTTGCAAACCTTATGTCAGACACTAATAGGTGTTTAGAAATCTGCAAGATCATGTCAGGAACGTCACTTGGAAAACTAGGTGGAATCTCTATTTCTGCTACAGAGCTAAGACACTGTGTTGTCAGTGTTATACATATGAATTTTTTCTAGGTTTCTCTGCCACATGATATTGCAAAGTGGAAAACCAATGTGGAAGAACAATCAACTAAAAAGGACCCAAATGTCTTAGTGCCTCAGCTTCCTTCCCCTCTACAAATTCCTTGCTCTCATCTCTCAGGTATACCAGAGAGATAAATTCATATTGGCTATGGATCAGTTACTATGAAATGACATCATCATAGAAAATTCATAAAACGTCGGTCTGTGGCACTGCAAATAATGCCTGAGCCATCCCTGGAAAGGAAATACACAGAAAGATTGAATAAAATTTGCACATCAGCTATTCTGCACACCAAATGAACCTGGGATATGACGCTGTGGCCATATCACAGTCTGTACTCTATGTCACGCAATAGAGTATTTTACCTCACAGTGCTAATAAACAAAACAGTTGGATGAAATTTGGGCAGTTAGCTTCTTTTTTCTCTTGTAAAGTACTGAGTGCTTGGATTTTCTAATTTATTTTTCTTTTAACACAATTTTTAATCTCACAGCCCAATTTGTGAGAAGGCAGCTCCTGCTTTCCTGAGAACGTGGTGTTGGTCAATTTACTGTCCAGTGGGAGCAAATGTTTCTGACAATGCTTTCCTCGGTAGCACTCTCTCTTCCTTTTTTCTTTTCCCCACCTATCAAACACTACATAAATTGCTCTCAGAAATGCAGGCTTTCAATTCTAACCTGGTTTACGCAGCACTTTCATCACATTTCAGTCCTTTGTAATCAGATCACTTATAAAATTACTGAAGGAGGAGCATTTCTTCCAAGAAGCACGAGTAAGATTCCATTGTGAGTATCTAATAACAAAACCAAGAGTTTTCACTCAAGAATGAATAGTCTGAGCTGGCCTGGAAACACTGTAGTAAATAGTAAAACTTAAATCAACCCAGTGAGCTTAAGGCTTCAAGGTAGTAGAAGAGGAGAGAAAGAAATGTTGCAGGACTACAGGTTTTTCTCCTTGGTGAGAAGAGTTTTCCATGTAGTCTGCTGCCCACCTGGAGGCTCAATGCACTTACTAAATTCAGGTGCTTTTGTGGCCTCCTGCTTTGTATGATAGTTTACATTTTACCCTGGCACTCTTTGTAAAAGACTGCTGCAAGGTAGAGTTCAAAATATCCTGTGCTGTCCTTGTGAGGAGACTGATCCTCTGTTGCACATCACTATTTAGCTTGGTTCTCTTCAAGACAAAGAGGAGACCTTAAGCAAAATGTAAATCTTGGACAAAATAATTAACTGAATATTTAATTAGCCAGGAACAGAGTCTTAATGGTGAAAGTCTTGCCTGCTTGCACATCTTCTGACTTTGATTGTGCTGCAGTTCACATGTCTCTGGTTGCAACAGGTACAATGAGAAAGAGAGCAGTAGTCCAAGGTTAGAAGCAGATTACATAGACTTTTAATATCTGAAAACGAACTGCAATGCTTGATGTCAAAGGATCAAGTCTGTTTTCAGCAACAGGCTACAGAGATAAGAACAGAAAAAACTTGCATTTTGCTTCTGGTTGGACTAAGCAGGACTCAGTATTACACAGATGCAGGTGGCTTTTGATTCAGGTCTGCAACCTGTTGGACTCGACTAAGCTTTATTTGTCTCAAGATCTTGGTGGTCTGGAAAAGGCAATTCAGACCACTGTCCAGAGAATGGCACACTTAAATGGGTGCTAGAGACAGTCTCCTTCCCTTGCTCCCCCATCCCTTAAACATCACATCTGGCTAGAGGTTCCGCTGCTCTCTGCAGGGTTGTCTGGGTCTGTGCAAGCAGAGGCAGCTCTTGGGAGATAGGAATGCACATAGGTGAAGCAGTGAACAAAATAAACTCTACTCAATTTAGACAGGAGACTGTTAGTCTCTATGGACTATTTCTAAGAGCTCTCAAAGGAGAGCTTAAAAAAAAGGCAGCTTTATTGCCTCAAGGCTTGACAGAATTTAACACCTCTCCTTGAAAAGCGCAAGTCAAAATGGATGAAAATTGCTACATCTGAAGCATGGATGAGTTTGGTGGAGGAATCGTTAGGAAAAAACTTTACAAACTGTTATGCAAGAGGACATGTTGAGTCAGTTAGACAGTTTGTTTTGTAGCATGATAAAACCCACGTAAATCTCTAATACTTAGGTACTGTGGACTGCAAAAAGCTCCTCCAGAAAAACAAACAAAGGTAGTTTGCATCAGGCCAATTAAAATGTGTTTGGATGTTGGTTTTTTTAAACTTTTAAATTCTTCTGTGTAAATAAAATCAGTCAACAAAAACTTATCTTCAATTTGGGAATAAAATTATTTGAAGCTAAAACCTGTAAAAATAAGATCTTGGAGCAGTTTCAAGACTGGAATTCTTTCTGAGAACAGAAAATTTATAAAACTAGCCTATTTTATAAACAAAAAGAATTATGTTAACAGCCTCTCAACTACTCTGCTCACATTTAGTGGCCAGGATTATTTTATTTCTCCTAGTAAATCTTGCTACTGAAAGTGAGATACTATGTGGCAAGAAGCTGCAGGCAGATGCGCATTGCGGCTCACAAGAGTTTTTATTAATATGAAATTCTTACTTACTGAGGGTACAAAATTTATCCTGCCAGCTTCCACAATACAGCCCACACCTGAGCAAAAATAACATGCAGAAATACCACTGTTTATTATGAGGCATAATCAACCAGACAAGCTAGGGCAAAAAGGGCTTATCTTGCAGTCAGTTAATTTGTACAGAAAATATCTATTTTGGATTGAAATCTAATCAAATGTTTGAGACAGTTCTGTTGGGAAAGGGCAGATGATTTTCACTTTGAATTGCTTAATTTCAAAATCTCTGCCAAATTATCTCGCTGGCAAGATGGAACCACCTGGCATTTTTGATTGGCTGCTGGAGGTGGCTGCATGCCAAAAATTTACCAGATTGTGGTGATTAATTTTAAAGGACTTGGCCTATGTTGTTCCTTCTCTGTGCAATGTTCTGAGGTGACTCAAGTGAGGCAGATTCCTGCATGCTTATCAGGAGGGACACAGAGCTTTTGAAGTTAGGGAGAATGCTCTTGAATCTGCAGTTTTGGTCACCAGAAAGTAACCTGGCAAATGGCACAGACATTCCCAGGAATCTCCTTGCTTTTTCCTTCAATCTTCCACTACGAAGTATTTGTTGAGAGGTAAAGTTTGTGCATAACTGCCTTTCAGTTCTGTGGAGTAATTACACGTCTGCTTGTGGTGATGATAACAGAGGGACACGTGTTTCTGGAAGGAAATACTCAGCCTATAAATTACGTGTACTATCTACTAACAGGTCTTTTATTGTTCTCTCACTTTGTAGTCCAGGTCCATTTGTGACATGCAAAATGAGTTCTGTGTTTTGGCTTTGAAACTCAAAAGAGGTTTCTCATCAGAAAAAATCACTGTTCATATTTAGATTAATTGCCTTGGAAGGCACCTATTGTCTAGGTGCAAATGCTACAAAGATGCCCCAACTTGTTTTAAGTGCAGCTGAAGCAGAGTTAGTTCTGACCGTGCAATGTACATGCAGTTCTTATGTGTAAAGCAGAGGCTTCAGCGAGCTGGGGCTATAGAAACTGAATGAGTTTTTTGCTTCAGAAGTGATTAATTCAAACTGGCATCCAAACATATTGCCAGGGTAGATGGAATGGGGAAACTTGTGGTTGTGTGTACTGAATTTATGGTCAAATAGAAGACTTCAGTCTCTGCATATAAGTTTATAAACACCTCAAAAAAGACTTCTTGCCTTTGTTATGCATTTTAATATGAAATGATCTCTACTCCTGATGTGTTCACCATTGTTCAGGGGATGGGAACAATAGGGGGGACAAACATGAAAGTAATTTATTACAGAAATTGTCCAGTAGTATCAGTGGGAGTATTTTGGGCATAAATTACTGCTTCACCTAATTTGATAATGTCTTGATTTGGTCAGCTAAAACTGAAAAGATAGTTTAGGCAGTGAAATGATATACAGTGTAAGTGAGAGAGTGGCAGATCCTGATCTTTAGTGAGAGTTTGTGTATTCTCTCTTTCTTTTCAACCAGCAAATCAGCCTTGGGTGCCATCTAGTCAGTCAATTATGAAGCTTATGTCAATGATTTTGATGACCTACAAATACAGAAAATTTTTGATAGCACTCTCTTCCATTAAGTGTGAGTTTGTTGCTCATTACTAGAAGCATCTGAATTTATGCATTAAACTGTAACTGAGAAAAGCACACTTTCAAGTCTGACACAGGAGCAGTGCAAGCTTGCAGCATAATACAGAATATGTAGCACTCCCTTTGTCTCCTGAACAGGGGACTAAATACCCTGCCTGTAAAAAAGGCTTAGAGTCAAAGCGGGATACATAAGACAGACCTGAGGCACATGAGCCTGAAAATGAGCCTGGAAAAACCATCTGCCAACCTGCTACCTAGTGGCTCCTGGAGCTGCCTCTCTGTGCATGGTGAGGGCTGCCACAGGCCTCTTCATCATCTTATGGTGTTTAGTGAATAGAGTTTCCTCCTCTAAGTTGGCTGAGGAACTCCTTAACTCCTCCTTAAGTAGGACTCCTTAAGATGCCACCTTATATGCTCTGGCATTATCAGACCTCTCAAAATGCAGCTGACAACAGTTGTTTTCTTTAGAGACAGTGGTGATGAAGCTGCACCTTTTCGATGATAGACTAATGGTGGGAAAACAAGCAGCAAGAGAAGAGCCAGGCTGGTGTCTCATTTTCTGATGGGATACACACTTGCTATTTCTTCAGCAACACCTTAACCAAGAACTGCTTGCTCAGTTGTGGAGAATGACAAGATATGGATACAGCTTACTAAGTCCAATTAATTCTTATGCCTACAAAATGTATACACATAGTAGTAGAGACTGAGAATAGCTTATGAAATGGTGTTGCAAAGTCTAAGGAGGTTACTGGCATGATGGATGTGTTGCTTATTAATACTTGTTCCTTGTGAGGTCAGGAGTTGATTTTACAGGTGGTGTTGCCTAGAGAAAGAACCAGGTTATGCTCTTGGTCATATGGTTTCCTCAAAGATTTCTTCACACTTGACATTGCCCATCATCAGCTCATCCGTAAGTAAATCCACATAGTGGTCCATGTCTCTTGCAACCCTTGCAGGGTGAACTAGCCTGTCTTATCCCTCTAAACACTGCACTGGTCTTTCTGAGTAGGAGCTGGGTACCTGTAGCCTTAGTTGGCACACTTGAACAGAAGACCACATGGGGTGGAGACAAAAGAGAAATGAAAATGTTGCTATGCTGTGAGGGGCACACTGGGAGGCACGGGCCTTCTTGGCTGTATATCTGTTGTGTCCATTCACAGTGAAAAAGCTCATGTGCCACTGACTAGGAGTACCCTTTCTTGCAAGACTTTTTTTCTTTAGGAAATATGTAGGTTTGATAAAACTCCCACATGCTGAATGCCAAATGATGACAATGACCTGATGACAAACACGAATTAATACTCTAGTTTATAGATGGAGAAAGAAACAGAATCTGTCTTTTAGCCTTTGAATAGCAAGCCTGTTTTAAACAGCTTGAGTATTGTCTCTAAATTCACAAAAGGTCCAGGGCCTTTAGCTTATTCTCTTTGTGGATCCTTTGCACTCCCAGGCAAATTTTCCAGGACCTTGGGGTAAAAGAAGCTTAGGCCTGCTATTTGTGTATTACCGAAACTTCTTTCAAAGCTGCTGTGACAAGTAGAACAGCATCATTATAAAGCAAGAATTTTGGGAAATGTGCCTTTGGAACTTTTTAGGAAGGAGGAGGAGAGACCATCTGTTTTGCTTGTCACAATTCTTGTTTGTTTAAGATGTGAATTGCCAGAAATGTGGAAAGATTGGGTACAACGACAAGTGATAGAGTAATTTTCACACTGGACTTATGGGAAGCATGTGTTGTCCATCTGTGTGATTCTCATTTTATGCAAATTTAGGAAATATAGTCTTATGCCTAATTGTCCAACGGTAGTTCTGAACATTTAAATGGAGGAAAGATACCACATATCGTCAGTAGCCCTTCCTCTGGCGTCGTAACATGCCAGTGCAGAATGCTGCTTGTTTGAAACTACAAATCATAATAAACATTTATATTTAGAATCCAAGAAAATAATGTTTCAGGGTCTGCAAAACATTTCAGACCCATGCTTGGGTTTTCCTGGAAGTGAAATAGAAAGCCTCAATATTCCTGACCTTCCTAAGAAGCCACATGCTGATGGCTGCTGGTTTGTGATGCTGGGGGAATACTAGAAAAGGCTGGTGAGAGTCTTTGGGCTAAAAAATACATACCTGTGTATGGTTAAAACTTATACAAGTCATATGTGAGCTTCTGAGAAGCTTTGATTTAAGGTTTGTTTTGGAGGAGGAAAGTGTTTATTTGCCTTCTTGAAAAAGAAATCACACTCCACAGAGGGTGATGGAAGTTCTACCTGAAGCATATTGCATTTTTCAGAGCTCGTGAAAATGATGCTTCCCTTATCTACCCTAAGCAGTTTCAGTGAATAGGTCCCAAATGATACATCTTTTTTTTTCTCCCACTTTTTTTTTTTTTTTTGCTCTTTTTCTCCCTTTTTTTCCCATTTTTCAGTTCATGGTTTGTCTATGAACTGCAACTGATTCTGTATCTTTGACTCAATATGACATCTGGAAATGTGACTAGAAATAATAATTCTTAATTCCACCTTCATTGAAGTGCAAGTATGACCAAATTAAAATACATTTTTTTCGACAGTGTTCAGTCAAGAAATGCTTCAGTGCTTGATCATTATAGAAAGAAAGACAAAAGTGATCCAAATGTAGTAAAAATAACATTCAGCTTGTAATTCTTATTGGAAATTCCCATGAAACCTTTTCCTATGTTGGTGATTTTTTAAATGGTACAATGCCCGCAGTGCCAAAGATTTAGGTTTGTGCATTGCTGCTTGCTAAATCCTCTTTAGACAGGCATCATGGTTCCACAGGTGTCATGGTTTAGGAATGATATTCCCCAGTTTAGTGCTCCCACCAAAACCATGTTGGCACTTGCTTCCCCTCCCTCTCCTGCTGGAAGTACAAAAGGCAAAGATCTCAGGTGTTGAGATAAGAACAATTTACTGGGAACACCAATGAAATTAAAAAACGAGCAGTAACAGCAACAATATTAATAACAAAAGTGTACAAAGAGAGGGTAATTTACGTGCAAAATATTCACCAACAATGGTGGATGCATTCCCTATCCAGCCACACTTTTGTTCCACTGGAAAAGGATGCCACTCCTTTCCAGATGTGGGAGAGAGTCCCTTTTCCCCACCCCTGGCAGTGTTGTAATGTGGTATCAAATAACACAATGTCTTGGCCACGCCGATCTGGGTCAGAACCAGGAAAACAGGCTTTCAGGTTTTTTTAACTTTCTGTTGTTGTTGTTATTTGGTTGATTTCAAGGTAATTCCCATTTGTGACTCTAAAAATAGTCTATTTTACAGTATGGTGTATCATTAAGGCAGAAAAAACAACAAAGCAAGAAGACCAATTTTTTTTTTTAAATAAAGATCAGTATAGTGATGGTAATTCATAAAACACTGATTCTGACTCCTTGCAATCTGGCTAGCTTTTGAGAAGAGGTCTGTTGTATCTGTGAGCAGAGTGGAAACCTTCATTATAATACCTGTGGGTCAGTTCTGTGATGTCTGATGTTGGAAAGACTTTCTGGATGTTGGAAAGACAATGTAGCAGGTCCCCAGGTTTTCGCTGGCTCAAGAATACTCCTATATATAATAAAGCTCAGAAACCTTTAGGTGTATGAAGATAAAATGGTGTAGGAGAAATGGACTAACTGAAAGGAACAGAGGGGCCATCACAATCAAAAAAAATGAGAGATTAAGCAGCGTCCTAGCTTCTTGTGGGTGAAGGGACAGAAGCAAAAGATGTTAGGAAGAGGTAGAAATCCATATTTCATAGAGCAACTTGTTATTCAGAGAGGACTCAGAAAACGGGAATGAAAGGTTTTCTTTTGTCCAGCAGGATTATTTAATAAGTAGGTTAACTGGTTTTCAGCTAGGAGAGGCTAAGGAAAGAGGCTAAGCCTCTTTTGGTGGTAATATCAAGGTGCTGGTTTTGGTGGTGTTGGGAATCAAAGGTAGAGAAGGACAAAAGGGAAGAGTTAAGGCGGCAGAAACAGAGGGATGCTCCTGTGCAACTCAAGATGGATGGACTCAAAAGCAAGAAACTGCAGCCTTGTGAAACAAAACCTTTTTTCTCTGCATGTCAAATTCTGAGCTCTGTGTCAGCCTCCTACTAAAATGTGTCTCACCTAAAGGAAAGACTGGTCCAGACTCATCTTAAGAAACCTGAAGCTCTTTTTTTTTTCTGTCCTAGAGTACTTATTAAATGGAACTCATTGATGGTATGTGGATAAGTACAGTAAAGTTTATAAGATTCTTGAATATGTGTAAATGGAGTTATAAATACTGAGTTATCTGAATATGGTACAACTAGCTCTTTAAAAGTTTTAAATGGAACAAACAAGTATATTTATATGTAGTTGCCCAGTAGAAGCTGCTCCATAATTCAGGGGTTTTTGTCTGTTGCCAACATACCCAAAATACATTTTAAAAATATTAAATGTAATTTTATAGATACTAAGTTTGAAGAGAAAGTAATATCTTTAAGCTAAACATGGCAGCAAATTTGCAATAAGCAATGACTTATTAATGTCTTTTGATACTGAAAACTTGGCTTCTGAAGAAGGAGTGAACTGCAGTACTAGTTCTGCTTTCTCCATCTTTGGATTATATAAGGACGTGTTTAAACTTTAGTTGGTTCACTGAACCCCCCGACTTATATTTTTATGCTTTCATCATGCATTACCTTATTCATGCAAAACAAGGAATTTAGGAGATTTGAATAAACAACTTGTCGTTTTCCATGTTTTCTGCTTGAATGTTTTGATCAAACAATCTTGAGCTAAATGTTGCTACGTTACTTCTTTGTCTTTGTCTTTCCTTGCCTTCAAGAGGACTAATTATTCCCAGAGCTGCACCATGCTCGTGCCACACTGCATTGTGCTGTATAGATGTGTCCCTAAGTGAGCTGTCTAAAGTATCTCTGTGTTGTAAGCTGATTTAAGAAAGCAGGAAAGAAGAGGTATACCTCCTCTCTTCCGCACCCAAAATATTGTGGAATCTGCAACAACTTCAGAAATTCTTGCATGTTGCTGGAGGTGGTTTCAGTTTTCACACCAGAAGTAATTTAATTTCAGCACTTAAAGCCCAAAAAGCTCCAACATATTGCTAGCGTGCAAAAATTCCATGTGTGCTAAAAAACAACAGCATATGGTTGGGTGGGGTGTGACCAAAATGAACATAGTTATCACATTGTGAACTTTCTTTTTACAGACTTGATTAAATAAGGGGGGGAGGCACAAGGGAGGGACATCTAGGATGAAAACTGGAATCCTCCTAGAGTCTGCCCTTTCGAGTGCTGTGTGGTTCATCTTGCATAAACTGTGGTTTAAAATAGACTGACATTTTATCTGAACATGAACACATAGACAAAAGAAAGGTGGAAAGAAGGCAAGATGTCTCTGGGGTGAATTCTTGGAGGAGAATGGTATGGAGCGTAGGCTGGAAAGGAACTCCAGCCCTCCCTGTTTGCTATTAAAAATCAGGTAGATGGGATTATTTGCTTTTTTTGATAATATATCACCTAGTCTTGAATTGGGTAGAATGAGTTTTAAGTGGGTTTATTTGCTGGGACTGTGTTTTTCAGGATGTTTAAACTTTGCCATCAGTTATTCTCAGCATAATTTTGTGCTGAGCTAATTGTGGGAACAAATAACTTGAGTCATCTGTGATGTGACTGTATATATATCCATAGTAATTTTTTTTTACTCAGATTCTTTCTCTATTGAGTGTTTGAGACCTTCTCAGGTCCTCATATAGGAATACCTACAAATTGTGTGCAAATCACAATCAGAAATATTTCTGGAAACTTAGATCTAGATACTTGACTTATCCTTCTGAATTCCTGGTGGCAAAGTTGAAAGCCTTTAAGATAGTAATACCAAAAATCTCAAGGGACTAGTATTAACATGCAGTTGTTTTGTGTGATTATGTGGCAGCACCTGAAGCCCCACACCTGAGTGTATCTCTCTGGGGTCATTGTTAGTGTAGGTTTTCTCCTTAATTTATTTTGCTCTTCTAGGTGGAAATATTTCTGCAGAAGCAGAATCCTTAGTTTCTGGCACATCACATGCTATTTTATCTGGTCTTCAGCTGTGAATATGACAGCAGCCCAGCTTTGTCACGTAGTGACTCTTGGCAGGTTATTTTGTTGTCAGGCTCTTGGCTGTCTGCATGACCAGCACTGTTGTCCTGTGGGCAGCCAGGGAAGATGTTTCCTACTCATATTCCCAGCCAAACCATGTCATTTCTGCTGCAGAGGTCAAGCAGCATCACTGGGCCAAGTGAGTGATACCATGCAAAACATGCCTTTGTTCTCTGCATGCAGGTCTGTCAGATATTCAAAAGTGAAAAATCAGTCCTAGTTTGGCTTCCGGTTTTGAATAATTGATCATTTCCATGCACTCTGTAATCTTCTCTGCTTTCTAATGATGAATTTTTTCACGCTTTTTGCTGTTCTCTTTGTCTTCTCCAGTCATCCTTGAGCAGCCGTAATGATTAGAGTTTGGCTCACTTTTCTTTAGGTTCTTGCAAATAGCAAAATAACAATTCACCTAAAAGCGTATTCTTCCAGCTTCAAAGCTAAGAACAGAAGATTGCTTTGGATGACACTGTGACTTTGGAAAAACTTTCAGTTTTGCCCAGAAAGGCCATTGCTCATGTTAATTATGTTGGCTGAGACAAAGCATCTTTTTCAGAAAAATATTCATGTTATTCCATGAAAAAACAAGGTTGGTCAACACGTGACTAGGCTTTCATATCTTGAGGGGAGAATCCAGCTGATGCAACAAAGCATCAATCAGGATGTAGAACTGCAGGAAGTTAACTCGTGTGTACTCCAGGGTTGTCCAGATCAGATGAATAAAGTGCCAAAAGAGCTTACCCATCATAACCAGCTGAGAGATGAGCTATATATGAAAGACAGGACATCCTGAAGGGTCATGCATGGTGATCTCGGGAGATACATCTCTCAAGACACAGAGACATGCTTCATCTCCCTGTACAGTCACTTGAAGCAACTTGACGTGAAAATACTAAATAAAACATACAGAAACCCCAAGAGGGCTTTTCACCAAAGAGCCCGAATGGGAATTATCCAGTCTTTTAGCAGGGGTAGGGCCCTGCCTGAAAGTGGCATCATAGATGTCTCCTGAGCCTTCCCAGTAAGCCAATAATGGATCTGCAGCTTGCCAGATAGTCTGTCATAGGTTGTCAGCCATGGCTGGGAGGAGGCACGGCAGCCTCTTTTGTTCCCATGTCAGGCATGCAGAGAAGAGACTCCTAAGTAGATAATTCAAGGGGAAACAGCTGCTGAGTTCTCAGTTCTCCATGACTCTAATTTTGCCTTCTTCTGTTAATGTATTTGTCTGCTGCTAGATGAATATGCCTGCCGACAGTCAGACAAATAGCAAAATGCTATAAACTTCATTTAAAACTACTGTGAAGTGTAGCTATTTCGATGGTTACAGGAGAACCAGTTGAAGGGCTTTCTTGAATGTGTGGAACCACAGATGGATAATTTTAAAATCTTATAAAAGGGCACACTAACTTGATTGCCCTAATTCTGAATTTTAAATCAGATGAAGTATTACAAACTCTTCTGATTTTGTGATTGTGAAGGGAATTTCCCCCTCTTTTTAAAAGCCCCAGCTCCTGGCATCACTTGAATACATAAAAATTAAATGTTTCACTTAAATGTTTGAATTGCAGCTTAAAAATGTGAATCCTATAGACACATAAAGGCAGACTCTCGGTAAACAACCCTCCTCACCTGATTCATGCCACATTACTTTTAAGTTAGTATCAGGTGGCTCACTCATAGGTTTTGGATATTTTGGTAGACTGTACTTGGGTGTCTGTATCACTTGGTGTACTCCAAAAACGTTCACGAAATCCAGTGACAAAAACTTGTTTCGGGCAGTTTGCCTCTGTGAGAAAATGACGGGCTTAGCCAGAGCTACATAAACATAAACCCCTCTGCTACCCTTGCCTGCACTAGCACTGCCATCGGAGGTATATCCCACGCTTCAATCCCGGGCCGGGCGGTGCCGGTGGGTGCCGGTCCTTGCAGCGGTCACTAGATGGCACCACAGACCGGCCAGCGCCGGCGGGCGGCTGCATCCCCCCCTCACCGCCCCACCGGGCTTGGCAGAAAGGCACTTTACACCGGGATAAAACGAAGAAGAGTGTGCTGTGTCTAAGAACGTGTGTGTGTTGGACAGCAGGGCAGCCTGTCAAAAACTTCCCAAAGAATGAAACGTGATTTCATTCCCTGAAACATCCGCCTCAAAGGTGAGGACAGGCACGGCATTAGCCAGTTTATTTATGTGTGCTTAAGAGGATACAAGATTGACAGCCAAAGAGCATGTTCAGGTTGTCCAAATGTTTCCTTGTTTCTCCTTCTGACAGTCTGCAGGACAGGAGCCTCTGATCCAGTGTTTAAGTTTGGATCAGAAGTGATATTTCGACCTAAGCGCCACAGGGTGGTCTCAGAGCGCACAAAATTGTTTTCTTTAGGATGAGGTGAAGAAATCCTTACGCAAGAAGCTCAGAAGACACAGTCACTCTCCAAACACACCTCATCTGCTACAACTGTTAAGGCAATCAGACCCCAGGTGACGATTAGAGACTAGACCGAGAGAACCCCCCACAAAACTTTTGGTGTGGATGCTCTTGGCTCCAACTATTTCAGTGTATGGATCCACTCCTTCCAGGCTATGACAGGTGTTAATTTTAACATAGGCTAAACTCACTGTAGTTACAACTGACAGATGCAGTGGCCCATAGGGGAAAGAAAATGCCTCCAGTTTAGATACTTGCATTTGCATCAAATAGGTGATGTGGACAAACCCCACAGTGATGAAAGGCTTCTGGTTTCCATACACACAGAGGCAGTGTGGGCATCTTACTGACTGTGCCACTTGTAATTTGCACTACTAGCTGTTCAGAGCAGAGATTCAGGAAATAAATATCTTTTTAGTTTGTTGTTTCACTTTTATGGTATGGTCTCAGGCTCCCCGCAGACCTAAGCAAGTGTTTCTGTATGAGTTATGCTGAGTTATGCCAGTTTTGAAGGCTTTTTTTTTATTGCAGTCTTAAGCTTGTCACCATTTCCTTTTTTTAAATCCGAAGCAGAGGCTCTGGAGAGCCATTGAGAAATTAGTTCCTATACACACTTCTTTGAAAAAAAACCCTCAAAGTACAGAGATCTCAAAAATGGGGGTGCTTTCATTCTGCAAACTGGCATTGCTCAACTAACACTAATATTTTTTGTTATAATCAACTCTCGAATATGACATTTCTGGAAATGAAAGTTTTAGTTGCTGGGTAGAAGAGAGTTAATAATCCTTAAGTTATTTAAAGATTGTGTTTTCTATATTCATGTAAAATTATACTCAGTGGTGCATAGAGATGGGTGGTAAATGCTGTGAAGCATCCAACTTGGTGAGTGGGCTTTCAACACCTCCTTTCTAGAACATATTCCAGGATCATCGCTAAATACATTTGAGGTAATTTGCAAAGTCCAAAATCCTGGAAGCCGGAACTTCCAAATTTGGGTTTCCTGTATTACTTTCACTCCTCCTGAGCTGTCTGCTGCAGTCATGGATGGGAAAATGGATTTCATGTGATATTTCTGTGACTGTGCTGCCAATGCTTCAAGGAGGATGCAATGAGGCTTCCCAGACAACTGTGATTCCAGTATATTCCAGCTTCTTCAAGTGCCTGCTCTTTTCTGTAACTCTTGATCTTTCAGTTGAGGGGCTTTGGGTGAAATGTCATGGTGTACTTATGGAAAAATTGTAATAAGCAGCTAAAAAAAGTTTCAATAAGATTTCATCAGGATTACTCATGTGCTGAAAAGTAATCATGTTCATAAAACATTGTTGAATTTAACATTGTCTTTGTTCTTTGAATAAGTTTTTTATTTAAAATTACATTAAATGAAATTTTATTGGATTATAGTTTTATTGAAATATTACCCCATTTTCCTATCTAGTTATTTTGAAGGACCACCGTAAACCCTCTGTTCAAAATCACGCTTAGACAGTTAAGATGTTCTCTGAGTTCCTTTATTTAACTGGATATCTTATCAGGGTGGTTTTAAATTGCTGGAAAATGAGTAAAAAAATACTGTCATTTTTCAAAATGCTTTGTTTTTAGTAAATATAAATTGCAAATGAAATTTTAGCCTAATTTGTAATAGTCAAGGATATGTGACAAAGGGCTTGTTTAAAAAAGATTTCTTGTGTTTTATTCTTAAAAATGGATTGAAGGAAATATGCTGAAGACAAGTTTTCCCAGTACTGCTTAACCTGCTAGTATCTTGGAGATTATTTCTGCTGGCTTTCTGGGCCTTTTCAATGTGATCCTTGAAAATGCTAATTAATTTCAGGATTGCTGTGTGTGTGATATGCTTTGACATACACAGCAAATTAATAATAATATAATAATCTTTCTAAAAGAATTTTGAGAGCAATTTATAGTTCATGCCAGATGTCAGTTGACTGAGTAATTTAACACACTTGTGTAACTGAAAAGTAATAGCTTTCGCGAGCTTGCCATGTTGCTTATGGATATGAATGACAAAATTTATGGGTTTTTAGCTATGTGCATAATCCGAAAAATTCACTCTCTCTTGCAGGGAATAAGCAGTATCACAAGTGAATGTGTTTTAATCATCTGAAATATGTAGCCCAAATGCTATTTTATTTGTTTAAACCAGGAAAAGACATAATTCCTCTAAAAGAAGTGCTGTGAATGCAATACCAAGAAAATTGTTCTTGTCCTATCAGTAGCTGCAGAGACCACATCTCCATAAAAGCTGTTAAAGCAGCAAAGACAGCACTGTCAGCTTAGAAATTGCACTAGAAGATATACTAGGCATCTGGCCCTGGAATCTAAAGTGCATCTTCCTATATTTGTACCCAGTGTAATGGCCCTTAATCTTGAAGTCTTTAGACCTAGATGTGACCTTAGGGTTGGGGGTTAGGGAAACTGGGATCGACCTTGCCAGGCTTGAGCTGCCTAGAAACCACTCAGCCTGAGCTGGAGCTCCTGTAGAGCAGATAGACAGAGACAGGCACCTCTGGGAAGAGGTTCTCCCCCAAGAGATAGGTGGGTGGATGAATTTCTCCTTTTGGGGCACCAAGTCTAGGTAAGATTAATATCTCTGTCCTTTCATGCAAATGATGGTAAACTAAAGAACTGAGTGGAGGATGTTCCCTTTACCTCTCAGGAAAACTATAGTTTCACAATCACCCAGCAAGCCGTGACACTGAACATTTTTAATTTGTTCTAATTTTACAAAAACTACAATACATAGTTGGTTTTGTTTTACCCTTAAAACAAAATGTCTCCCTCAGCTCTAGGTTCCCTAGAAAAAAAAAGTTTAAGCTCATGTCCACAGTGCTGCATTGTGACGATTCATCCTAGAGTATCGGATGCCAAGTTGATCTCCATTACCCCTATTTTTATCTCTGAGAAAGGATAAGCCATACAAGGTTATAAAGGATAAGCCACATTAAGGTTAACAACTGTGAGGCTTGTCAAATTAAAATAAATGGGGTAATCACTTTGTAGTGTAAGGAAAGGAGCTACAAGCTTGGTTCCTGCCTGCCTGCCATTGGTTTCTTTCAGCTGAGACTCTGTGATTTCAGCTCCTATAGAAACTGAGCATGGTGGATTAAATCTTGGGGTTTATTTTCTTTTTATGTTTGTGTTTGTTTGGTTTAAAGGGTGTTCATGCTTCTCCTGCAGTCTTAAAAATAGGAATTATCTTACCCTGAGAATATTACACCCAGGAATTTCCCATGCGTGCATCA
Organism: Pipra filicauda; assembly: GCF_003945595.2. Lineage (NCBI taxonomy): Eukaryota > Metazoa > Chordata > Aves > Passeriformes > Pipridae > Pipra > Pipra filicauda. The sequence continues at coordinate 762,757 of NW_024103862.1, read as the reverse complement.
GACACCCGAGTACACCTTTAAATCAGAACTCAACAGGTAGAAGCCAGGTGAAGTGAGAGGAAGAGGACTGGAAATGAATTGGTTTAATCAAAAAGGGATATGAGAAGTTAGTGAGCGGTGCAAGACCACCTTATCTGCGTCAGTCACTCTCCTGCACTGAAATCCCACTGATCTAGATCTGTTACTCGGATGAACAAGCAAGAGGGCACATATCGTCTGTGACATCTCCAAGTAACCTTACAAGGACTATGAATGAGCTGGGTTGTGATTGCTACTTACCATAATTTCTTTCAGCTCCCCACAAATTTTAAATTTTATATATTTTTTTCATCTAAAGACAGTAGTCAAGAGGCCCTTAAGAGTAACCCACACATGCAGTGCCTAGTAGGGAGGGACCTTGGCTTTGAAGAACCTTCCATAGCTAAGATAAAAAAGAAGAGTTACAGTGTGTGCTCAAGCTGTTTTATGAGTAATTTTCCACTTTTTCATTGGAAACTTTTAACAGGGTTATGCTGTTGACACATGCTATGATAAATTGCAGGACTCTCAGGGGATTGGCTAGAAAACAGTTTTTCTCATCAGTAGCCAGCTAGAGAGCTGATGCTTTATAACTTGTCACAGTCTATACATGCTCTATAAGCCAATCACAAACAAAACCTAGGCATGCATTCTCATGCTCGAAGGCAAGGGGTCAATATGGGGAAAGTTAAGGTAATGTAAGTGCTGCTCAAATTTTATTGGCTTATACATGAAACTGATCTCAGCACCATAGCAGGAGACAGACTGTCTTACTTTTTGTCCTCAAAAAACTGTTCTCCAGAGAATGCAAGCAGACCCTGTGGATAAGCACTGTAAATCTGTAGTGCCTATAAACCTATATGTTCTCATCATATCTGATAGACAGATTTTAGTGGGTTTACATGAGATTAGCTAGACGTTTTAGGCTAAAGGGATAGCCAATGCTTTGCCTCTGACACCTTCATCTGAGGAGGTTTCCCAGTTGAGTTTGCCAGTAAAGCTGAATAACATCTCTGAGGCAAGTATTTTCTTTGGTTTTGACTGAGAATTTTAACTCCTGCTCAGAGGCTTCTTCCATGAAAGTATGAGAGGAATACTGGTTTTTCTGTCTTTTTGAGACCAAAAGAAGTGGGAAATAGACACGTAGTCTACAGGTGAGTCTTTGATTAGCTCATGTTACTCCAGACAACATTTACCTTGTTTACATCTTCCTGCAGATTTGACTGAAGTCAATAGAGATGCATATGAGTACATCAGTGCAAACTTTCTTCTGCATAAAGAAGACAACTTAAAACAAATCTGCATTCCTTGTAACAGTAAATTTTAATGTGTATTAAATTATAAAGTGTATAAATAAGGCTTAAATTATAATGTTGCGGGATTCTTGTTAGACAAGACATGATTGATAGTTTTGGTAACAGAATTTAAAATCTGCTTGATATAAGTCATGCCTTCTGCATTATTCTGACTGTAACCGTGTGCTGTGGTTCTAAGAAGTAATTTGCTTATTTATTGTAACAGCCCATTTAATGAAAATTTAATGAAGAGCAGTCCTTCTGGAAATCTTAGGCTTTGTGTGTGTAGGAGGAATATTGGATCAACGTCATCTGTAACATTTTTAGCTTGGGATTTTTATTGGTGTGTTACTAGAAGTTCTGTGCTTGCAGTCTACTTTTGTGGCAGTGACACAAACTACATGCAGCTTCTTCAGAGACAAGGACTTGCCAAATGTTGTCCTTGTCACAGAAGAGGCTACATGAGTAGCTACAACATCACACTAACCATGGCTTACAATGGGATGTTTCTTTTCTCACTTCTGAGAGAGGCTGTTTTGGGTTTGAGAAAACTGTAGCAACAAGACTGCAGGAGTAAGATGCTTTCTTAGGTGTGTGTATGTCTGTATGGTGGCTTGCTCCCACTTCACATACCCTCCCCAGTAATGTATGAGAAGTGTAATTTTTTTCTCTGATTGAAAAAAGGATGAATTTGGAAATCTTAGCACTTTTTTTTTTCCAATTTCTTTTAGTCGGCCTTACTTTATGAAGCTAGCATATTTATACCAAATATGGAGTTCTGAAGTTGACTAGGGATGTCCCTAAGATCACCACTGCCATTATAAAGCCAGGAATCTAAAAAGAGGATAAATCCCTTTTGTATGGCTCTGTAAGCAGCTCTACTTGCTGGTTAGATTTACATATCAAATGCATTTCAATCTTTTTTTCTTCTGAGCACTTCTGAACTAAGCCTATTCTTCAGGGCATTTGTTCAATTATGCCACTTAGGAGCTTGTGGATAGTTCCTGGGCCATTGTAATGTGTGACCAGTTATCAAGCTTTGTGTTAAAGTCCTATGTGCCTTTTTTCAGTAACAGTGTTGCTTTTTTCCCATCCCCTTACACAGTTTCCTGTTGCCTATTTCTTCCTTGTGTTTTTGTCCTTGTGCAAGTACAACTTGTGCTAGTATTTGCTGAAATGTAGGAGAAAAATTTCTGGATTTCACTCGAGCCCTGAAGGTTACGAGTAGGCCTTGAAACTGGAAATTCCCATTGCGGCTCCAGAGCTGAGAGAGTAGTAGGAGGGAGGGGGTGCATGGCTGGGGTAATTGATGGAGAAAGTGGAAATGCTCTTATCCTCATACTGTCAGAAAGAGTAATACCCAGCCCTGTGCTGGAGCACACCTGGGATCACTGGGTCGGGATCAGACAGCAAGGCTGGTGTACCGTCCTTCTCCCTCCTGCGCTGTCTCCACAGTCCTGCTGTACCACTGCTGAAACACTTGGTCACAGAATTTATCCCATTTGTGAATTTAACATACATGCTTTTTGCAGAAAAGAAAGATATTTGGTGGAGAGTGTCTTAGGAAAATCTATTTACTCATGGAAACTTGTCTCAGATTTGAGGAAAGAGAGGAAAAGAGGACACTTTGCATGTGCAAACACCAGTTTGTACCTCATACACACACACACAGAGATGTGTGCATGATCATATGCACATACCAGTTGTGATCATTTCCAACAACTATTCACAAGACAATAGTTTCAAAACCACAGTGTCAAACTGGAAGCCTGTGTGTGTTGCTATGGATATAAGGGTTTGCCTAGAAAAGCAAGTCAAGTTTGCCCAAAAAATTACTGATGTAGGGTTGAGAACTTGATTTTCTGAAGTGATCTTCTTCTGAAAATGAGCCTCTTCAGAGCCATTAAGCCTTGACTATCAAAAACATGAAGCAACTTTCTACATGTTATTATTGGTAGTAGTAAAAGCAGGAAACATGAAAGAACATGCGAGCGGCACGGCATTGTGAACAGATATTAAATGGAATTGTTCATTAAAGAATGTTTATTAATATTACTTTAAATTATTAGACTGATTCAGGAAGTCACTTAACATTAAGAATGTAATTAAATGTATGTTTAAATTATTCTCTGAACTGATTCAGTAACAAGGGATCTGGATTAGAACTAAAAGTAAACACCAAGGATGTCTTCAGGCTTTGGTAAGTTGAATACAGTGGAATTACTTTGGTGAAAGGAGCAATAGAAGAAAACATAGAATTGAGTTTTTTTGGAAGCTTTTTTCTTTTCTTCTTCTGTAAATGTGGTATTTTAAAGTTTCTCACTTCCCTAGATCCCTTTGTTTTAGTAGATATGTTATAAATGTGTATATATATATATATGCACACACGTGTGTGTATATATATATGTATAGACACACTATATGCACATGATGCCCAAATGTAACACATGGGAATAAATAAGCATGTAGCCTGAAGACATAATGTTGTAGCTTCAAGAGGCAGGCCCTGACAGGGAAATTTGACTATACAATAGTACTTCCCAACAGCATAATTGACCAAGTTTTCCAAGTCTCCCCCTTCTGAACCACTTTCAGCCCCACTAATAACAAAAAAGGGAAAAATCACAGGCTGAGCAGTTTATAACAATGCTATAGTGAACTGGGAGAGTTCTTCACCGTGAATTTCCAGATTTTCTCACTATGCCTGTCCCCAAAGCCCTCCTGACCCCTACAGAGCTCTTAAGATCCATCTCTGTCCATACAAAATTTAGATAATTTGTGGTTTGAACAATTGTCCATACGTTAGACTATCCCAATTAAGTAGTCCCTACTGCCCCTACTTTGCTATAAAAACAGTTGTATCATATAAGTAATAGAGAACAGCAGAGAGAATCACATGAATATGTAATGTTTCTAATGTTGCTCATCTGTGTTGCCACAGTGCTTGACCTGCAAAAATACTTAATCATTTTGAACGAGACAGCTTCTCTAATAACCGGTACTGTGGTGGTCACAGCTTTCTTATGCTGGGAATTAAGAAACTTCAGCTGGAACTTAAATAAGCTGTACTGGTGCTTCTCAAACCCTGACAATGGGGACACAACCTGCCAAAGGGCTGAATGATGTGTATATATATGTGCTTATCTGCTCCTGCCAGGGTAGGCGCATCTCGAGATCTTTAGATAGGTAGTCACTGAAGCCTAGACTGAGTACTAGCACTGAAAGGTGGGCTTACCAGCAAGTGACTATCCCTAGAGTTCACACCAGCAAATGACTCTCCCTGGAGTTCTCCATGGTGAAAACCCGCCATCAGATGGAAGACTGTGAATATTGTTGAATTTAGATACTAGTTGTCTGGCTGAATTGCTGAGAGTGTCTGAGGCTGCTGGCAAGGTTCCGCAGACCCTGCCGTTCCCTGCTGTCTTCACTAGCCCTCCTCGGAGCTGTCTGGAGGAATGGTAGTCAGGCCTACTGAATCATACTTGAAGGAAAAAAATGAAACAAAATTGGGTAAATAAACTCTTAAAATTACTTTTGCCAGTAGCTGGGCACCCCTAAGGTGGTATACTGAAATAATAAATTACGATCCTGTCTACAAATCTCTGATTTCTTTAGAGATGCAGATTTTTTTTCCATAAACAATGATGCTTTCCAAACACCTTTTAAATAATTTGCAATCAGAAACGAGAATATAGAAGATTTTTAAGTACAGAGTGTCATATTAGCTTTCTGTATTCATCTTGATAAATTCTTAAGTTCTTACTGTGCATTTTCCAGGGTTTTGTTTTTCTGAATCTGCTTGTTTGGGAGAGCTCAGGCAATTTTTGACCCTGTTAACATACCTATTTTGCTATGTTTTTTCTCACTGTTAAGCAAACTGAAAAAGTAGGGAATTCAGTTCTGCTAAATTTGGTCCCCAAAACCTCTCCACCTCTCCTTAGCTTTTTCCTCTAGAACATTCAGAAAGCACGATCTGTTAGTGTGATGTCTGCTAATTCCTCCCTGCCAATATAATCACTTTCTAAACATTTCAGCTCTCAGAAAGGACAGAAGTGCATGGCAACTCTGTGTGTAACCTGGGCATTCCAGCTCCAATCCATACCCCCTAGGGGTAGAATGTTCATTTCCCCCAGCTTTACTGCTACCTCTCAGCAGCATTGATGGTTAAAACCCCGCCTTGTCCTTCTCAGACAGAAGAGGGGTTGCTAGTATGACTAGGTTGCTAGGTTTCTAAAATTAAGGAAAATGTAGGAATCATGTGCTACAGGATGCAAACCCCGAAACATGACAGGGAAATGCAGAGTTTTGGATGAGGAAACATGGAATACCTGTGTGTGTTATATTGATTTGTATTGCATTAGGTAAGGAGTCTATATGTGACACAATAATTTCTGTGTAAGTCTAGCAGATTCAAAGCCAGCTTTCTAGTGCCTATTTTGCAGGGATTTTTCAGGAGCATTTTGAAAGATCAGCCATCTTTCTCTTTCACTGATAGGGCTTTTCTGATTTAGCTCCGACATTTGTAATTGCTTCAGATGAGTTGTTATTGCCTTTTCCTGCCTGTACTTAGCTACTGCTTGCCTTTATTGGTCTTTCTAAATTCCAGATCTGGGCACATATAAGAAGATGGAAAGATTTGTCCTCCTGTTCCTTATCAGACTCATATCCCCTCCTTCAAGTTAGGTTTTGGGCTGGAACTGCAGTCTCAGTCCTCCAGGTTTATCCCAAATCACTGTCTCCTCTGCCCTTCATCCTACTTCATGTGGCTCAAGGAAGAAATATCCTGCGGTCAAGAATCCAACAAACACAGCTTCTGCTGACAAGTTTTCACCAGAAAAAGGTTCTTCAAAGCCAACCCTTAATCACTTGGGACCTGTTTGTAGTTCTTGCTTGCTGGACAAAATTGTTCTTACTTTCTGAGAGGGTGAGTGCTTGAATAAATTGAACAAAACCATGTGCACGTGGAGACATAAAAATCTATTGATTTTTGTGTTTGCCCACAAAATGTTAAAGAAGTTTGTTTGAACAACTGTTTTAAGCTGAACACAAAAGGATGAGCACAGGCAACAGAAGAAAATGCATTATAAATAAAAAAAAAGCAGTTTTCACCGTTCTATTGTACTTTGAACTATTTGTCTCCTTTCTGTGCTTCTCCATATTGCTCTATAAACTTCTGAGGTTGCAGAATTATTTCTCTTCACTTAAGTTTGAATAGAAACTCATTCTTCATTTCGACTCAGAATCGGTGGCAGTCTTCCTGATAAAATGCTCAGCTCAGTATTCCCCAAATTTTCCAGGCAGTTTCACAGTTTCCATGCAGGTGAGCTTGGGTAGTCTTTGTTCCTTCACATCCACACGTGAGCCACAGAATAGCCTTCATCTTGCAGGCTCATGTGTTGTATCTGCAGAGGTGGCAGTGTTTTTCTGTAGTTTAAGACGGTAAAAACAGTCGGGTGTTTTCATTTCTAATTCTTGTTTTCCTGTATTTAGGATTCCTTAAGATTTTGCATCCTTAGGTGTCTTTTCTCTGATGTGTTCTTTGTCTCCAAAGTTGAGAGAAAAAAAAAAAAAAAAAAGTTTATATATTGCTGAAATTTATAACATGATGTAACATGCCTTTATGGACTGCTAATTGTTTGAAAATGGATTAACGTTAACATAGTTGGTATCTGGGGTGCATTGATTTATCCATATTTTTAATCTCTATATGCCTGTATGCAAATCACCACGCAGACAAAAACAATATATCTGTGTTCCGAATCATAAACATCCAGAACCTGTGTTTCTTTGATTGCTTGCAGTTAGTATAACATAACCTTGCTAAATGTTCTTCTGTCAATCTACAAAACCTGTAAACAAGTCATCTTTGCATTTTCCTTATCTCTTTGCTTAAAGTCAGAAAAATGAAAAAAAAAAAATAAAAAGCTTTTGAATCCTTTGATTTAGAGAATTTATTTCCAGTAATTTTAGGACAGCCGTAACATAGCTGGATTTTCTGTTCCTGTAAGCTTACAATATTATTGACATATTAAAGTGTATCTTATTATGCAAGTTTTGCATAGTGACAGAAGGAACACTTCAAGGAAGAACAGAGGTTGTTCATATAGCAGCGCACTTAGAATTTTTTAATAATATGTGTAAGAAAAAATTGCTGACTCATTGAAACCAAGCAGTGAAATTGTACATTTTGTTAATTTACCCAATTCAAAAATTCACCTTGAATTAATGGATTAAAACACCTTGTTGTGAACATTTTCTTTTATTTGAAAATCTTTCTCTTCCTTCCTTTTCTCAGTTTCTTCCTATTTATCTTTGTTTGTCCTTTTTTTTCTGTCTCTTCCTCTTTCACTTTCTCTTTTGTTCTCGTTCTTTCTCTAATTCCCTTTCAAAACATGCTCTTATTTTAAAAATGTCCTAGATTTTGAGCTCCTAAATACACAAGAAATATTTTTCTTGATCCAGCCTGAGACCTATTCTATTTTTTTTTTTCAGATTTCAGCAGAAAACAGTCAGAATACTCTTCCTAGTAAATGAATTCTGTTACTCACTCTTCAAATGATTTTTTCTTGTCCTCTACCAGCTTATGAGAAGGTTATTTATTAATTTAGTTCCATTTATGCTTGGGTTAGGGGTTTGGATTTTTTTTCGAGGTAACATTAGTGCTAGCACCTAGTAGTACAATTACTTCTTTGCCTATCTTAGCATTGTTTGTCCTCTGATATTTGCCAAGAGCTGTCATACTTCCCCTCTGACTTCACTTTGCTGAGCTGACAAATCAAGTTCTTGTGATCAGATCATGATTGGAGACTCTTCATCCTCTTTGCTATCTTAGTAGCCTTTTGCTTGATCACGATTAATGGGGCGACATAATCCCAATGAAAGCTTGCCTACATCTAGGGTTATAGCATAAAATAATTTCCTCTAATAGCATCCCACTAGCTTTTTTTTTTTTTTTCCAGGTGTATATCACACATGTAGCATACAGATATTATGCAACAAAATAATACCCCAAGTCCTCTTCCTCCCTCTGCTTCCAGACACTTGCAGTCCTAACTTACAACATGAAATAGTTTCATTCATTCCAGGCCAGGATGTTCCGTGTTCTCAAGCAACATTTGTTTTGTTTCTATTATTCCCATTCCGTAAAGTGATTGTGTTCTTTCTCACACAGTATTCCAGAAATCCTACATTTTTCATAGATACAGAAAAGTGTTTCTGGGCCAACTCTGCTATTATTATGTATTATTTCTCTTTATGCAGGGTTAATGCTCTATTTCTATTGCGTCTATATTATTAGGAAGCCCTTGGATGCATTTAATTGACTGCACTAACAGTGTAGTGTGAACACTGACCTTGGTCAGACCCATTGCTGTGTTAGTAGTATGAACCTTGAGTTCAAAGGGATTCAGCAGTCCCAAAGTGTTTGTCCTGTCCTGGCAGTTAGCGGGGCTCGTATTCCGGTACGTAGCTATGGATCTGAAGCACAGCTGGGGACTGCAGTATGTGCTGCAGCGCCATCTTAAATCAAGACTTCATTTAGGGAAGGATGGAATTCCTTTTGAAATGTGTATTGCACCCTTTGTGCTTCAAATCTTGACCATGCATGTTTAAACCTGGCTCTTGATCTAAGAGTGCAACATCTTGCTAAAAAGTCAAGCTTACTAAAATTAAGTTTGTGAACATATAAGTGCAGAAGATCTGTCTGAACAGGCACATATATTGTTTTGATTTTACACTTACCAAGATAAAATTAACACTTCTTTCTTTTTACCTGAGAGGTTTCTATGTATTTCTTAAATACTCATGACCTGAAACCTATAGCTGATGTCACCGGTTTGACTAATGTGGGGAATCTGACATTTTAATTGTTTGAAATTGAGCAAAAGAAATGCAAAGAAGAAAAACCCACGGATTTTTCTGTTTCTTTTGGGATTTTGGTGCTCTTTTCAAGGAAATGATTTATTCTGATTGGCCCTTAGAATCCCCTACAGAGGAACTATAAATCTTTAAAATAGGTCAACATCTCACTAATTATTGCTTTAATTAGTGACAGCCACATAATAATTTTTATTCCTCTGTTCAATTTAATAGGAGTCAGACATATTTGAATTTTTCTAATTTGAAAGAAGTTGTGTCCTTGATTTTTAATGGACTTCACCCAGTCTGGCAGATTACTTGGAAGTATTGATGGTAAAAATTTAAAGACTGTACCTTTAGTTTTCCTGTCACAGCTGCTCTTTTCATTTTATCCACAAATATTAGTAGGCTGAGCATGTATTACCTGAAGAAATGACAAATAGCAAAAAGTTCTTAATTAGGTTTGAAAAACAACAGCGTGAAGGTAAGAGATTTTTACAGAGACCTGTACATTCATTAAAAAATGTTCTCTCAGTTGATTGTCTCATACACTAGACGTATAACAGTAAATCAAATAATATATGGTTTAAATGGTCCAAAAATACTTTCAACACCTCTACTAGATCTAGTTTGTGAGATAGGAATAGTGTATGGAGTAAGTTTTGGGTTCAGAAAAGACTGAACAGTTGTTTTACACAGGTTGTGCCAAATGACATCACAGTGCTGGGCCATAACCCTCTGAAGTTGGAAAGACCTATGTATGTTCCATGTTCCAAGTCCTGTAATAATACTTCAAATAATTATGTTATTCTCTGTTAAAATTTCTAAGAAAATAATACTATTGCCTTGCTTATTAACTTCTTTATCAACTGCATTCATTAAGATCAGCTCAAATATACACTAGTTAGTTGCTGTAAACAGAGTATTTCATCTTGCATTTTCTTGTACAAAAAATTTATACAAAACTTATTAGTGATGGAGTTAACAACCTTAGATTACATTTTAAGTACTATTGTACAAGTATTGAGTGTGTATTTTAGTTAATACTATTTAACATGCAAACTGTACTTCACCGCCTAATAAACAGAATTACTTTAACATGGCAAATTATAAAGCAACCTTAGTATAAACAGTACACCAAGTTAATTTAACAGGTTCCTCCTGTTAATTAATTTGTCCTTGATTTACAATTTAAAATATTTTATACCAACAGCATATTTAAAATTTGGTATTTCTTCCCTGTTTTCTGATTGTGGGACTTCTTTAGTCAGGTTTTTATAAGACTACATCTGACACACAAACATTTAGTATAGAGTAGTGTGGTATTCTTAATATCCACCATGCTAGTAAAGCAGTTCCTGATTAAGTAAAAATTAATTTACATTAGACTGCAAATTACTATCTCTATTATCTCACTCTTCTCACTTCTCAGTATTGTGGTAATTTATCAGTACCAGAGGAGCTAAGTAATACAAAAGAAATGTGGGGAATTTCGTGCAGAGTATGAAAATTAATCTCATTACATACCTTGCTGGCTGGCTCATCCACTTTCCTGCCGTGTGGCAGTCATCGCGGTGCACCAGGCCTTGAAGCACCAGACACATTGCTTCTCCTCTGCTTCTCTCAGTGGGAAGATCCTGCTGCTTGAACAGCCCTTCAGGGTGGAGACAGTGGGACAGTGCTTGTTCTGCTGGGAAGCTTGCTTTGCTTATTGCCTGACTTACCTGTGCTCTACACCTTTCTTAGCCACCACCTTGAGTACAGGATAAGTGAAATAAAATGAAATGTTGGCGTCTAATCATCCCAGTTCAAAAACTAAATTTTAACTTTTTGAAAATGACTGGCCTGTGTCTGTAAATTGGACAATACCTTGAGTCTGCCTCTTGCTACAGTAGGACCATTTGCCCCTGAGTGAAACTGATGCCCCAGACTGCCTCAACAGCTGCAGTAAGCAGGTAGTAGCTCATTTCCCTCCATATTTTCGTGTCACAAATGATACTCTACAGATCTGAATCTACATGAGACAGATAGCCTCGATTCCCACTGGGAAGGCATGGAAGGATCGCTTCTCACGCTCTACGTTGCAAAACATTTTAGAATGACATTTGTAAGCTATTTTTGATTCGGAACATTGCTTCTAAACGGCTCGTACTTGGAAGTTTCTCGTGTTCTGCCGCGCCGGGTTTGAGCGAGACTGGAGCGGGGCTTGCGCTGCGCTGGGCGATGCGCGGTGCGCGGCCGCCAGGGGTCGCGGCAGTGCCGGCGGAGGGGCCGCATCGTCCCGCATCCCGCCCGGCCCCGCCGGGGCAGCGCCCGGGGGCGTCCTGCGGCCGTCCCGGGGCCGAGCTCTGCCCCTATGGCTCCGGGCAGGCGTCGCTTAAGGAGGAAAAAAGGAAAAACAATTTAAAAAAAAAAAAAAAGGGGGAGGGAGTAGTGGGAGGGCGTGGGTGTGTTCTTCTAACTCAAGGAGAGGCTGGCAGGCAGTGCTCCCTGCTCCTCTCCGTGAGGAGCCTTGGAAATCAGACTACCCCCAAGAAAAATTGCTGAGAGCAGGGTTTTGTTCTGTTCTTGGAGTAAGAAGGCAAGTGGTGAATATTAAATGCAGGTTACTTTCAGATGCCGCTGCCATAACCTCAACCTACGGCAGAGATGTGACATCAGAAGGGGAAACATGGCTCTAGATGGCATAGTTCATCAGCTGGGTCTTCAGACCTTCCTTACATCCATTTTTTATGTGCTCCATCATCATCGTCACCACCATTATTATTGCCACTGTAGTTTAGAAGGGAGGAAGGTTCCCTGTTTCTGAAAGCTTTCCAAAAGAACCTCCATCTATTCCAAAGTTCCACTTCTTTCCAAGCAGTAAGAAATATTTATAAAATTACATTGAGAGATTGGCAGTAGCAGGTTCACTTACATATTTATGTTTCTTTTGCTGTGGAAGCATAGAATGTTTATAACAAAGCTTTAGCACTGATTTCCAAGAAAACAAGAAGGAATGAGATGTGGTGGAGATAATGCCTTAGTGCAGGGGTAGTCAGTTCACGTTTGTAATCCTGCAAAGAGTTTAGCTGAGTCCTTCATGTTGCTCAGGACAAAACACATTTAAAAGACTTCCCTGTTCTCTACCTGTATGAGGGTTAACCTTGGCTGTGCATCATCCTGGCCCACACATGAGCAGGCGAAGATGGACTTTCCTCTGTTTACTGCATGGCTCTCCTGAGATCCTGCGAAGTGCTGGGTCTTACAAAGAACACATAAACAAGAAGAAATGATACACAGAAATTAGAGCAATCTGAGGGTACATAGAAAATGTGCAAATGTGCATATGTATGTGTGGGTAGATGTGTATATATGAAGAGGCATCTCAAAATCAAGAAATGAGAGAAGCTATGTGGCACGGCAGGAGCAGGCAGTGCATTGAGAAAAACTCATCCTCAGCTCTCTGAGCTGAGAAAGGATGGAGTAGCCCATGTACTTCGTCTGTCTACTGGGCAGCATAAGGATGATTACAAGGAAATGAAGAGGCTGAGGAAAAAGTAAGATTTCTCCTCTTCTATCCCTTTGCAGAGAAGGGTGATCAGTCCAATTTGCAATCCAGTTTTTGGTAAAAAACCCACTGCAGTCAGTGCTGTCTCCTGAGCGCAATAGAAAAGAGGACAAAGCTCTACGACCTTCAGGTAGATGGTGTTGTTATCATTTATAGTTCTTGTAGTTATTGCTGTTTCTTAGTTGTTTTGCCTTATTTAGTGTTTGAGAGCATCCCCTGCCCTGGCTGACTGTGGCTACCGTTTGATAGACGGCAGAGTAGAATTAGGCCGCGGCAGATGGCCGCGAATGGAGCCGGGACGGGAGCGTGACAGAGCCCCCGCAGGACTTGCTTCCACCCTGGCTGTTTCAGAGTGGCGGTTGGAAGGACTCGACGGGAGGGATGCGCCGGGGGACCCGCTCGAGGACTCCGCCGGGGCAGCGTCTGTGCACCGCGCAGGCCAAACCGCTCTCCTGCCCTACCCTCAGGGACGCTAGGTTTTCTTCCGCCGGGGACGCTCCCATCACGAGGGCCACCCGGTGCCACCGGGACGTGTCTGCACGACCGGGAGCAGGTGGCCTGGCCGCCCGCGTCGGGAGTTCGATGACGCTGCCAGCACCAGGGACAGCGCCGGCCGCGGTCCCGGCCCCCACCTGGCCCCCTCTCGGTCCCTCCGCTCCTTTGTTCCGAGGCCCCGCGGAACAAAGACTTCCGCCGCCGACGGCGCGGAGACCCCGGCCTCTCCCGTCCCCGCCCCCGCCCCCTCCCCACACCTGCCGGCTTGGCCCCGCCACCGCCGTCGTCTCCACCGGAGCCGCCTCTCCGGTGCCCCTGGCCGCACACGCCCCGGCCCCCGCGCACAGCGCGATGCCACCGCCACCCCGCCGCCCTCCCCCGCGCGTAAGCTGCCCCGCACACACTACCCCGCCGCCGCCGCCGCCCCCTGCTCCGCGCTCGCAAATCGCCGCCTTGCCCTGCCGCCCAGACCCGCGCAAAAAGTCCGCACGCCGCTCCGCTGCCCACCGGCACCGCTCTGAGCCGGCCTCCCCACACCGTCCCCGTACTCTACTCTCCTCCGCTCCCCCTCGCAACCGCCGCACACTCCTCTTCGCGCGTCCCGGCTGCCTCTCCGCACACGTCTCTGCTGCAGTGTCCCCGCCGCACATCCAGCATCTCCCGCACCCATTCACCAGCGCCGCACATGGCTCTGCCGGCCCGCGGCACAGACGATGTTCTGCTGCCTCTCGCGCACCGCGCCACTGCCCCAGGGCCCGCGTTCCTCGGCTTCCAGAGAAGTCCCGCAAGAGGAGGAGCCACTACCGAGCGGGCACCCCTAGCTACCGGCTGGGCGATGCGCAAAGAACAATCCTCGCGATGATAATATTAGAAAATGTATTTATTTCCCATTAATCGACTTTACATGATTCAGCCCAAGAAAGCAAGAGGTCGAGTCACCACCACCTTGAAAAACCACCACGGCTACCCCAACGCTCCAGTAGTCCCCCACGGCCCCGTTACCTGCTGATGACAGCTGCCCTCGCGGGCGCCCGTCCCATGGCAGTGACATCTCTCCACCGGGTTGCGCCGATCAGTATGCCAGTCCTAGTTAGTCTCGGTTTCCATAGGTGAGTACAGGTTGTCGAGCTCTTTATTGCTTTGTCTCTCCTTTTTTTTTTTTTTTGACTTTTCAGTTTTCTATTACTTTTAGTATTAACGTTTTTGTTATGGTGTGTTCTAGCGAGATCTTTCATGCTGCTTTGAGGATCCGCTCTTGGCATTCACCGCGTGCCTTAATTGTATGACATTAAATCAAGGTCCGCTGTGAACACGGAGAGTCAGAGCCTTAGAGCGCTCTCTCTCTCTCTCTCTCTGGAAGCAGAACAGCAACTGATCCCCGAAAAAACCCCGGTGATTTCCCTCTGCCCTAGTCCCATCCTGGCCTGGGCTGCATATAACTCATGCTCGAATTTTCTGACTAGCCGGTCTGTTGTTTGCAATGCTCAGGAAGCTGTTAAATATGTATTTAATGGATTAAAAAAAAAAAAAAGGGGGAGAGAAATTAAACGTGTGCCTATTAGACACTTCCAGGTGATTGCTCTAATTTCACCAGCGTCTTCGCATGATTTTAAATACAGGAGCTGGCTCTCCCCGACTCGACGTCTGTGATTTGGCATCCCTGGCTCAGGGGGATGACCGTTCTTTCCGGCTGCCTCGGTCCGCCTAGTCCTGCGGCTTCCCTGGAGCACGGGCGGGAGGAGCCCTCACCCCCAGAGCATCCCCGCTCCTCTCGGCCGGGGGAAGGAGGGGGGAGAGGGAGGTCTTTCGGCGATGAAAAATGAAAGGCCAGGACGTGTCATCTTTCTTTGTAAAGCGGAAAAAAATTTAACTCACTCGCACCTGCCCCTTTCCCGGGAGGGCCTGGGCAGCCCATCTGGCCTGCCTACACTGAACTGGCGAGTGAGGAAATGAGGGGTGAAGTCATTACAATAATTTTAAAAAAATAAAATCAGCCTAAGCTTTTTTTATTATTATTACGCTTTTTGCCATGTTTCACCGCTCAGGACGGGGACCATTCCTTTTCGGTGACGATGGCGCGCCGGGGAGAAGCAGAGCGGCCGGGCGCCTTGCATCACCCTGCGGGCTAGACCACGGCCGGACCCCGGGAACTGGGCGGCTGACCTCGATTGCTTCCTCGGCCCCAGGGCCCGGGAGAGAGAGAGGAGGCGAAGCGGGATGTACTGCGGCTGCATACGGCGGCGCCCGGTCTCCTGCGGCGGGCTGGGCTTCCCAGAGGTTTTCCCGTAGGTTGCCGGGGCATCTGGGGGCAAACTGGGCAGACGGCTCCGACCCCCCTCGGCACCGCAGCTCCCGCGTGCGGCCGCCTGGAAAACAGACAAAGCAAGAGCGTTAGAAAGGCAGGCGGGGAGGAGAGGAAAGGCAGGCGGGGAGGGAAGGGCGCCGGGAGCCCGCACGCCGCGCGGTTGCCAATGACAAAAGGAAGAGAGGGGGGAGTCAGAGCAGGGGAAGGGCGGGGAGGGAAGGGGAAGGGGAGGAAGGAAAGGGAAGGGAAGGGAAGAGAAGGGGGGGCACACGGACTGACGCGGATCTGGGGCCGGCCAGACCCGAGCCTGTGGGGCTGCTCGGTCCGCGGCCGAGGAGAGACAAGGCGGAACGCCCATCACCGCAGCGCCGGGGCGAGCGGGCATCTGAGTCTCTGCAGTGAGGTGGGAAGGGGCCAGCCGCGGGGAATCGCAGAGAGCAACCTCCTTGCCCGCCGCTGCAAAATCCCCGGAGAGCAAGCACAGGGGAAAGCTTAAAATGAAAAAAAAAAATAATTAAGGGTATGGAGGGGGGTGGGGAGCAGCATTTCCCCCTTCTTTCTCGGCTTGAAGAGCGTACGAGAGCAAAGAACTAAATCCATAGGGGGAAATCCAACCATTCAAATAAAAATACGAAAAATGAAACCACTCCGAATACTAAAAAAAAAATCATAATCAAAAAGAAAATGGTCAAACCTGCCGGGGGTTGACGGCTCCTCCGCCCAGTCGGAGCCGCGGAGAGCAGGAGAGAAGGAGAGTGCCGCTAGTTGCTTTCGGGGGATAGGAAGCGGTCCGGTCTCTCCCCCTCGCTTGCTGCTCCAGAATTAGGGATTAATGCCTCTCCAGCCAAACAAATAAGGCATCTGCCTTCAGTACAAGAGGATTACACGGGGTTGCTGACGTCACCAGCCAGGCAGATGTTGGCTCCCAAAGTCCTGATCATCTCCCGTGTCCTTGAAACCCGGCACAATCCCAGACCCGGGCGGCCCAGCCGGGTCCCTTCAAGGTCGAGGGGGACCTGCTCGGAGGGGACCCCGCCGAGCCACTCTCTCCCAAAACGTCCTCAGGCATCATCGTGAGAGAAAGGTGTGAAAAGCCGAGCCCGGCAGAAAGTTCATCCCTCCCCCTTCCCTCCGGGTCCTCTCCCCCAACTCCCCCGCCTTCCTCCCACCTCCCCAGCCTCAATGTCACATGAATTTGTACAGTCATAGCGAAGAAGAGGAGCCTGATCGCCGGCTCACCCAGAGGTCATCCTTCCCGCACGGCAGGCGACCCCCCTCACTGCGGCACCACCGCATCCCCCGGTCCCTCACCGCCCCAGTCTCCCGCCCGCAGCACCCCGGAGCCCGACAAGGGGCCGGGAGCACGACGGAGTCGGGCCAGGCCGCGCCGTGCCCCACGGGCTTTGTTTCCGCTGTGCCCGTCCCGGCGAGGCAGCGGCGGGCAGCGGGCGAGAGCGGATCGCTGTCCGTGCGGAGACAGCTCGCTCCTCCGGCCCCGGAGCTACGCGGTGTCTCTGCGGCAGGCAGGCCCCATCGAGCGGGCAGCGAGCCGAGTCGAGCCGAGCCGGGCCGAACTAGGGCATGCAGGAAGCGCGGAGGTGGCTCAAGGCCTCCTCTCGCCTTGGGAAGCCGGTGGCAGGTGCAGAACTAGGGCTTTTCCTGGCTAAAGCACTTGGAAGTTGTATTTGTGCAATTCTTAGGTGGAGGTAGAGCAGCTTGTCCTTCCCGGAGCTCAGCCCTGAGTTTGCTGGAGCCGTGGGGCGGGTTGAAAGTGTCGCAAAGTGCATCTGAAAAGGGAATCCAATTAGAAGAGAGATCAAAATAAAAAAAGAAATTTGCCTGAGAATCATGTCTGTTGCCTTTGCTGTGGCACAAAGTCCATGACTCATCATTGTTAGTCCCTTTGCATCGAACAATGGTTTCAATCATTTCGGTTCTGCAGAAAGGTAAACTAGATGATGTGACATAACGGAGCAGGATGAAGAAGATGGGATTGCCAGTATCTAGGCTCCTGTTGGGTTGATGTTGTTGTTGTTCAAAGGAGCTGTTTTATAGATCTGTTCCATATTATCCTTGTCTGTCAAAGTGGCATTTAATTTTTCCAATTGTGGAACTTGGTCACTGATAAAATCAATTTAATTTACACCACTGTCATTCAGCCGATCCGAGCAGTAGATTTATTTTTGGCTCGGAGTTGAAGGGAAAAAAGCAATCGTATGTAGAATGAAGAGATCCTTTTACTTCTTTTGCGGGCAGTAAGAAGAGAAATCCCTGTCATGGCATTTTAACAGACCTTGCTCTCCTGCAGGAGAATTATAAATGTAATTTCTCAAATCTTTTGCTTAGAAACTTGAGCAGCAACACGAAAGGGATAGCAAGAAAAACAGATCAACCCGACCTTCGGCGTTCCGTGGGGGCAGGTAGCCCCGTTCACCTCCTTTTCCCGGGGTGACACCGACTGCTCCCGGTCCCTGTCCATGGTCCTGACCCTCCGGCGGCAGCGGGCGCTGCTCCCGCGACCGTGCGGGCGGCCCTGCGCGCCCCTCCGCACCATCGCGGCCCGCGCCACCGCAGGGCCGGGGAGTCTGCGGCCCCTCTGGGGCACTTCCACCAACATCTTCACTTTGTTGTGATCACTGATAATGCTATTTTTTTTTTTTTAAATTCAGAACCTTAGAAGAAGGTGGTGGTGATGGTGGTGGTGGTGAGGATTTACCTTTCTTGGGTTTTATTCGATAGCTCTCCTGTTTCAAAGAGCTTTTAATCACTGACGCCTGGGCAAGCCCACATTTTATGGGAAGTGGTTGATATCGGACAAGGGTGTTTAAACCTCGGACTCTCATTTGTTTCCTTAAATGGATTAACATGGAAATTCAAAAGTGGTTTTTGGTAACTGGTACCTACCTATGGGCTGAAAAGAACCGACAACATTGCGAACTATATTTTTCATTGCACCTTGCAACTAGAATACCTTGCACATACTGGTTAAATATGCTCTAAAATCTCAGTTTACATATATATGGCCTCTTTCCGAATCTAAAAGAAAGGTCTTACTACGTGGCTACATGCACGCGCACACAGATACGCTCTCTGTCTCGTGCACATACATGTATGTATACATAAAGTTTAAATAACTTAGTGGAAAAGCCAGACCGTCGTTCACGAATCTTTTCTCAGATCACAACACACACACAATTGGCCAACGCTGCTCCTTAGCATTTAAAAGGAAGGACAGGTCTCGTAATGTTATTTCTTCAGTCCCCACTTCTCTCATAACCTGCTCTCCTGAGTTGAATAACGCGGGCAAAGAGCAGCTGAAATAGCCCCTCCGCTGCAAAAGGGTCTGAATGCAGCAGCTTTAGAAATTGTGCACTAGCCCTGCAAGGAGAAATGTGTGGGATCTCTCGAATGTGAGGTGCTACCCGCTGCGGAAAAGGCAGAGCTGAAGCCATTCACACTTCGTAGGCTGGGAGATTTCTTTCAAAAGAGCCCTGAAGTGTTTAAGATTTGGGGGAAAACCCTTGTACCGGAAGAAAATGGCCTAAGCACAATAGGACTCGCCATTTTCTCCTTCCAAAGCACAAAGCAGCTCCGCGGCTTCAGCACCACACAAAGAAAGTCCGGACCCTCTCAATTCTCTTACATTTTCCCCCACGATTTCAAAAGCCTTCCCCTCCAACCGATCCGCTTTCCCAGGAGCGCTCTCAGAGAAATAAAGAAAGAAAGGAGGAAAGGGAGGGGGAGAAAAGCAACTAGGCTAGGCGAGAGGGAGACAGTTCTGGTCTTAGTTTATTTAAAGCAAATCCTTCCAGGGAAAAGTACTCCTATCACACGTACACTTGAGGAGCGTGTGTGTGTGTGTGGGGGGGGGTTTGGAATTCCAAAAAACCAAACATCTGGAAAGCTGTTTTGACCACCGCATTCCTTCAAGCTGGGCGGACGCACCATGCACTACACAGACCCGAGCAGATCGCGCTGCCTGCGGATGTTTATGTACACACACAGGCGTGCAAATTCCCGTGCCAAAAAAAAAAAAAAAAAGCTCATTTTCATTCCAGTTAAGCCCACAAACTGATGCCGAAAACAGTCCTCTGTCCCCACCACTGCCAACATCGGACAATCCTCCGCACCCGCGGAGCCCCGCACCCCCGGCTGCTGCCCTGCCGCCGCGCCGCTCTCCGCTCAGCCGTCCGCCCCTCTCCCGCTTTTATTATCTTATCTCAGTAAGTCGGCAGAAGACTGATAGACCGATAAAGAGGGGGTGATAGATTAAAAAAAAAAAAAAAGAGGAAGAACAACAAAGAATCAAAACAAACCGGAGCAACACCAACCTAAACATCAGCCTGTCACTATCGCTCTGAAATACAGCAAGAGACCTCGTACTTACAGCCAGCGCTAAAGTGAGTAATCCTCATCCCAGCGTGGTTGGGTTTGTTTGGGTTTTTTCCTCCTTTTTTTTTTTTTTTTTTTGTCTAGTTGTTTTTAAGTACTTGTTCGTTCCCATTGTCCATCGCTCGGAGTGGATTCAAGCAAAACCAGCCGGTTAGCAAGAATAAAAATAGAAGTGATTTCATTGTGTAAATGCAGCAAAGAGACAAGATGCTGTGTTTCTCCTAATACTTTCTGCTTAGGAACCGTCAGCTCTCAGCTCAGAAAAGCAGGACTCCGTGTGAGTCTCCCCCTCCTCTCTCCTCTCTCTCTCTCACACACACACATACACAAACACGAACATGCACACACACACACACACACACACATACACACTTACTTTTCCTCTTCTTCTTGCCTTTCTTTTTTTTTTTTTCCAAAAGAGGGCAGGTCGTTCCCTGAATCCCAATGAGTTAAGTCAGTCACTTTCCTTCACATGCATCACAGCCTCCTTAGAGCTGCAGGCACAAAAGAGCATTTAGTTGCCTCCAATTTGTGTAGAAGGCCTGGCCTTATTTTTTTTTTAAGTATATTTAAATCATGTATTTCACTCAGTATAAAAATACCACATCCTCAACTTTGACGACTGAACTACTAATTGTAACCTTTTAAATAAATTCTTGAACTTGTATGCATACTTAGCTGGTCTGCAGGGGTTTCCCAAGAAATTGATGCACAGTATTTCTCATCTGTGCAGACCTGCACCCTGCTTTCTCCAAAGGTCAGAGCTATACAATCCACAATTACTTTCTGATGAAGTCTTATATCAACAAAATCTCCTTGAAAGGATTACAGGCCTTTAAAAATAAAGCTTTAATCTTAAATATACATGGTAGCATATTCCATTTCAATCAAATATGAGGGATTGTTTCAAAAAGTAACTGCACACACATACACGTCTTTTAATGTGGGCTGATTTTTTCCAGGTGGACAGAGAAATGCATAAGCAAGGTTGAATTTACTCCACATTTCACAGACTATTTTATGTCAGTTCTTTGTTCTGGCAAATGTGGGAACATCCATCCATGTGTATGTGTGTGTATATGTGTATATATATATATACACACACACACACGTATATATATATATATATATATATATTCATGTATGGCAGAGTGTGGCTAGCCTGGCCATGTCAGAGAGCCGCAAGGTTGGCAGAAGTCTGTCATGAGGCAAATGAAGTGCCAAAGTGACCCAGCGGTGGCCCTCCAGCTGCGGAACCACAGTGAGAAGAAAGACCGGTCCGTGCCGGGGGCTGATGGGCACTGCCCGGCCCAGGGCCACCCACCATCTCCTTGTTCCATGGCCTGGGGCCCTGGGGGACCCCTGGGCACTGCGGGGTGGCCAGGGCAACCCCAACATCTTGGTCACCTCAGGAGTTCTTGGCACTTTCTTTGCATGCTTGTCATCTCCTAATTCCAGCTGCACTTGCTCAAATGGGTGGTAATCCGACTCTAGAGGAGATTAAGGAACCAGAGATAGCTGCATTTGGGATTACCAAAAGGAAATGAAGGAATCTAATCCACTCCCACCCCTTACGTTGCTGGGTTTCAATAAGACCTTATACCACCTTTTAGGATTTTAAACAAATGAATTCACTTGGAGAAGGGGACAGAAAGAGACCAAGTGATGGAGAGCGTGTTTACCCATTAAATGAACTCTGTAGCAGAGGATAAGGTGAATTGCAAAAGCAGCCACAGTTGATCTGCTTTCTTCTGCATCTGTGTACAGGCCCAAGGTTTGCAGCTTCCTCAGTGCTCTCCTCAGGACCAGGACAGGTTTTGGAACGCTACACTGGAGCCCCATGTATAAACCGCAAACAGCCTAGTACTGATTAGGACACTCCCGCCCACCTCCTCCCTCTGTCAAATCACACACCTCAAAAGCCAAACCCCCCCAGTATAATGTGAAGCTGTAAGTATGCTGTTTCCAGTCAATAAGAATTATCAGTAAACCCGAGAACGTCCTTACCTTCAGAGGGTTTTTTTTCTGCTGTATTCTGATTGCATGAAGTCAATAAGAAAATAATTAGCACTTACTACAGTGATGAAAATAAAGTCCTCTTGGTTTTTCCTAGTTTTGCTGTCAACCAAGGAAACAGCATATGCTTTTGCTTCCAAATATACAAGAAGTCCAGAGGAAGAGGACTGAACTAAACTAGTACTGAGACCGGGTCCTCCTTCTTTGGAAAGATCATAGTAAGAGTGTCACAGAAATAAAAACCAAACCAAAAATAAAACAAACAAACAAATAAACAATCAAAGAAACAAAAACTCCAACACCCCCCCCCCAATCCCACAACTAACAGAAAAACTGTGAAATTTATGGGTGTTTCCTTTTTGTAATTTCACATATGACCTTCCCTTTTCCCAGACAATTTTTATATTCGAAGTGCTAGACTGCCTACAACAAGCCTCTCAAAATAGTATTTAACATGAATACGTTTAATTGTACTGAGCTTCTTCGTATACTGATTATCCTTGGTGCATCGTCGGGTAGTCTAAAATACTCTTCAATTGTAAGAAAAGAGCCTTAATATGAAGGAAAAAATGGCTAGTCATCCCTGAGTAAGATTTTGTTTTGTAGAGTGCTTGTCATGATCCTTTGCAAGTCTGGAAGCAACGTGAATCAAAAGCCTCGAAAGAAGACCTACGTCGACAGAGGTTCCATATATAGCAGGCGCTAATTATTAAAGCTCATTCTCTGATTTAGGACTCTATTTTCCTTAGCAAGCCCATCATCCTGACACAACGCAGCTCAGGATGTTTGTTCAAAGCTTATGAAAATGTAACCCTACTCATTGCTAGAAGTTGTTGCTAATTAGTTGATAATAAACTTCTCCGTCCAGGACACAAAAGTCTTTCAGAAGTGCAAGGTGTTCTTTGTGATTCCCTCACAAGGGGAATTAGCATATCAATTCGGCAGTGGAACAATACGGTAAGGCGCTTGCCTTCCCCCCCCCCTCTTCTCCTCCCCCCACTCCCTTCTTCCTAGCACTGATGTGGTGGGCATGAAAGTGAAAGGCCGGGGTCCCCTGCTCCGCACCGCCCCGGCCGGGGGCTCGGCAGGCCCCGGGGCTGAGCCCGGCGCGCTCAGCGCACTTGTAGCCACGTCCCGCTTTGGGCATCAGCCGCTGGGTGTGCGGGGCTGGCGGACCACCGGCAGCCCACCCCTCCGCACCGCTGGCTTTACGACCCCTCCTCCGTGGCACTGACAAATGGGTTTGCGAGCCCCCGCCCTGCCTCCCCCTCCCCTCGCCACCGATGAAAGGGTTTCAGCCTGAGAGCTTTTTGCACATGGATGTTTTACAACGCCTCCCGCCCCCGCCAAGGTAATTCTGCTACCCAATATCCTTAATAAAGACTGTTGTTCCCCCTTCACTTGTTAAAGGTTTCTCTGACAGACTGGTCTTTTATTCCTCACCTCCAAAGGGTGGATTTCTAGACCTCCCTACGCAGGTGTAAACGCTGAGAAAAACCAATGGTCCCGATAAAAATGTTCAGTCAGTTATAAATTCAAATAACTGAGGGGGAAGAAATCTCATTCTTAGCAATTTAACAGGAATTTGTCCTATTGATTGCAACCTCCTCCTGGTCTTGGTTGGTTGTGTGTGCTCTTGATTTTTTGGTTTGTTTGTTTGGTGTTTTTTGTTTGTTTGTTTGTTTGTAGGGTTTTTTTTTAATGCCTAGTAAATTCACAAGAAGACACAAAACCTGCAAATGCAAGGTACAACCAAACACCCAAACCTACTAGCCACTTGGTGACATGTGTAAGTGGATTCCATAGAGGAATGAAAATCTGTTTATAACAGGCCAGAGAAAGCAATTAGACAAAATTCTGAGATCCTGAGGCCTTTGATCCATCTAACTGTTCTTCTACCCAAAGGCTTGACAGCTGCAAGAGTTTTTATCCACATGGTTAGAGTACAAATAAATGCCTAGATTGGAATGAGAAATGTGGTTTGGACCCTACAGGTAAATCAGAGCAAGTCTATGGAATGGCATTTGCCCTCCTTGGTGGCTGTGGATAAACTCTTTGTTTGGAGTGTGGGGAAAAGGCCAGCCTTTGAGGACATAAAAGCTAGGCTTTCCTAATCAGGGCAGAAATAAACCAAGAGGGTTCAATTTTCTGCTTTCAATTTTTTTTTTTTTTTTGAAAGAAGGACCACTGTCCAGTTGTCTCTCACTCAAAAAAGAGTATACTTGAATACAGTTATTTTTACGCATTACAGTGATATGTTGTGTGCATTAAAACATTGAGATATGCTAAGGAATAGAAGAAAATAAACCTCACTTTTCCCCTTAAATCGCTAGGGAAGAAGTATACGTCAGGAAAAATATGTTGTGTAATTAAAAAGAAAAAAAATATTTATTAAGAGAAAATGTTTGTTTTCTTAGGTTTGTAGAGAAAGTCTTGAGTAATGAGAATAAAAGCCCAAATCCTAAGAGTTTTCATGAAATTCAGTGTAGGGAAAAAAAACCTGTTAAGGATGGTTGTTTCCCCGAATGCAAAACATCAGGGAAGAATCTGAAGAGAGCTTTACTTTCTGTGTAAAATCTCCATTGTTGCTTGGCAAACAATGGGAGCTCTGGGCGACTGGAAGGCTGTGAGAATGAATAGGGAATCCACAGGATGTGTGCGGGTCAGTGCTTGGGGTCTCTGTCCTAAAGCCCCTTTCTCAGCTTGCCACAATAAAGTAGCACAAGGTTTAGTCTTTCCTGGGTCACTGGCCATCTTCTATTATTCAACACTTCACAACAAAAAACACTTATTAATCAGCGCTGACCAGAGGCCCCTTTTGAAACAAGAGAAAGGGAGAAAGAGAGGGGGGAGAGACAGAGAAAAGAAGATTGAGAAACCCTGAACAGACCCTCCCAATACAAGAGCAACCATAGGCACTTTCTCAACTGGCCAAAGAGATTTTTTTTTTCTTTTTGCCACAACAAAGTTTCCAATCAGGTCAGAGAGGACTGGACTTTCCCCCCTACCCCCAACCCTGTTTTCCCTCTCACTCTCTTTCCTTCTTGCTCTGAAGATGATGGAGACTTTGTTTTGCAAGTAAGGATAGCTTTAGGTCAAATTGCCAGGGTCTGATTTTAGAGGTGTATCCTTGCTATATTGGAAGATAAGGCTGTTTCTCATCTGGGCCTCAACTCTGGAGATGGCATAGGAGAGAAGAGGTTTGCTTGTGGGGTGCTGCTCTTGGGCTTTAAGAGCTGATGGATGAGGTGTCAGGGCAGAAGTTGTGTGAGGACTTGGATCAAAATGGTATGAGAGAGAGTCAAATGTGCCATTTATTGACTCTGCTGAGTGTAATTGTGGGCTTGTTGTTGATCTTGATTTTCTGGCACTACGTATTGCACAGGGCTAAACGATGCACTTTGGAGGAAAAAGGAACTAATGGATATAAGAGAAAACCTTTGTATTCCTCCGTGCAAAAAAGGATTCAAAGGCAGCAGCGAAAAGGGATCTTAAAGGACCTAATAAGTGATAATTTAATTCGGAGGGGGAGGTGTTTGTTTGGTTTTTTCTTCTTCTTTGTTGCCTTCTGATAAAATTTTGAGTTGTTTAAATATTCTTAAATAAGCTGGTGTGTCTATGTAAAGAAATATGCATAGATTGTCATACAGCCCACGTTATGATGTTCATGTCTCTTACCCCCATGAAAATTATATAAAAAACTTTGTACAGAGAAGTTTCTTTGTTGACTCGAATTATTTTTTGAGTGGAGAACACAACTGAAAAATTGTAGTTCAGACTTTGTTAACAGAACAAGAAAAGATGTACCTAAGAGAACAAAGATATTTGTACTATTTTTTTTTTATTTAGCAAATGTATAGAGACAGTAAATATTGAATCCCCTGTGGATTACCTGAGAAAATGAAATTGTTCTTTCAAGAAAAAAAGTAGTCCACAAAAAAGGTAAAAAACTTTTTTTTTCCCTGACTAAATCATGTGTGTGTGTTGTGTCACGTTGCGGGGGGTGGACTTTTTTTGTTCTGAAGTCGATGTGCACATTTTAGCTAAGGTATATAATTAAATATTATGAACATAAGGAAAAGCTGTTCCTTAAGCCGTCTGAATATCATACTTTGTGTCATGCAAGCTGCGACTAGTGTACCAAAGAACTGCTCACTAAAGGGTTTTGTTAGTGGAAACTGGAATAAAGTGTTATTTGGAGGGCAGCCTCAGTGGTGCTTTACCATAATTGGCATTGCAAACATCAGGCTGCAGTTCACATTTTGTTTGCAGTAAATGTATTTTACTTGAGTGTTTATAGTAGAGTATTCTCTCTTTTCCCCTCAAATATTGTGTTACTCAGGTTTTGCAGAGCTTGACGTTCCAGCAATGGAGTAATCAAGTGTTACCTAAATTATTTAAAGCCTGGGATTAAAGGCCTTAGCTCTGAGTGCTGACAAGCTTTCAAATGTAGCCTGAGAAAAGTTTTGTATCCTATCCTGTGTGTGTACACTTTGAAAATAATTTGGAAAAGTACGGTGAATTTTTCTCGAAATGTATGCACAGAAAGAATGAATAATTCTTTTACAAGTTGCTCTCCAAAGGAATGAGTGACTATTAAAAATACAGCAGCAGTATATACACAATAATATTGTGGCACCTGTAGTGTTATTTTTAACAGATCTGTTTCTTTCACCAGAGCTTGTTTAAAGGAGCTCTTTTATTTTAGAACTTTGGTTGGGTCTGCAACAGAGAGATTGCATTAATTCAGCATATATGACCATTTCAAACATTAAATTCCTGTATGTTTGGAGGCCTTCCCCTGCATTTCTTAGTTTTCAGGATGCTCAGTGGCTTCATGCTTCTGTGTACTGAAAACTAATGATGTTAATGTATGATTACTTTAAAATGTTGTGTAAAATATATATATAAATGCATTTTTAACTAGCTACATTTTATTTACACCTGTATGTGGTTTTGGTGAGCTAGGTCTATATTTATTTATTTGTGTTCTTCTTTATCATAACTTTGTTTAGTGAATAGATAGGTTGTTGGTGTTAAACAGTTGTAGACAACTCATTCCTTCTACTAGATAATGTATCATTTCTGCTATACTGTAATGTAAAAACAGATTCATAGGTCTGCTATATTCTGAACTTTCATTGCATCACTGTGATATACTTTGGATAATATTCTGTAAAAGGAATATCATTCACAGAAGCGAGGATTTTTCTAGATTGTCAAAAAAAAAAAAAAGCAAAGACAGTTACATTTTTGTAAAAGTTTCATCATTATCAGGTTGTTCTGTGCCATCAGAAGACATGTATTAGAAATGTTACTATATAATGTCAGCTCCTCTTTCCATTCTTACTAATGGCTGATTGCGTGAATAAGTCCCATTTAAATCAGTGGGACTATTCAAAGGCTGAGATCCTACTCTACATGACAAAGGGAATGACAAAATTTGGCCCACAGAATTGAATGGGACTATTGGAAGAATGAGATGGCGCTTGGAATGAGGAAGGATACTCAAATCTGTCTTTAGTATAAAGCACCATCTTTACACAGTGCTTTAAAAACACTGACATGTCTGCATATATGAGTTTGTAGCTACAGCCAAGAGAGGCAAACACAAGCCACTGGGGATAAGTAAGGCATGTGAGTCTGGCAAGGATGGAAAGTGCAGAGTATTGAATTGTAGGTAGAAGTGAGGCTTAAGGTGATGAAGATCAGAAGGAGAGGACACAAGTACTTTGTCCATGGAACATATGCACCAGGCTGAAGGGCCAATATAGAGCTGGAGAAGGTTTTAAGAGATAAAAGAAGCTTGAGAGAGCTACTGTAAAGTACTTGGAAAACAGAAGATGATCTATGTGTTTATACAACATTTGTGGTTTTAAAATAGTTTCATATTTCCTTACATTTATATTTTAGGGTAGAAAGATTTTTAAAATATTGCCTCATCTCTACAGTACATCCTGGGTTAGAAATTACTTACTTTACAGTAACTATTCCAGGTACCTAAGAGAATTCAGATGCTTTTGTCATAAATTATCTTTGATCCAGTGAAGACTGCTTTACTCATATGAGAGTTGTATCCACTCTACTAGCTAAGGGCTTTCCAGCCAACTTAGTTCTGGGTAGGCTCTGTTACATTTTGAGATATATAGATCAAGGTTTTATAAAATGAAGTCCTGAAAATCTGACAAGGAAAAGGCAAATTTTAGTCTGGTACAGATATACAAATCTGTCTGACAGACCTTTGAATGGCTACATCTTTTACATTTGTTTTCACGTTTCACTACAGACTGATGAAGGAAAGATCTTGCATACACACATGTTGGGTCTTCAATCTGCAAATTAGATGTGTGTAAACATCTGTGTGTTTATTTTAGTAAGTCTTCTCCTTGATATTGAATACCAGGGTTATTTTCATTCATTAGAAAGTGTGCTATATTTAAATATAGGGAAAAAGAATATATGATTTACCTCCTAAGATACTCATTTATTTATCCACCCCAAAAATTGTAGTGTTACTATGGCTGATGGTGTTTTTGGCAAAGACAGATACAGAATAATCAGTTAAAACTGCATCAGATGTATATCATGCTTTCTTGGGTGTAAATGCACTTTTAATTAACTGAGAACACAGAATATTTGGAGCTGTGTGGGATACAACAAAACCTGATGCGCACACCTCAATACACCTTCGCTCTTACTCACTTCCAGTTCTATACAGCAACATTGTACCTTTGTGGAGATTTTCTCCCATGTTTTAATAAAGGCATTTATTTCGAAGGCCTGTGACATGCAGTTCCATTTAAGAGCAGGCTGATGACAGCATACCTGCTGGAAGGTCTCAGATCCTTGTAAACCAGGAGTTTGGGACCCACGATCTCAGCTGCTGATGAGCTGAAGGCCTGCTGGGTGCAGTGGCAGGGAGTAAAGGACTGAAGCTGTTGGTTGGTTTGAAAGCTGTTTTTATAGATTTTTTTTTTTTCTTTTTTAAGGTGGAATCTGACTGGTGAAGTGCTCACCAAAAATAAGTATGATGTATCTAAAGAATTCAAAACTAATGAGTCATTCTTTCCAAAGCTTTGATTATTTTTTTAATAATACATTTAGGGTTTGTTTGCCTGCTTTTGAGCCTGAGGCCCTCATACTTTCAGACTTTTCATCTGCAAAGGCTGGAAATGTACTTTAAAAACAAGATTTGAGCTTCCCTTGCAGATATCTTGATTGCAGCAGCTGGGGCTTTATGAAACACTGGCTTGTGGAAGTGGGAGAGCTGGCAGCATTAAGAAGCTAAGGAAAGGGCCTGAAGTTATTGTGAAGTCTTATAGCTCAGAGAGATCAAATAACTATTCAAAAGGCTTTAAAAAGCCTGTGTCGTTCTGTGTGTGTGTGTGTGTGTGTGTGGGTGGTTTGTGTAGGGGGGCGAGTTTGTTCGCAGATTCTCAGTAAAGGACTGTGGAAATGTGGTGAGAGGATACCGGTGAGAATAAAGTTTGTTGCTGATGTGTTGGGGATGAGGCTGCGTATCGATGGATGAGCATCACAGAGGTGTGCAGGGATGGAGGCAGTAACTCCTTGCAGAGGCAGGTGCAGGGGTTTGGGAGGGAAGCTGCTGCTTGTGCACCTGATGACTAGTTGCTTAATCACATAAAAGTTGATAATCTAGGCAGCAAAAATTCAACTTGCTGCAGACAAGAACTTCTTCAGCTTGGCTGCCAAAGCTTGAACTCCATGCAAGTTTGAAATTGCTTAAGTATGTCTTTCATGGCAAAAATGTTTGGTTTTTTTTTTTTTTTAATGATAGATGTCACAGTTTCAGTAAAATGTACCAGTAGATGGCGTGCAAAAATATGCAGCACCGCTCATAGGTTTTATTGGACAGATGCAAATTCTGGACAGATTGCAGCTGACTTTGGGTACAAAGACACGTAAGAAGTGAGTTTAATGAGGAGGCTCCTGGTAAGCAGGGAGGATGTCCATGCAAGAGGAAAAAAAAAAGTGAGATTAATTCAATCTATTCTTCACGTGTTTTCAGAAACAGCTTTTCAACTGCTGCTGCTTGTTTTTCGACCAAGTCAAAGCATACATACTTCCACCAATGGTCATTTTTTCCCTTGGCTTCCCACTACAGTCTCCTTGTCTGCAATGCTGCCCAAAATACATGGTTAGGGTTTATCTTGGGGAGGAAAACACAGAGAGAGAAGCTTGTTTCTTTGCATTTTATTCAAATTTTACAAATATCAATGCTTTGGAAAGTTATGGTTTCATGGAATAGGGGCTGTTTGGCTTTCTTAATTTTAGTCAGTGGTATTTTTATTGCATATTGATCTGTTTAATCTTGTTTGATCTTCCTGCAGAACTGAAAATAGTCCCTCTGAAATAGTTTCTTGGTTTGTTTTTTTTTTAATGTGTTAAGAAAATCAAGATGGTAGGCTTTGATAGCTGCCAGTTGATACTGCCCACCTGAAGAGGTAAATGCAGCACTTTGTGAATTTACTGCCAGTATCTCTTATTCCAATATAAAAAGGTTTGGAAACTGTTTCTAATTATAGGTGATCATGGTTGTGGTTGTCCTTACATATATGAAAATAGGCATATTTGGTAACATTAGTGATGCTCTGCTGCCTCCTCTGTAGTTCTCCAACAATGCTTTTGAGGTTGGAGCTGTTCCTCACCTGCTCCACAGAAAAAAATTATATAGTGTTATGAAACAGAATATGATATGGGTGTCAGATGACCTACTAGAAAGACTGGACTTTGTTAGTGGTCTGATATAAGTTGAAAAACTTGGAGTCACTGATTAAATCCCCTACTAGCCAGCTTTGTTCAAGCATTTACAGTGACCAAACACTTTTGAAGATGCAGACTTCCAAAATCTCTGAGAAGCATAGTCCATTTCTACTCTTATCTATTTACCATGGTTCACTGAAATACCCTGAAGGCATATGAGAATTTGCACAGATGAGATTTCTGTTACAAAGTTGTGATATAAGTGCATCCATGCAAATGACTGAGAAAAGTCTGTTGGACAGAGGGCAGGAATATTCTGTGGTGCTTGTAGGCTTTCTAGCTTTAGCACAAACTGCTGTGCATGGAGGTTCAGAATAGAAAATATGAAAATCTAGATTGTTGCTAGGTTCTAAGCCAGAGTTTTTCAGAAGTGGAAAAAGGAGTCTGCATGCACTGGAATTTTTTTTGCTTCCAGGAAAGTTAGACAGACAGAGCTTTCTCCTTCTATAAAAGCTTTGCAGTTATAACAGATTTGTCAATTAACAGAGGCCTTCTTAAAAGTTTTGCTAATATTTTAAGCTCATTGCTTCTCTATGTCAATTCTGCTTGTTATTTGCACAACTATCTTTATAAGTGGAAGGATATAAAATGAAATATCTGTGATGACTTTTTTTCCTATTAGGTTTATATATTTTATGTCTTGTATTTCTACAGTGTGCTGTCTTAATTAAAGCTCATTTGCAGCAGTCTGCATAAGTTGTCTGTTTCTCGTGACAGTGCTACAATTTAACCCAAAACCAATAAAACCTTTTCATCATGCCATTCTTTCTTGATTTCTTGCTTTTATGTGTATGATGGCAATTTTTAGGTGAGATTACAGTTTGAAGATGTAGCATACACATAATTCACTTAATTAATTTATATTATGTTTCAGTACATTAAAATGGTCACATCTATTTTATTTTCTTGACAACTGAGTATTCTATGTCTGCTGGCAAAGTATGGTATCATCAAGTACACTATGATGAAATGGAAATGGAAGATGCTGAATTCTGTTCTGTTGTATATTTTCGTCCATTTAAAACAAAGCATGTAAGTATCCATACTAGATGAAAGGTTAAATGACAACATTTTAATTTTTTATTACTCACTTGCCCTTTTGGCAGTGGAATTTAGTAGGAGTTAATGATCTGAGGTTTCCAGTGTAAAACATCATTCTAGTTCTACTCTCTTAATCTGTAATTTTTATTGAGATTCTTTTTTTTTTAATAATTTAATATTTCTGAAAAGTAACTGCTTTTTCTGTCAAACCAGGAACTTTTTGTGGGACACAAAAGCTAGTTTTAGTGACTCAGATTATTTGAATCAAGATTTAATGTGGTGTGCTATTTTTCTGTTTTGGGGTTTTTTTGTTTGTGTGTGTTTGTTTTTTTTTCTGGAACATAGTTCTGTGGAATGATGAAATAGGAAAAAATAAATCATTTTTTAGTAATTAGTGCTTTGTACAACAAACATTGTATTGATTTTATGTTTAGTAAGGGTCAGTATTTATAGTATGAACTAAGAATTATTTTTTTGTGTTTCCATTGAGAGTGATGTATTGCATGTCCATTAATGGCTCTACTGGGTGCCTTGAGACACTTATTTGGGAACCACCAGATAATATGTTATGTATGAAGGAAGATAAACAGTGCTGTTAAAAAACATCTAGTTTGATGAAGTCTACCTAACTGAAATTTGAAATGAACTGCTTCTTAGTTATACCCAGTCTAACCAACATCCTCCAGATTTTATGGACCTTTCCTCCCCTCTCTTCCTTTTTAAAGGCAGCCAGTCAGCTCTTTGTGCCAAATAATACCTACCCAAAAGCTTTTTGAACTCCTAGTAAACTACTTTACATATATAAATAGCAGCAGATAAGGTTTCTGTAAGCAGGCCAGGGAACAATGTTCAGGACAGCAGTCTTAATTCCCAGAGAGCAATTCAGAGAAGCAGCCAAGCCAACAACAGCAGAAGGTGCAAAGTTAGAAAATTAATGCTCTGCTGTGATTTAAAATAGTTTGCAAGTATAATGATAACTGTTCCCTTGTCTTTGCAAGGATGTTTAGCTATATTTTGTCAGTCCCAGAGACTTACTCACCTCTAAAAATACTAGCTTCAGAGTTCATGTCTCTGTTCGTCTTTTGCTATCCTTTGGATTGATAAACCTGACTTTCGACAAGAGGATCAAAGTGAGCAGGTGGAATGGCATTTTTTAACAATTTCCGAGAATGATTGGGGTGAGTTTTAAGTTTTTCTTTCAGATTAGCCAGGTTCAAAACTAGTTTATTTTCAAAGGTCCAAATCACCACTGTTATATTTAAAAGCCACCACTACGAAATTCTCCACAAGTTCAAAAAATATGTGGGTTTTTGCTTGTATTCTTACTACAAGTTCCTAACATTCTTCCTACTGAAAAGCAGGGTCTCCATTCTTCAATGTCCCTCTCTGGGTTAAAAACCATCCTTGACTATATCCTGTATCAAATTCAATTTTTTTTCTCTGTTTTTGCCTTACTGCATGGTATATCACTCTCTGTCACATTTATTTTACCTATATAAATTTTTTCTTTCAAATTATCCTCTGTCCTCCCACATATTCTCTTCTACAATTTTCTAGAATATTATGAATACAAAGGTTAATTATCTAATAGTCAGATCCTGGTTTGACATAGATAAAGGAGTGTTCTCTCTGCTTTAGTCTAATGAAGAGTGAGGGAGAGAGGTTAGAAGACCTGGCTGGCAACAGAAGAATTTGGTTCAGAAGTTTCCTTCTGAGATTCTCTTTTTTTTTCCTCCCTTTGACCCATGTATGTAGTCTGATAAGGGGAAATCTTGGCAGAAAAATGGGTTGCGTGGTCTACCCTCTCTACAGTTTGAAGAAAGAAAACATACTACGAGCCATGATTTCCACAAACTTTAGCGTCCAGCTTACCATGGGGTGCCAGGGAAGGTCAGGTCATTGGGCAGGAACAGGACCCTCTGTCTGAGCTATCACAGAGGAGTGTGGTTATCCGAAGGGTTTAATCTTTGACCTCAACTGTGGTACGAGCTGTAGCTTTTCCTCAATCCTGAGACCTGATAGACACCATCAGGAGGGCTGACGGGGGCTTGATAAAGGGAAGCTCAAGTGCAGCTATGACAGCCTGTTGCTATGTTGGTGGTGCAACCTGTGCAAAGCCTGTGCAAACATCCTGTCAGCAGTGCTGGGCAGGGCAACCACCTCCCACGCTGGGTGAAGATTTAGGTGCTCTTACTAAAATGATTTGCATAGTAATCGTGTGCTGACTGTTGAAACCCGGAGAGCTGGCTCTCGCCTCAGCATTATTGTCTGCACTCCATTTACCCTAGTAGAGTGCATTTAGCTGGAATTAACATTGGCCAGTGTGATAGTTTTCACCCTAGGCCTTCCTGGAGACCAGTTTGTAACCAGGAAGGAACTAGGAAGGTGACCAAGGAAGTATTCCATGCTATTCCTTTCCGTAACACAACATATAAATAAGGCGTAGATAAGAGAGCTCGCTCTCTTCCTTTCCGGCGAGGTTCGAGAACGGTGGGTCCCTGTCTCGGTCTTGCTTATCTGGAACTGAGGCCTACAGTGACTGCTGTTGTCTGGCACACGTGAGGGGAGAGTGCTGGGCCGTGTTCAGCCATCCCGCTTCTCTCAAGGGAAGTGGCGAGATTTTCCTAGTTCTTTATTTTGCTGGTTTACTGGATTTTTAGGTGATACCTTAAGCACCTATTAGTTTTTTATTTTTCTAATTTTTGTAAGCCTTATAAGTAGTAGAAGTAGGTTTTAAAAGCAGCAGCCCTCATTCCCTCATTCCCCCTGTAGTACAAGTAGTTTACACATTCCTTAACCCTCTTACCCCATTCTATACTCCCCATATCAAATCTACCCCTGAATTCAGTGGCAATGTTTAGTCTCTTGTCAAGGCAAGGCCTATGCTGTTTAGAGAACACCCATATCTAGGCCTGAACAACAAAACAGAGTCAAAAACTAGGTGATTATGTACCCTTTGTGCTCTGAAGATGGTGAAGATGATGAAGACGTGGTCCCAAAAGCCTCCAGACCCAATTCTCAGGGGATGGGCCAGGAGGTGGACCAGAGCAAAGGCTACAGGGTGGACACACTTGGGATTGGACGGATGGTATTATAAAATGTAACATCTCAAGCACAGCCGGCGCGCATGTCTTGTAACATCTATTGCCTTGACAGAATTAAACCCTATCCTTATCTTACCCCTAATTAACTGCTCCTGAGTTTTTTTTCCTTTAGTACCAGCCGAGCAAGCATCATAGGTTGTGCATACCTGTTTTGCTTCTGTCCCTTTTCATCTTTTTTTTGTCCTTTTTTCCCTTCTCCCTTCCCCTTTTCCCTTTTAAGAAGCTTTTTGAGGTTTCTGGGGCTATAGGTATATAGTATTCTCACTGCATATGTCTGTTTTATATGTGAAATATATTTTTTTTGCTATAGCTTTGGCTGTTTGGTTTTTCTTTTTTTTCTTTCCTCTTTGGGAAAGAGGCTCTGTTGTTGAGTTTTGGAGACTTGGCAGGAAGCCAGTTCGAAACTTGCACAGCCAGCCTGATGTTTGCTCCTATGATGCACAAAGGGAAGGGATTGCAACCATTGTGTAAATGCTACACACGGTAGAGGTGTTAGATCTGGGTTAAGCAGCAGATTTGCCAGAATAAAGCTTTGCTTCTCTTTTAGGATGATATATTCTTTAATAAGTTTAATAAATAACATTACACACAAGCTTGAAAACCTTACTTCAAGTGATAATATTTACCTAGTTAGTCAAAGACAACTTATGTACTGTGTAAATGGACTGTGATCAAAAATACAGTCATACTGTTAGGAGTAATCATAATTAATGATCTACAGATAGACCATTACATTAATGATATAGACAAAGGAATTGAGTGCATCCTCACCAAGTCTACACTTGACACCAAACTGAGTGGTGCAGTTGACACATCTGAAGGACGGGATGCCAGAGGGACCTGGACAAGCCTGAGAAGTGGGTCTGTAGGAATCTTATGCAGTTCAACAAGATCAAGTGCAAGGTGCTGCACCTGGGTTTGGGCAACCCCCAGAATCTTTACAGGCTGGAGATTGAACAGATCGAGAGCAGCCCTGCTGAGGACTTGGGGTGGATGAGAAGCTGGACATGAGCTAGCAATGTGCACTTGCAATGTGCACAACCATATCCTGGGCTGCATTAAAAGAAGTGCATCTCTGTCCCTCTACTCTGCTCTTGTGAGACCCCATCTAGAGTACTGCGTCCAGGTCTGGAGCCCCCAGCACACGAAGGACATTGACCTGTTGTAGCAAGCCCAGAGAAGGGCCACTAAGATGATTAGATTGTTCAGTCTCTGGAAAAGAGAAGGCTTTGAGGTGACCAAATTGCGTCCTTCCAGTACCTGAAGGGAGCTTATAAGAAAGATGAAGAGAGACTATTTACGAGAGCATGTAGTAACAGGACAAGGGGGAATGGTTTCAGACTAGAAGAGAATAGATTTAGTTTAGGTATTAGGAAGAAATGATTTACTGTGAGGGTGGTGAGGCACTGGAACAGGTTGCCCAGAGATGATGAAAGGTGAAAGGTGTTCCTTCACATAGCAGAGGGGTTGGAACTAGATAATCTTTAGAGTCCCTTCCAACCCAGGTCATTCTGTGGTTCTATGATATGGATAAATGTTCAAATACAGGGAAAAAAAGTGAGAATGTTTACTTACGTAAACTCTACATTTCCTGAAGATGACAATATCAATTAAAGGGATAGGTCTGGCCTACCTAAGGTGGGAGACCTCTAAATCTGATTCTTCCTTAATTAAAACCCCTTTGCTATTGCATTGATGGGTCCACTCATCACCTCTCAGAAGCAGGCTGGGAATGTGTACAAGATGTTAATATTTTTATGAGAGGAGACCATTCTAGACCACAAATCCCATGAGGTAGATTCCTTCTCTAATTATCTTTTCTCTGAGGTACTTATTCCAACTATACTTCATGGTAGCATAAATTGTGTTAATAATTTTATTAATTTAAATGGGAAATGGTTTCTCAAAAGTAGAAAGTAAAAGAGATAGAATCAGAAGAGGAAATGAAGGTTCCACCTTGATGCTAACACAGCTGATTTTGCAATGTCCTGCAGTTATGTATCCCCGTATGATGCCTGGAGTAAATGCACTTACTTTATTTCATACAAGGAATCATACTGACTTCAAATGGAAGCTAATCGTGAATAGTCCCTACAGTATTTTTAAACACCTAGTTTATTTTAAGGAAAGATTTCATTATAAATTGTGTTACAGTATTAAGATCTATATACCAAGTACTATTTTTTGCATGGTCTAGGTGAGTGCTAATTGCTGCATTCTGCAGTCATAATATTTTTATCTTCATAGTCAAACTAAATCATAAAGAGGACATTGACAAGCCAGCTATGGCAATTTGCTATGATTAAAGACAGTTAATACGTCAAAAAGGTACAGGCTCCATTGTGTCCAGTGGTAGGTTACAAAATTATACCAAGCAGGGGACAACTCTCCCACCTCAAGGATTACCTGGTGTCAACTGTGGTTAAAAGTTGAGGTTTAAAGTGACAAACATTGAATTGATAAATAAAGTGTTATTGACCAACTGAGATTAATCCCAGTTTATGAGAAAAAGAACTGATTCATCTCCACTGAGCATCATGTGCAGGACAGTGGTGCCAGGTGGGTATTGCAATGGCCTCTCGTGTAACTGGTTGTTGCTGCACGAAGTTATTACTGACTGACCAAATTGCTATGAAAATAGTGGTGGTTGGAAGGTTTGGCTGCCGCAACCCGCAGGGATAGGGTTGAGCACTGTGTAAGGTTGAATAAAGGAATTTGACATCTTCTGTCAGATTCTGGGAAATACATGTAAGGTGAGCCACGTTTGAAGGTGGAGAGACATGAGATACTGAATGAAGGGCATTTGTGGAAATGGCTACAGCAGGAGAATAAGTTTTGAACGCAGGCCCAGAGCAGTTGTACTAGCCTAAAATCTGCCAAGAAATACAGGAAAGAAAATCTCTTTGGGAGCAGCATCCCCTGCTTCTCCCCATCATGGCCAGAAAATATGAACCGACTTCAGTGTGCCTGCAAACAGCTTCTGCAGGAGAGGAGATGACCAGGATCAAGCAGCACTCACTGCAGGTCCCCTCTACTATGCAGGTTGGGAAATCTAAGAGCCACCTATATTCCTGAGTTTATGCTTGGGTGCTTCATGGTGTCAACTTGCTTTAAAAATTGTACTCTTTCATACAAAAGATGTTAGTATGATCACGTGTTGGAACCTCACAAGACACAGTGCAGAAATCTCACTCTAAATACCTGTAGGGGATTCACCTATAGAAAAGGACCTGCATCAATCACCTAGTCTAATACCTGACTAATTCAGGGCTGACCAAAAGTTAAAACTTGTTGTTAAGGCCATTGTTCAAAAACTTCTTAAACACCAACAGGCTTGGGGTAACAATCACCTCTCTGGGGAGTCTGATTCAGTATTTGATCATTCTCTTAGTAAAGAAATGCTTCCTAATGTCAATTCTACACCTTCCCTGGTGCAGCTTTGAAAACCATTTCCATGTGTCCTGTCCCTTGATACTGGGGAGGAGAGGTCAGCACACCCCTCTCCAAACTAGACAAGCCCAAAGTCCTTAGCTGCTCATCATAGAACATTCCTTCCAGCTTCTCACCAGCTTTGTTGTCATTCTCTGGACACATTCAAGGACCTTCACATCTTTCCTAAATTGTGGGACCCAGGACTGCCCACAGTAGCAGTGACTTTCTTTTCCTCATAGTAATGATTTTTAAAAGTTGGGTAATATCTAAACACAAGTATATGTGATATTGCACAAAGAAATGAGACATATCAGTTTTAAAATCACTGATTTAAAAATATTGTCCTTCTGCTTTCCAGGAAAATTATTTTTCAGTTGTCAGAGGTAACATGAGAAAGGAGGGAATTGTAGCTATACAAACTGTGGGGCTGAGAGGCAGGAGAGCTGGAGAGGGGACCATAGAGTCTAGCCATGAGAAAAGGGAGGGTGTGCCCTGCTGTGGGATAAGGGGAAAGACTGAGAGACCTGCGGTGTAAAGAAAAGAAGATTAAAAAGACTAGGAAAGTGGATGAAATAGGATAGACATTTAGAGATGTAAAAATAAAAAAAATATTTTAAAGATTAGGAAAGTAACATTAAAAAAGAATAAAGAAAGTAAGATATTGTGCACACTTTGGAACTAAGGTGGATACAAGTAGTAGGCAGGGGTTCATTAGTTTTGCAGAGACCTGGGCAGGAGCACTTTTCTCATTCTTATTGCTTTGATTTCTGTAGACACAAGTACTTAATTTTTTTTAAACATATCCCCAGTGAAGCAAAAAAAAAATAAATCTCAACCAAATTTTTGTCTCTATGTTTCAGGCACCTGTTCTTAGAGAGTAAAATGGGAAATATTCTGTTAATACTATGAAACTCATGAAACTGCCTTCATTAGAGTATGTATCTGATTCCACTTGGAATTAGCAAAGTTTAGGTGCCTTAGGTACCTTCCTTTGAGACCCCCATCCCAAGTGCGCTGAAGATGGTGAAGATGATGAAGACGTGGTCCCAAAAGCCTCCAGACCCAATTCTCAGGGGTGGGTCAGGAGGTGGACCAGAGCAAAGGCTACAGGGTGGACACACTTGGGATTGGACGGATGGTATTATAAAATGTAACATCTCAAGCACAGCCGGCGCGCATGTCTTGTAACATCTATTGCCTTGGCACAATTAAACCCTTTCCTTATCTTACCCCTAACTAACTGCTCCTGAGTTTTTTTTCCTGGGAAAGTGTGGTGGGGATGTGAAATTTAAATTCAGTACCTCTGTCTCCAAGATATTTTCCTCTTTGGGACACTGTAAAGTCTAGAGGCTATTAACTTAAGAACTCCCTAGTTCAGGAAGCAAGGAGAAGCTGGGAAACAGTGTACCCAGTTGACCTAGAAGGGTTATACATATAGTTATCAGATTTAAGCTAAGAAATGTTTGTGTCTCCCTCTCTTTTTCTGTTTCTCACTCCTTTCTTTTAGGCTTTGGTTGAAATAAGGAATCCCAAGATTAATATTTTACTGTCTGGTCAGGGCAGATTGAGAAAAGTCTCGATGTGCCTCTGAGCCAAGCCAGAGACACATTTCACTTGGAGGAGCATGTTTAATGAAGGGGCATAGTGCAGTTTTCTGCTTCTTTTCTCCTCCTTTTCCTTTGTACTTGAAGCCATGATTCTGAAGCACATTAGTATAATAGAAAACCATTCTGAGGGAAACCATGGATATTCAAAAAAAGATGCATTAAGATATTGCAAAGGCAGAAAAGATGGTGGTGAGCCTGTCACCCTGGGAAAAAACAACAGGTTTCTCTTATAAAACTTTATACTGTGCAGTGTTTCAGTGTATCATATGGTAAGTAATCTCCCAGTAAAATACAAGCCAGAAATTGTCTTTGGCTCAGGTACATAATGTTAAGTGGACAACCCATCACTAGGAGCTCTTGGTATTAACAAAACCAAACCAATCCAAACCAGAAATCTTATTTATTTTTTTCTGAAAAGCTAACAGCTATGTTAGAGAGTCTCTTTTTTGAGAGGATATTCCTGGGGGTTTCTTCAGGGAATGTTCTGCCTCTTGTTGCTGTTTCGTTAGTGAGTTTTGAAACAACTGAATTATGTCTTTTTTAAAAACAAACAAACAAGCAAAACTGGCAATTTATTATAATTTTTTTTCCCTTAAATACATAAAATGCTTTGTTTTGTTTTGTTTCTTAATAGCTGCCTACAGCAATTCACTAGATTAAGTTGAATTCCTTTTCACAGAAAATAATATGCAACCATTGTAAATTTGAGTGGTGGTTATGGTTTCTGGTGATGACTAGACTCTTGTGTGGAATTCACTTTGTTCTGGCTGCGTGAGAGATTCTGTTTCAGTGCGAAAAATATCCACAGTGAGGAAGGACTTATTTTTCTCCAAAAGATTATGAGAAGGTGGATTAAAACTGAATTTTTCTTTCTGATGCTGAGATCAAGTTTCAGTTTGACTGTTGCAGGTTTACATGAGTCAGATGCCTCATCCAGAAATTGGCATGTCTTTCTTGTAATTTTTATATTGTCTTGGATTAAAATTAAAATAGTATTCAGCTGGAGATGTGACCTAAGTCATACTGCCCAAACTCAACTAAACTGAGGGATCAGAATTCCAGTTACCCATCTCCACTGAATATAGAGAGACTGAAATCTTACCTCAGTATTGTGGTCTAATCTATATCTAGACTGACTAGTGGCTGCATGTTTTGAGGTGACCTGTGTCTCGCCTCTTGGTCATACATGTGAAAAACCTGCGCAAGTTTTGCTCTTGTTCCTCTCTGGTGCCCTTTGGGTTTCTTTCCAGTGGGGTTTGGTCTGTGAGGGACTGGCACAGCTTAGGGAGAAGACCTCTCTGTCGGTTCATGTTGATTTGACCAGCTGGTTGGCCAGGTTGTGAGTTCCTCTCCCACATGACCATGCACAACATCGCACATGACCACATGCAGCATCCATTTGATCACACACTGCTCACACAGGGCTCTTCCAGGACTGTCTCTCTCTCTCTGTTTGCACTAGTGTAAGAGCACAAAGGGTCTTCACTGGAACTAAAGAGAGTCCTCAGATCTCACATAAACAGTCCTGGCCATGTCCACACCCTGCAGAGGTAGAGGGTGAAGGGTGGGGTGAACGGGGAGGTTAGCGGATGCAGCATCGGTTGTGAGAGCTGGCAGAGGAAAGAGTAACCATGGCTCTGCCTATGAGGGGCCCTGTGTCAGAGCAGCAGAGTTCCTTGCACACTACTAACTCAAGAGTTTTGGGGTTTTTATATTAAAGGAAGAGTTTCATTTTGTAAAATGCAGGTCTCTGTTCAATGTGACCAGGAGCAAATTTATCTTGTTAGCACTTATTTACAACTGACAATTCTCAATTAGCATTTGATCCTAGATTTCCATTTCTATAAATCCCTAATGAGGGTATAAATTACTAATGAAAGACCTAAATCTTAGGGCCAAAGTCTTACTTCATTAACACAGTACTGTAAATCTGAAGTGTTTCTGTTCTTCTGAGCAGAGTTGCTTCACAACAACACTGGTATAAGTGAAATGGGAATGAATTCTTGACACTTTTGTAGTGGACAGCATGAAGTGATATTGTTCTGTCTAATTTTCAAATTTCAGGGGAAACGTCTCAAATGTTTCTGTAATGCTATGCTCAGACTTGTTTGTCTGATTTGTTTGATTTCAAACTATTTGATTCCTTTAAATGTCTTTTTTCTTCTTGCACTGGTTGCTCAGTGAATAAAGGTCGTGTGGAACCACAAAATATTTGTCATCTTTTGGTGTAATCAGTAAGGATTTTATATTTATATTTATTTTGACTAGCATCCAATTTCTAAATGGCATGGTTCATAGGAAATAGGTAACAATTTTAATTTCAGAAAAAATAGAAATTATTTAATTTATCACAAATGTTTAAATTTCTCA
The DNA here is from genome assembly GCF_003945595.2 of Pipra filicauda. Taxonomy (NCBI): domain Eukaryota; kingdom Metazoa; phylum Chordata; class Aves; order Passeriformes; family Pipridae; genus Pipra; species Pipra filicauda. The sequence continues at coordinate 720,491 of NW_024103862.1, read as the reverse complement.
TTGAATGTATCTTGCTAGTCTATGATAGTATTAATAGGCTGATGTAGCAAAGACCTAAGATTAAACTTGCTGTACTGAATATGTCGTTGGTGTGAATGCTTTATAAGAGTCCTAATACTTGGTTAGGTGTTGCTTATTTTACTTACTGTAACCACTGGAAGCAGACCCCTATTCAAAGGGTCTTTTAGGAAAGGTCTTTTAGGAAATCACCTGTGTAGTAACATGTGTCCTATCGGTGTCAGTGATGTTGGTTTTGACATAAATGTTAAAAAATTCAGTAGGTTTACTTTGTATTGCAATTTCAAAAATACGTTAAGGCACTGGTCCCAGTCCCACTGGGTACCACTCCATCTTGTCATCACTTTGCTCCATAACAGTGTATGGCAAGGGTCTTTCTCACTTTGCACTCTCAGTAAAGCTGAGGATGGTCTAACACGAGCTAAAAACTACACGATCCAACTTTGTGTTAAATTAATCATGTTTGATGTTCAGATTTTAAAAGACTGAATGTTACAGGCAAGAATTGTACTTGAAAGCCAAATATCAATAAAATGTGGATTACAATTTTCTCTGTTATGTTTGCAAGCTCCTCCTCTTAATAGCTCTTTTAGTTGAACCTGTTCAAAGAGTTTCTGGAAAATTATGAGGCAATTAATTAGAAATACTAACCAATATTATATGGATGACAAATTATAAAGCAACAATTGTTTTATATATGAAGAAATAAAACTAGTCTGTTGTTTTGAGTCAATATCAATTTTACTATTTCTCTCAAGTTGAGAAAGTTCAAACACAAGTTTAGTAAAGAAGAAAAACCTACTAAATATCAAAACACTGGCACAATTACAGTAAAAATTATTCTACAGCTTTTTTAAAAATCATTCCTTATAATATATGACTAGTTTATATGACTCTAAGTATGAATTTCTAGTATTCTTAGAGTATTAGCATTCTACCTTGTAGAATATTGTATGCTGTACATTACACGATTGTACTGATTTGTGGGCAATAGAAACAAGTGGGAAAATGCAAATAGATGCTTTGACTATGCTGAAATGAGAGGACCACACTCTTCTAGATCTTAAGATCTCTTGTCATTCTAGAAAAAAAAAGTAAGGAAGCAAAAACTTGCCACATGTTAGCAAAAAATGCATGTATTTAACACAAAATACAAAGCTTTAGTACAGCAATCACAAACTGGTTTTCTTATTCTCAGGAAGTACTGAAGCAAGTAAAAGCTTGTAAGGGAAGTTATCCTAAACAGAAAGCTGTCTCTGTCATAGAAGGTCAGATTTGAGATGCTTAAGATGAGACTGGTCTTGTAGTTTATAGCTACTGAAGCCATTACTGTGGCCTTAGATAAGTTTGCACTGTTTGTGTAAAGGTTATCTGAGAGGTTATGAAGTGATGCATCAGCTTTTTCTCTGAACAGCACAAAATATTTATTTCAAACCTCTCCATAACTGAAGATAAAACATAAATTTTGTGTCACATAGTTGGCAAAGGCAGTTTCAGAATTAAGCATTCTGAATCCTACGTGGCACGCTTTATAAATGTCTGGTTTTAATCTAAAACCAGAGTTGTCATTTTGCTAATATACCAATATGTAAACAGTAAAATGATAATGTGCAAAAATTGAAGAACAAGTATAAAACATTTTGTAACAGCTTACTTTATTTCTTGTAAATACTTACTTTTTGGTGACATACTAAAATAAACAATCATAAGTAGAACTGTAGCAATTTTCATGAGCACAGTGATATTTCTGAATAGAAATGAGAACTGGAAGAGATTCTCAAGTCTAATGTTTGCCAAGAATTTGTGTTTTAGGTGTGTGTGCATGTGGGGTTTTTTTGTGTTTGGATTTGGTTTTGAGTTTTTTGTGGAACTATACTCTGTTCAACATATTATTGTTTTGTGATTATAAAACTTCAGATAGATGTGAAAATGAAATAAAATTATTGTTGTATGGTGCCTGAAACCTGTTTTAACTGATTAATATAATCAAGGTTTCAAAAGCAAAAATAACTGTAATTCTGGCCTTTTCTAGTAAAGAAACAAAACCAAATTGAAAACAACAGAACAAAATAAAAGAAATTTTTTTAAATATTCAGAAGAAAAATCAAATCAGTAATACTATATTTAATTGTATATACTGTATTTAGGTTTTACAGGAGGCCTTTTTAGAATTAACAGTTTTGTATATGGCATGAGTAAATAGATGAGGAAGGATTTCTGCCAGATACTATAGCGACAGGCTTTAGTTTAAATCCTTAAGACAGATAGATAGAAGTAGATTAACTGACCTTAGCTATTTCATGTTCCCTGTCTGAGTGGAAACGTGGTTCCATGTTGAGCTAGTGTTTCCGAGCAGCCTGAAGTTGTAAGGTATTTATTGCCTTTTGATGCATCTTGTTTAACATTTGCTTAACATATTTATTCAAATGAGGCCGGGCATTTCTTTGTCCCTTATCAAATGAAGTAGGACAACTCTAGGACAAGAGCAAAGAGATGGCATCAAGAGAAGCACCTTAAGGCTTTTTTTTTCTCTTTTGTTGATAAGGTAGTACTTAGTGAAGAAAATATCGACATCAGAAGATAGGCTCAAGAAGTCATTTGTTAGCCAAACTTTAAATAAATTTGTTCAATTTCTTAAAATGTAATATACTTTGAATGCTGCAAGAAAGCAAATATTCAACAACCAACCTTAAACCCAAATCAAACTCCTCCCTCCCATCCCCAACCAAACCAAAACAACTAACTCAGCTCTGGGAGCACCTAACTCAATCAAACAAATAGATAAACCTAAGAGTAAGGCTTCTAGATGGACTATGATTAGGGTTTAATTCAAACACTTAAAAGATAAAGTCCCAAATAATCTATCCTGACCAGCATTTTTTTTTATTACCTTGAATAAAGGACTGTACTGTGTAGTGTAGTTTCTAACTTTGTTTGTAGTTTGTAGTTTCTAACTCAACATGATGGTGACACATAGAGGTTCCATCCATCGCCCATTCTCATTTTCTTTCTCCTGGTTTTTTTTCATATTGGTTACTATTCTACCCTGTGCTCATCACTGTGATTTGTATAGACAAAATGTGTACCAAATCAGTAACAGTCTTAATCACAACTGATATTTGGTTCTGGCCTCACTCTTCAGGCATCCATTGCTTTACATTATCTGCTTTAGGGATTAAGTGCCCAGACTTGCCCTTAGGTCTATCTAGCGTGGTCCCACAACATCAGTAGGTCACACAGGTGTATTGTTGGGATGGCTGTGGAAGCTAAATGCGGAATGCCTCTCTATTGACCCTGGGGGAAAAATCTGTCCATGTAGCCACAGTAACTTCCCATGTGATCTTTGCTTCAAAATGCTCACCACAAAATCTGTGCTTAAGTGTCCTGAGCAAGTGAAATGTGATTTTAAGTACGAGAGAGAGTACCCCCTTAGAAATTACCTGCTAACCCTACAGCAATGAGTAGTCTCACATAAACACACTAATCTCAGGAGAGCACGAGAGGAAAAGATGTCTTAAAAATTATGGTGATTTAATTTTATTTTGCCCTAGAATGACATTCTCCTGAGTATTTGTGAAAATGAAGATGAATATGCAGGGCTACATTTGGTTGATTTCGCGCCAGATGGCCAGTTGCAGAGGCTGAACTAAGCTGAACTGATTGATTCGTTTTTGCCATATTGCATGCTGGCGTTTACCAGAGTTCACATCATTCAAATACTAACATTTTTGGTGCTTTTCTTTTATTTATTTATTTATTTTTATTTTTCTCAGTTTCTTGGGATGGTCTCTGCTTTCATAATGGGCTCTCCCTTCTGTCTTTTCTGCCTCAGTCTTTAAAGCTATTGATCTTTTCCCTACCATAGTGTTGTTTGGTTTTTGTTTTGTCTTTAAAAAGATTTAATAAACTGCTCACAGAGATATGGAAAGGAAAAAATGCAGAGGGCAAACATGCACTATGGCATATTTTTCTCCTCCAGAGGTTTAGCTTTCTCTTGCACTGATTTATCACATGTGAACAGAGAACACAATATCTTGCATTAAAATGTAATCCTTAAAATTCTGTGGCTTCAATTTACCTATTATTTTGGGGACCATACAACAAGTCATTTAAATTCCAAAAGTTCTAACTTTCCTGGAGATATTCTAATAAATGCTAATGGAGATAATAATAGTTCCCAGAAACTTTTGGAAATTAACAGAAAAAATGTTTCTATTCGCTTTGAGCCATTTTATATATATATGTATAAAACATATATACACATACAATAAACAATACATAGGGAGTAGGATACCATGTGTGGATGTGCACATATGCATCTTATAAATCAGAACAGGTATATTTTGGGGGGAGATTTAAAAACCCTAATGAACATGGGTTTTCTTGTTCAGTTCTGTGAGTTTTGGAGAGATTTCAGTAAAAGTCTCAGAAAAAGTAATATCCAAATATACACAAGAGATAAATATAAGGCAAGTAGTCCTGTGGCAAAAGAACATCCGTGCTTGTGAGTGGAATCTTTCTTTTCACTCAGTTTCAGCCATAACTCTTAAGTGTAACATCAGGATCCACTGCTTTTTTAAGCCAGGTGGTTCATAAAGCACAATTTCTCACTGATTTCATACCTTAGATAATGAGAGCTTTGTAGGGTCAGAGGAGAGGGAAAAAGTGTCATAAAATTTATGCCTTATGGACAGCACTACAGGAGAAATCTGGATCAAAATATTGGTCAGAAAAACAGGAAGAGATGGCAAATCCCTACCCTGAGAGAAGCCAGCAGGGATTTAACTGTGGACCTGAGGGGTGCTGGAGTTTTTCAGAGAGGAGTATGGGGCATGCTCATTTTGTGAGACTGAACCTACAGATAGAGCCATCAGCCTAATCTCTAGTATGCTGCAATGTCCAACCAATGCTTTTGGGGCAACTGGCCTGCGTGATTGACACCTGCAGGGACTGGGGATCCTCCAGATTACCTCAAAACAGATATTTATGCTGGCTGGCTGCCATAGGCAAGATGATTGCCTTCAAGAACTACACCTAGGGAGGGCAGGGATATCCTTAGTTCTCTAATTCAAGTTCATTGCAGCTCAGATGGATGCTCCTCATCAAAATTTTCTTCCCTCGCCCAATGGAACCGTGTGAGTTCCTCCACTGCGCTAGGCAATGCAGGGGCAGGAACACTGCTTGCCCTAGGTTGCACACCTCTGCTCTGAAATGCTAGCTCTTCATGGCCCCAGGGCTCAGTCACAGACGTGTTCTGCCACTGGCACCCACTGATGGGGGTGACAGAAGGGAAGGGGATTTTAAAGTATGGATCTGCACATAGAGAACAATGGAAAAATTAATAGAAAGACATTTTTAAACTATCTAGACCACTATGAATTTAGTCTTCAAACCCAAAATATTATCCAACCTTTTTCTTATAATTATTTTACCAGCTGGCACGATGAAAAAGGTATAGCACTACAGTTTGTCAGCTACCTCACCCCAAGCACGTTCTGACACTTAGGCTCAAAAAATGTATGGTGGAATTGATATAAACATCAACTTTTCTCAACAATTCTCTGCACATCTCTGTCACCTATTACAGTTTTGTGAGTCAAAGAGAGCAGTCAGAAACTCAGCCTATAGGACTGAGAAGGATTAAAAAGGGTGAACCTACAGTACTTTATTGACCTAGGTCCTCACATTAACCTGATCTGATCCTTTAATTACTATGAATAGAATAGGGCTTACAGTCCTACTTAATAACACCCCATGCTTTTTATTCTATAAAGAGCTTTCCTATTCATGTGCCCTCTTCTTTTCAGATTTACAGATTTGTAGCAAGAAGGAATGCATGTTTTTTTTCTGGCACTCCAGGGGAGAAAGCTACCTAATGTGCATGTGTGGGATACTGGAAAGCATAACTGCAACCTTTCTGTTTTGAAAAAAGTTATTTGAAAATCAGTCCTCATTCAAGTTATTTGTCAGGAAAAGGTGAGAGTAGAAAAGGCAACCAAAACATAAGATATTAATTTTATAAAGGTAGTAGAAGGAACTTAACAGAGTTTATATGCTAATCGGAACTGTAATCACATCAGATGCTTACTTTTCCCCCTTCCCATGCACATTCTCCTTCCCCATAGGCTCAGAGAATCAGCACATTACTGTAATCTAGGCAGACTGATATATATACATATGATCATATATATGGGTGATATATGATACCATAATTAATAACTGGCATTTTCTCTGAATTCAGGAAAGCAGCTGCAGCTCACTGATAAGATACTTTGTGAGAATAAAATCAAAGCTAAGCATTAATAATTATAATTTGTTGTGATTGAGGACAGTAAGACTAATTTTATTTCTTGAACTGAACTGAAAGATGAGCTGGACACTGGGTTAAAAATGGCAGGGGGATACAGGTTGTGATTAGGAGTCTAAGACATTGTGCTAAGAGCGTTACACGAAGTAGAAACAGTCTCCCTAATTGTTACATGAACATATTGTACCTACCATTTTGTGCAGATCCGCCCTGAGGCCAGGTTGAGGGAACAATCCATATTTGGTTTTGAGTTAAAGATGGAATGAGTGACAGTTAAGAATCAGAAAATTTAGGGATTTCTGGGGGGAAAGGAAGGGGAAAGAGAAGGAAGAATCTGACCAAAAAATTGGTTGAGGTGGAAGAGAGAATCCAACTGAAATCTGCTCTTCCTCTTTCAGTCATCACTTCCAGTATGATTTACCTGAGAATACAATCCTTTGGCTGTCGTAATTATAAAAAGATTACACTTGCATACTGAATTTGGAAGAGAGTGCTGTAGATATTTTACCATTTGGAAGTTTTTCTGTTTATTAAGGAACAGCTATTTCAGCACTATTTTAAGGCTAAAACTTGATTAACATGTAGTAATGAAGCTGGTCTAATTTTATTATACTAAATTTACTGTAAATAACACTGTTAGTAGAATAAATACTGAAAGAATACAGCATCTGACAGCGAAAGCGTATTTAAAGTGTTTTATTATAGTCCCTTAGCTTTCCCAAGACAGGTATTGTTAGGAGCCAGTCTGATTAGTCTATCAAAGACACGCTGCCTCTTTCTCCCCTACCTTCCTCCCTCTTGAAGATAGAATAGTCTTTACTATGCTTTTAAAGAATGAGGATTTAAATTGAAGCAAACCAGTGCCGAAGCATTCTTCCTATTGACATTTTATATAAAAATGATTGTTAAAATTCTAACCCACAGACAGACAGACAGATAGAGAGACAGACAGAGAGACAGATATATATAATCCCTACTTTAGCATTATAGTCTTTCTCTCTATTGCTACTCTATATGTCTGTAATCTCAAAAGACCATTTATTAGATGTGAAATATTGTATGTTCCTGTAGCCTCCTTTCTTGATTGTGTTCCCAGGGCCTTGTTGGGCAATTGATTACTCTGTGCACAATCCCGCTGCTTTAGGTATTAATGGCAAAACCCCCATTGTCTCCAGGATTTAGACCCTTTATGATTTTTTTGAAGTTCATTATATTTTGCAAGCAACTGAGTTTAAAATCCCTGATTGGAAAGACTTACTTCTCACATCTTCCTGTGAAATGTTTTACCTTTAGAATGAAAAAGCATTCAGAAACTCTGGAATGGTTTTGATCTGCAGGATTAAAAGAAATCAGCACTGAAAATGGATTCACATCATTTTCTTTTTGGGTACCAGATCCTTGGGGGAGGGGAAGGGGGAGGAGAGAAAAAAAAAACAGCTGATTTAATATAAGTGGGCTGAATTCCCTCTCCTGGTGGGTCTTTCAAACCTCCAGTTTCTGTTCTTGCCATTGCTCTGTGAATATCCCCCTCCCCTTTTTGTTAAAAGCCATTTACTGTGAAAGCCTACAAAAGCAGCTTTCAATCTGATTAAGCTTCTCCTGTAAAAATATACAAAAATAGGGATACATTTGGGTCAGTGTCACCCCACTATTCATCTGTCTCAATTCCCTAGACTGCTTACTAAGGATACTGCACATGAGCATGAAAGGCTCCTGCAGCCATTAGGGGCTCCCCAAAATTTCATTTCTGAAATTCCAAGGTGTAATAATTACCACAGCCCAAAAACAAATTTCAGAAGGGCCTGAGCAGCTTGACATAGCTGTGCGCTCACTGCTGGAAGGTACCCGTTTTCCAGCCTTACCAGGAGTGAGCTGTTGCATAATACACGTGGAGGTAATGATTGTCTCCTGAAATCCTCGGTGATGTCTCTGTCTGTTCTTCCTTGTGCAGAGGTTCAGTGTCTCATACTCCCAGTCGTGGATCGACTTCTGGAACTTGCTCACTAAATGGCCCTTGGTCAAGGCAAACCATGCCCCATCTCAGTCTACCAGTAAAATGGGTATAGAATAATTGTTTCCAGTAGGTTTTTGAGGGAGGTTCAGTACCTATAAAAATTCTCTGATGTTGACTTTTCTCAACATCAGCATCTGTATCTCTCTCTTGCCCACTTATAGAAATATATATAATATTTGTCTCCAGCAGATTAATATCTGTGTGAGATGTTTGTGCAGCAATTTACAAAGGTGCTGTGATAACACGTGTAAGCATTTAAACTGTATAGTGCTGAAAAATAAGCTTGAACTGGAACTGTGATTTGTTTCTGCCCTTGCAAGAGTTTTATAACTTTTCTTAATAATTTTTGTCTCTAGTATACAGCAATGTTGAAGTGTAATCTTTATTACTAAATGAATGAATGACTGGTGTTGCTTAGGGCACAGACTTAAAAACCGTTTTCACACGAAGCCCAAGTGTTGTTACTGTTGCAGTTGTCCTGTTGTTTTATTAGCTCTGAACAATGTTGGACTATTCCTGAAATCTAATAATCTCTGTTAAGTGTCTTCCCTCAGTAGCGTCTTTGATAATGGAGAATAGATTCTAAAAACACAATAAAAGCATAAAAGAGAATATTATCATAATCACTATAAAAAACTAGGAAAAAAATCCAAACAAATGAAAAAGAGACAGACTGCCTAGGAAGAAAAAAGAATATATACTAAATGCTAATTTTTAGTAATTTTGTGTGTATATTTATGATTTAACCTGCTAAGAGCCATGTTAAATACAGCATAGGATTTGGTGGAAATTTCAGTGCCAACAACACACTCTTTATTTCTGAGGAGAAAAAGAGAGAATTAACTGAAAAATATGATATGTTTTACTCAAGTTATTAGTTGAAATATAAAAAAACCATATTTTGTGGGTTTTTTCCCTAATGGCCATCAGTTGCCATCATACATATATAAAAGGAAAATGGTAGTTTTAAATATTATAACTGTTCTGTATGTTCCTCATATTAACTAAGAGCCTTATGATCTCTGAAGAGCAGAAATGGCCCCCGAGACAAAAGCGTCTTTCCAGTGTGTGCGCGCGTGCATGCACGCGTGCATGTCTGCCTATGCATATATAGATATGTATGTGCACAAGGCAAAGAGCCTCACACGTTTATAACTGGAGAACAAACTCTTACGGTCTTCATTCGATTTTTAAAAGCAGAAAAGATGAGCACTAGCCTCATAATCTCAGGATGTCACAGCTCTTTTACTATGTAAGTGGAAGATATATTTTTTTAATTATAATCTTTTATACCAGTGACTTTTACATGAGGCAACATTCAGATGTTTTATGTTTCACATTTATTTCAACAATCATTGTCTCTCCCAAAATATTTTCCCTGAAACCTTATGTACAGGTAATAAAATCCTTGTACTGGAGCAGGTTCATCTGATAATAGCAATACAAGGTTGTCTGATTATGCCAAAACGATACTGGATAAAGGAGATTTTATTAACTGACTTTGAATGAAATCCATAACATCTATGATCTTTCTCCTTTCCAAATGAACCGAAAGCTTCATTAGAGATCAGAAACCTTTTTTTAAAGGATACATGTTAGAGTATAAAATACATTTAAATTGAAGGTAAGGAACAAATTATAACCATTAAATTTCTTTGCCAGAAATTCTACTCTCTGCTCTGCCTCCTGCCATTCCTCAATGTTAGGATCTTGATGCAGCATCTACATGCTAACACTTCAGGCAATTCCCTCCCCTATTTTAAGTAGTTCGAGAGGTAACCTCAGTTCACAGAACATCCTAAAAGAAAGGTTTAGTGCTGCTGGATGCCATACTTACCTTTTCTTCTTGTGTCTTTGTAAAGGTCAGTAGTACCTAGGTTCTACCATCCATATTAGGTTTCGAAGCACTACTCTTGCTGGTGCTTCTGATGTGCATTTCACCTCAGGAAAATACTTTTTCCAGGAGGAATTTTGCCTGGCATGTTTCTGTGCAGGAACAAAAAGATGAGTGTTGTTAGCTATGTTCCTGTAGAAACAAGGTTTTTCATCCCTCTGTTTGCAAAGGCAGTTACCCAGTAGGCCTGGCAGTAACTTTTCTCTCTCTTTGGCTGTCTGCAGGATGACATGTCAGCACGAGCTGGGAGCAGAGAGTTGTATGCAGTCCTTTGCTTGCCAAAAGCTTGCTTTTTGTAGGAGCATTTTGCCTGACTCTTTCTGGTTTTGTAGGGAAAACCTCAGCAGAAAGAAGGCGCACACTGGGGAGTGTCAATCTTTCTTCCTTTGGCTCTGTCACAGTCCTATTTCCCCCCCTTGGAAGGGAATCCAGCTTCCCATTTAGAACTTTCACAGGACTTCTCTGTGCCCAGACTGAGGAGGAACTTCAGGTATTTCAGGGAATATTTCTTTCCTGAAATAGGAAGAGGCACTTCACTCTGAGCTATTTGCCATTGTGCACAGTAGATTTTCCAAGCAATGTTGCTTGTGATTCTCAGGCTACTTTTTCCCAAATATTTTTAGCAATTCAGTAAATTCTATTTCAAAAGATTTTATTTGAAAAGATGAGAGTAATTGATTGTTATTGCTTAAAAACAAGCCCCAAAAGCCTTATCACCACTGCAGCAATTTTAATCCAAATATTTTGGTTAAAGCAGTCAAACATCTAATATTCTGCACTTTAGCAAACAACAGACTTCTCCCATAAAACACGATGTAAATCTCCAGCATTAAAAAAAAAGCGCCAATAATTTAGGGGAATCCATATTTAAAAACAAACAAACAAATGCAAACACCTAAACTTTGGTTTCAGTTTGTGGTGACTAAAAATAAGGCCGCTGTGGGGAAAGTGTCTTGAATGATTTAGTGAAAACGGTTGTGTTTGGTCTGGAACAGAAAACTTTGAAAACTGCTTTATTTTAAACATTACAGTTATTTAAATCACAAATAGCTATCTTACAATTGACAAAAAATGAGATTGGAAGAAGAATTTTGCAAACCTGACGTTTTAAATTTGAGACTATCCATTTCACATGATTTCTGACCTTACTTAAATACTGATTTCTCAACAAATTCAACAAAATGCTGGATTTTGCAAATGACATGCAATAAAATATGAATTCTGAGTGTCTGCTGCAAAGGTAATTTATTTTAGTGAACTGGATTATTTTGATAAAAATAAGCTATTTTCAGCAGGGAAATAGTTGTTGTTTGTTGCTCGAAAAATGTATTTACTTTAAGAAAACTTATTTTCTATTACATAATGCAATTCCTTCAATTTTGAGTTTTTCTACGCTGCCTTGCAAATATTTTGCTCGCTTCTGTTAGATTTAGTACAGCTACACAAAGTTACAGCCTTATATATTTCCCTTAAACTAATTTCTAGGGCCTTATTCTATAGCTCCTGAATATGCTTTTAGCAATAAATTAAGAGCTTCTGAAAAAGACATTATTAAAAAACCCAAAATGACAATATGGTAAGAGAAGTCATAAACCACTTCATCTGCCTAAATTTCTTTAGATACCACTGAGTCCCTGCTATAAATGGAAACAGTAGCGGCCACGCTTGCTTTTACCATACAAATATTTTTTGGACACTCAGGAGCTAAGTTTGTCTTTAAAGCTGCAGAATTGCCCTGTTTGGAGACCAGACTGTAGTCATCGAAGGGTTAAAGCCAGTTTTGAATTTAAGTTAATCCATATGCTAATCTATTTTAAATATCCCTGCATAACTACCATCATATTTTTAGCAGCACAGTTTGTTGTTCCAATTGCCAGCTATTTTTAATGATACAACAAAATAGGGCAGAATTTAGTTTTAAGGTTTATTTTGGCCTCTAACATTAAAAAGGGCAAAATCTCCCCTTGTCCAAGGATATTTTTGATTTGAATGGTCTATACCTGCCCTCTGCAATCAGCCAATTATTGTAAGCAGTGTGATGGGCCCAAGGTATTAGTGCTGAGAATGTACCTGCTGTCCCTTGGGTTAGGGATTGTTTTGCAATGATCACCTGTCCTGATTTGAAGATTGCATGACAGGACACTATTAAAGTAAGGGCAAGGAATTCAATTTCCCCATGTCATTTTCCCTGGCCTGGTTTTGAAAATAGGTCACTGTATTCTATTTGGATTTGTATATTATAACATCACCCACTAACATTTTTGTAGTGAAGAGTCTAGTCATATTTTCATTATAAATCCCTATTTTCAGAGGTTTATATACTGTAACTTGATCACAGAAAGAAGCTTCAGTCTAAATGGTGGCATGCAAGGTGTCTTCTAAGGAACATGGGTTTTACCCTGCAAATCACAACAGATACGTGTTCTGCCATTTCTACCAGAGTGAAAAATGAAAATATATTTTTAGCTACAATTTGATATTGATAGTAGATTCCCTTAGAAAAAGATACCCTGCTATGTTTATCTTTTAATTAAAATGATATCCAAAAGAGCTGGGTTTCTCACGCAAGTCTTAATAAGAATCTGAGTAAGTATAGGTTATAAAATTGGTGACTTGGCATGTATATTTTAATTATGCAAATCCACAGTAATAAATGCCCTTATATAATGGAAGGATTTAATAGGGTCAAAAACTGCTTGTTTAAAAAGGTTGGTAAATGAATCATATGGATCTGAATGTCGAGTTTATGTTTATCTCCTCATTTAAACCGCTTTTTCACATAACGTGGAATTGTTTCTGAGGGAGCCAGCATCACTCTGTGGCCTAATATTTTAAATTGTGAGTAGATTCTAGCTTACACAACTGAATCAGCACAGCTGTGCAAATGTGTGTATTTAACACTGATTAAATACTTCCACCTATACATTAAAAAATCCAAAGAGAAGTCCCTTACTACCATACTGTAGGTTTTTGCAGAATAGCTGTGGAATAGCATTTCATCACCTGCCATACACTTCTTAATGTATATTATTTTTGGTTTTTTTTTTAATAAGATCAGGAGCAGTCAGCCAGCCACCGAGCAAAATGAAACTTCTTCCAAGACAAAGATAATAAAATATGTTTGAGCAACATGAAACGATAGTCTGAAGACTGCCGATGCAAGGAAATTCAGGGTTAATGCTGCGTTACTTCATTTTGAAGTCAACCCCATTGTGTCTGTTTATTGCAGGGGTCTTCAAACAGAGAGATCTCACAAGATGTGTCGAGGATGCTATAGCAGGCAGTAGGCTGAGCCCAGAGCCAGACTTTCAGATGGTTGAATGTAAAACTTCCAAATATTTTTTGGAGGGGAGGGGCATCAGGGAGGGAAGAGGAGGAGGATGGTCCCAGCTAGCATCACTGGTGGTGGCTGTGCTGTGGGGTTCAAGGCAGCACAAAAGAAAAAGGTACTCTATTACCCAGGGCCCTGCCTCATTTTGCCTAGATATCAAGATTCTTAGAGGTATTATTTTTACCTAGTCCTCGAAATACCCACCGATAAACCAAAATCCGCCATCCCTCGCAAAGCCAACAGTTTGCTCCTTAAATGGGTTTAGTCTTCATTTTAATGGAAGTGAAACATAGTCGACGGAGGCAAATTAAAACCATATAATTTTGTAATCTTAGTTTAGCTATAATTGCGGCAATAAAACAGTGGAAAGAATAATTGGGGAACATATGTTTGTGAGTGACATTATCTAGGTGACTTCCCTTTTACGGCACTGCGCTGCTGTCCTATTTGTCTCCCCCTCCCTATGCATTGGAATGACAAACCTGCGAGCCCAGAGTTAATGCTGATTGCGGCAGCTGCTTACACACCGAGTCTCCATGGCAACCGGGGACGTTGCCACGCAACCGTATTCTTTTAGGGACAGGGAAAATGCCCAAAGGCTTACTAAAAATACATGGAAGAGGGAGAAAAAAAATCTTAAATTTTCTTACTACTGTTAATGGGTATAAGGGACTGCGCTTGTGCTTGAAAGCAGAGGTCAGACAAATAAAAACCCAGCCCTGACCTTTCCAAAATTGCCTGCCGTTGCTTGAAATCTCCACCTTTATTGACAAAGATGACTTTTGATCGATTGTAAAATTGGTAGCTAACACGCGGCAGCCCTCGCAGCCTGCAAGATGCAGCGCCTGCCCATTGCTATTCTGGAGGGGTAGAAGGTCAGCTGAGAGCCATCAATGCCGTATTGATCAGCCGAGCTGAAAAATGCCCATGTTTCCAGCTCCTCGCACAGTGGGGCTGCGGCCCCAGCCTCCAGCACACTGTCGCCCTGGCACGCCACCGAGCGAGCCGTCCTCCCAGCAAAAGTGACATCACTTCACTCAGCTCAGCTGTTTCTGCAGTTTTCTATAAATAGCTAGATAAAAAATTGAAGGCTGCTTTTGGAGAATTTAGGCAGCCAATCTTATCATCGTCAGCAGACGAGACAGGCTGATTTTTTTTCCCCCTACTAGTATTGCACTGCAAATTCTTCGTCCTGATTTCTGGAGCTTGACATAGAATAACCAAAAATTTTGAATGGTATACATATCTGCATTCAGGATTTTGCTGGAATGGAGACTTAATTCATCATTCATCACCCCTCTAGCTGTTAAAACGTAATCAGATAGGAGTGAGGGATGGAGGGAAGAGAAAGGGTCGGTGCTGCCATACAAGATGTGCAGACCCGGCATTATGCTGATGTGGCATGTTTGCTGAACTCTGTATCACTCTTACTTGCAGAAATCCCCACTTGTCAGGCTCCCAGGTGCCTCCCCTGAATTAAACAAACCATGAACTGGAGTCAGAGTTATACCAGGGCTCCTGTTGGCTGTAATAGTCGATACAAAGAATTAGAAGGAAGCAATCAGAAATGCAAACAAAAGCGCTGTTAATAAGCGCACTTCCTATTTTTCCTTGATTCCGGTTTTGCTACTCTATTTCTTAATTAACCCTCTAAGATAGCTGATGAAAGAAAAACATCATCTTCCTGGTCTGTAAATAACCTCTTTCTTGATAGTATTTATTTCTGGGAACAGGAGCATTAAAAAGCTGCAAAACACAAAATGAAGTATGGAAACTGTCTCAATAAAAATGGGCATTCTGCAAGTTTTATGAAATTTTGGATCTTATGGCAGTTCTTTTGGAAAAGGAAAGGAAAATAAACTTGTAAACATGAATACATGTAAACTTGAATAACAGCAGGTCCAGGTGAAGAAAAGCATGTCTTCTGTAGACTCCATCTGTAGGTAGCCATCATGGTGTTGTGTACCATGCCTTTGCCATCCCTGGGTTGCATTCCCAGTAGGAAACAAGTGGGTGCCAGGGAAGCTCACAAGCCTTGCTCAGCTCTTCAGCATTCCTGAGCACAAGCCTCCATTCAGCATCACACAGGATCAAACCACAACCGTCCCCATCCTTGTTGATTTGAACAGGGAGTTGAAACTGCTTGGCAACAGAAAAGATGAAAGTACTTGTTTTTCAGAAAAGTTAATGGCACTAGAAATAGAAACCAGACAGTTCTTTGAAGGTGGGGAAGAGGGGACCAGAAGGTTTTCTCTCCCTACTGCTGTGCTGATTGCGGCATGGTGAGTATTGCAAAGTCAAACACTATGGCATGTGTAGCATGAGGTATTAGAGCAGAGGACTACACTAACTCATGCCGGCCTCAAAATATGCGTCTGTCCCTTAGCACTGAAAGTGCAAATGAATTGCAAAATATATATGTACAATTACTGATGTATGGGACTTTAAAATGCATTTGTTGTCTATGGAAACTGATCTATAAATGATCCTGAATGTAAAATTCAGACTCTGGTCTAGGGATGGAGATCAGTGAGGGTTGTATTCTTAAATATCTTTTGAGTATTTGGGTGCACATGATCCAAACCCAAGCCACATCTGTTTATTGAAATGTGTCTGCTAGGGTTAATGGCCATAAACTAAAACACAAGAAGTTTCACCTCAACATGAGGAAAAACTTTACATTGAGAGTAGCAGAGCGGTGGAACAGGCTGCCCATGGAGGTCATGGAGTCTTGCTCTCTGGAGACATTCAAACTCCACCTGGATGTCATGTGTTGCACTACATGACCCTGCCTTGGCAAGGGGGTTGGACTAGATGATTTCCAGAGGTCCCTTCTAACCATAACAATTCTGTGATTCTGTGATTCTGTAATGTTTAGTCGTTTCAAATGGTCAATACTGATGCTCTGACTTGGGAGTCGAGAGGAAGAAGGAAAACGGTAGAATGAGAGAAGTCCAATATCTCTTCTCTGTAGAGTGGACAAAGTAGTATTCAACCCATTCATTGAGTGGAATGCAAATAAAATAGGCTAGAAGAACTTGTTGCACATCATTTGTTGCAGAGAAAGCTAGTGGTTGAAAGATGGACTTTAATTTTGCCCAGATATTTGCTAAAAATTTATCTAGCTTCTAGAAGAACTACTAGAGAAGTACTGTCTTAGGAAAAAAACCCCAAACCCAAAACCAGCAACAGTTAAAATTATTTACTGGGATTGTATTTAAAGATCTGAACTCTGTTTTAAAATCAATTTATTTTTGCATATAAATGGATGTTGAAACCTTGCTGATTTTTTCAGCAATATATTTATTTTTCAATAAGATCCACCTTTCCTCCTTATGATTAAATCCTGCAAGACATTTTAAATAGCACTTTTCTATAAATGTTCTTCTTCCACTTTGAAATAAAGCACACATAACTGCTATTTTTGGCGTTGAATCAAGTTAGCATTCTTCTTAGTTAAAAAATCACCTGCTTGGTAAAGGCAGAATAGAGAGGCCTGAAAAGAAAGACCTTCCTACATTTCTAAGCCCAGTATCATCTTGTCTTACTAGTCAATACAGTTGGTATGTATTGAATACTGTAAAGCTGGACAACTGATTTTATTATCTGTGCCTGGTCTCAAGCCAACCCCCTTCTGGGGACAACGGTCTTGACTCTGCATTCTGTGACCTTTTCAAAATCTCATAATGAAAATATGAGTGGATTAGCCAAATTTGTGAATCACAGTCCTGCTCACTAAGTCAATAAGGCTTGCTTTCTAATTTCAATGGAAGCAGGAGCAAAACCAATGTCAGAGTGTACTCCGCAAAACTCCATTTGACTTCAGGTCAGGATAAAATTAATTTCCATCATCTTTATTGTCCTTTTATGTCTTTTTATGGACAGACAAACGAGAAACTTTACATTATCTGAATCCTTTCCCAAGAAAGGTTGGGTGAGTCTACCACTTTTATTTCTGAGCACACGAACATCATCTGTATAGAACCTCCTCTCAGTTCACTGTTGGTAGGAGTAAAAAATAACTTATAGTGTGGGTGAACATTGGTTGAGTGTTTGCTGGTATCACCAAATATGATATTTGTCTGTGGAAGAGAGGAGGAGTGCCCCAGGGAACAATTTACCAGACAACCTGAACTCATGTGCAAGAGCCTTGAAAACACTTCTGGGCCCCGTCTTTTCCCTCTCCCTCCCTGTCAGCGTAGGCAAAGCAGTAGCCATGTAAAGAAAATGTTCAAGAAACTGTGTCCTAAAACACTGTATGACACTATCTGGAAGGAGAAGGGGATTCCTTCTGTTGTCTGTAGTCTTGTCCTCGACTTTATTCTTTAAGGATTTTTTTTTCCTGTGGTTTTCTCTTGCCACACAATTAACCAGACCTTGAAGATTTCTTCAACATTAGAGGCTGGCTGAATAGAAACAGAGTGTACACACAGGGACATCAGCAAACACAATGCTTTATTACAGGACTATTTATTAGTGGAACTAGAGACAGATTAGCCACATTATTATTATATATCTGTTTAGTATCTTACAAATAAATAAACCGATAGTCTGTCCAAGGTTGGGTTTTTTTTTTTTTTATTTATTTTCTGAATGAGTTGAAGTCTTTCACAAAAAAATCCTTCTTTAACAGTTATATGTTTGTGTCAAAGTATCTCAGGGCACAAAGCCCAGCCGAAAGCCAACTTAAAAAAAATAATCTTTGTAAGCGCTTTCATGACAGCGAACCATTAAATCTCCTGAGTAATGTAGGGAAGAGCTGGATCATGCATAGATTGCTCTTTACCCAGGATGCACTGTTGCCTGCAAGACTCTGAATAAAGAGACACACCTGCTAGCTAGCTGATAACACTCTGGGGTCATTTCATTGAAGAAACTGTCAGCCAGGAGGTATTTAAATAAAGCCACAGATGAATTCATGACCTGCACTACTGAGACTAAAAAAAAGGTGTAAAAGCAAAAAGAGAATGCAGATAAATGCACATTCCTTTGTACTGCAACAAAACTTCCCTGTGTAAATCAACTGAATAGGAAAGAATGGTGAAAGAATGCGTTTCTCCATACAGTAGTGGGGAAGTGAGATGGTACAGCTGCACATCTGGCTACCAGCCAAAGCAGTCGTGTGCCATGCTTGTTTGCCTGCTAGTGCTGCTTAGATTGGCAAATGCCCATGCAGTTTGAAGAGGGCAGGCGCGTTACTGGATGGCTGCCAGTAAGTGTGCGGGACTGATGCCACTGCTGGACGCCATAGCCTGGTAGGAATGAGGAATACAAAGGCATTCAATAATCTGAATGTCCCTTTGCTTCAAGAGAGTGATGCCAGGCAGCATTTAATGAGAGATTGCTTTGTTACAAAGTCCTCGACATCAAGTGGGCTGGTGAGCTCATTAACCTGACTGGAGCAAATAAAAAAGGCGCACTCAGAAGACTCCCATGATAGCATACTCAATAGTGTAAGAGTCCTTTTGCTTCCTTTATGGTGATCCATTAGCAAGCAGCAGTGTAAACACCATAAAGCAAGCCAGTTTTCTGATTGTTCAACTAAAGTCTGTTTTCCCTTGGGGATTATGCCACCAGTTGATGCAGAGACATCCCCCCACCCTTGTTATCTATTACATAATGACCTTCTATGTAACAAAGGATTTCCCCATATTTCTTAGGAGTGCAACTGCAGCTAAGGAAACTACTGACAACTCACCTCTCTAAAATGTGAAAGGCAATGATGTAGGGCACATCAGAAAACAAATAAACCACAAAGTGATGCCAAGGGGAATGGAAAATATGATTATGCTTATGTTTATAAATTTCAGTTAGAACTTATGAAAATGGTACATATCTTTCTGTGTTGTCTTTGTTCCTGTTTACACAGGACTCTGTATCCTTGCTTACCTAACTTGGTTCTCTGCATTTTCCACAAATGCTGTTTGCCCTCAGGAAAATGCATTATAAAGTAGTACTTCCAGAACATGTGCCTACCATGTATCCATTTGAAACACAGCCTTTTACCGATTTACTAATCAAAGGGAAAAGAGGGAAGAAGCAAATCCCCAAAGAATTTCCCCTTTCAAAACAAAGGGGAAGATTTCTTGCTGTAGTTATTCCATTTAATCCTCTGCAGTGATGCTAGTGAAAACATTTTTTTCAACACCTAAAAAGTCACATTAAAATACCTGTGTTTAATCCTCAGGAACTGCAGAGGGCTGTTGCTTACCCATAAGCACCCATCAAACATTACTAGAAAAATAGCTAAACAAAGTCAATGATTTTTTATTTTTTGGCAAGTAGGTGATCAGCATGGATCTGGTATACACTGGTAGTAACGATTTTTGGTTATTCAACTGCTCAGTCAAGGTCTTATTACTCAAGTATCTGGCACAAAAAAAAAAATTTAAAAATCCCATTAGGCACTAATTAATATGCTTTTCGGAAGAATTACATACTAGTTAGAGTTAAAATGTATTCTGTTCTCAGTAATAAGATTGTTTTTAATTCTTTAACAAATTGCAGATTTCTTTAATGATTTTCAAGGTGCTGCCACCAATCAGATTCCATTATAGGATCAATTTAAAGTTCCCAGGCAGTAATTACAGCACCACTGTTAGTATGTGAAATTGTGTAAAAAGTACCAAAGTAAATAATTAGTCTACCTTTTCCTACCCTTCTGTATTATATGACATAACAGTTAGTCTGAACTGTGTTTTGTCTTCAATGCTTAGACAGTATTTCACATTTGTCGTAAAAGATGTTTTTGTCTCTATTTTCACATGTTGCTTCCCACCCTCTCAGTAAGCAAAATGCCGGTTAACTGGAGAAAAAAATCTACAGCGGATTGCTGTGGCAGATCAGGTACAGACTCTTCCAACCCCTTCAGAAATTGTGAAAGAGAAGGCAGGGAAATGATCTTATAAGCTTTTTGTAGATTTTTTTTCTCCACACTCAGAAGTAAATAGTGATGCCATATGGGACTGGATCCAGTGAAGGCCACCAAGACAGTCAATGGGCTGGAGCACATCATGTATGAGAAGATGCTGAGAGAACTGTGTTTGTTCAGTCTCAAGATGAATAGACTTTGGACAGATATTACTGCTGTCTAGAACTGCCTCATGGGAGAATGTAAGGAAGATGTAGCCAGCTTCTCCCAGAAGATGCACAGTAATAGTACAGGAGGCAGCAGACAGGCTGGAACATGGAGAATTCCTCTTGTATATGAGGGTGGATTTTGCATCTTTTTCACCACAATTGTGGTTATAAATTTTGGCAGGGTGTCCAGGAAGGTGGAATTGCTATCACTGTAAACATTAACAACTCAGCTAGAAAAGGCCGTGAGCAAACTGATCTGATTGAACTTGCTTCAACCACAGGATTCAGTTGGGTGTCCTTCAGAGCTCCTTTTCAGCCCAAATTATTCCTTGGTTTTGGGGCTGGTCTGTGGGGGAGATTGGTCAGACACAAACTGAGATTCCAGTGAAGGACTGGCTGATGTGCAGGATTGACCAGGAACAAAGAAAGATGGTACCACAGGGTTGCTCTACTACATAAGTCCACAGAACTGCAGCTCTGAGTGGATGCCATGTTTGCAGTATTTCACAGTGCAGTTCTATCTCTGGTAGCAAGTCCTTCACACTCATAAAAAGGTCACTAAATACAGGCAGCAATAGCACCTTGTCACTACAGTACCAAACACTTGCATATGAATTTTTTATTTGAATCATGCAACGCCTGATCCAAAGGCAGTCCTTGAACTGCAAACTCCCAGTGAGAGGACATTGCCAGTGATTTAACCTGACAGTGTGCTAAGATGAAAATCACTAGATCTACGAGCACTCATAATCAGGCCTTGAGCACAACGCTGGAAAAGAACAAAAGAACTGGAAATGTAAGGGACTGAGGGCCACCACTGTAACTTTGAACTGAACACTGTAGCAGAACGTAGCTCTTTTTCCTTTGAATGCAGCAACTTGGGCTGTTACTGAGAACAGTAAAGAAAAGAGTATGATGAAGTTGGACTGACTGCTGACAGACTAGGAGAAGACAACAGGGAAGAAGCCAAGCTATCTCAGAAGCAGAGAGTTGCTCTGGGAACAGCTGCATGGCATGTGACATGCAACAAAGCTTGAAAGCTAGGGAAGGCAAGAAAGATAAGCTTTAAGAAAACCAATATGAAATCAATATATTAAATACTACCTGTGCAACCTCTAGCCCAGCAATAGAAAACAAATAGAGTATCAGGCATTATCACTTTTGTCAAACAGATTAAAGGCAAATATTAAACATAGCT
Organism: Pipra filicauda; assembly: GCF_003945595.2. Lineage (NCBI taxonomy): Eukaryota > Metazoa > Chordata > Aves > Passeriformes > Pipridae > Pipra > Pipra filicauda. The sequence goes on along the minus strand of NW_024103862.1, from coordinate 698,649 downwards.
AGATTAGATCCAAGATTGTATATTTTTTTCTCCATTCTCTTAGTGCTGTTACATGAATCTCTCTCCTTTAAACTTGAACAAGGTTATGTTGCAAAGTACCTGTGCTGTTCCTCTGAAATTAACATGGATGTTTGTCTATGCCACAATAAAAATGGCAATCCTAATGGTAAAAGTCTGATTCACATACATGTTTTTGAAACTGCTTCAGGCAGTCCTGATAGTAGAGAGGAAAATCCTCATTGCTGTAGTATATGCTGCTTTTAACTCCTTTGGTAGACTTTCCTTCTGCCTTCAAGTCAAGTTTAATGACTTTGACCCTGCTAAGATAGGAGTGAAGAGGACTGCCTATTTGGTTTAGAGCTGGACAAAGCATTTTGAGGAAAGAGAGGAAAGGATATACAGGAAGGTTCAAGAGTCATTGCAGCAGTGCAGAACTTGTTTCTCAAGTGTTTGATGGACCAGTACCAGTAAATAAGATAAAGAACTCTTTAACCCTTCTCATAGACTTTGATTCCTTTTTGTCCACTTTGTTTGCCTTGCCAACTAACATCACACATAAAGCAGTAAGAGCATTGCTGTCTAGGAGCATCCCAGAGCATTACCTGTGCTGGGCTGATGGGCACTGCTTTTTAAGCACTTTATTCTCCAAAAACCCCCAACTTTTAAAGTAGGCTATATGATTTGGTAGAGATTTATGATTAAATGTTCCTAGGATATCAGCTCAACTCGCAGTTCTGCCATTATCCAAAGAATGGCCAGACTTTGCAAACAGTGCCTGAAAAGTAATAAATTATTCTCTTCAAAAGAAGTGAAACTTTACTCTCTGTAAACCCTGTCTCCTGGGCAGAGGCAGTAAAAGTTCATGGGAGATTTTCAGCCATCTTAGGCTACTGGACCATATAATGTCAGCATTGAGCAGTGCAAAGGACCTATCTAAAGCTAGTGCATGGAGTTCAAAAAGGATCATGATATAATATCTTCCTGTACTGTAATACATTTGTCTCCTCAGCTTCATTCTCAATGCTTAAGGCATTCTTGTGCATTCTGTTTGTGTATGAGTTCCGCTTTGGGAATTTATTAGAACTAGCTGGCCATTTGGTGCTAAAATGGTGTAGGAACAGCAGCACTCCTCCACTTTACAGTGCTGTCTATTCTGAGGTTGCTACTCGTAGCAGGAATACATGCTGAATGGTGTAATGAGTAAAAGCAACTTGAGCTCAGCCTATTTCAGTGAGCCGTGGTAGTGTCTGCCCATGTTAACGGGGAAGTTTCAGATGGGGTTTGCAGAAGTCCAGGAGAGTGCTACTACAAACACAACATGCATTTTGTATGCAAACAGACCAACATTATTCTGATAAATATTTCCTCTGGCCCAGGTGCACTGAACCATTGAAAAGACACAGTGTCAGCCAGTGGTTTCAGAAAAAAACCCTGTCCTCATCACAGTCAGGTTTTTTTTGTTTGGTTGGTTGGTTGGTTGTTTTTTCATTGTGTTCTTTTTACAAGTGGAAAAAAGTGGCAGCCTTGATTTTCCTAGACTTACAGTGCTGCAGAAACTAGTACAGTATCATATCATGTTAAGATAGATGATAATTTTTCATTTCTCTGGCTCTTCTGACCCTTCTGATGCTTTAGTTGTTTATTCCTTTTGACCCCAAATATACAGACCCACTTCACAGAATCACAGAATAACAGAATATGCTGAACTGGAAGGGACCCACAAGGATCGAGTCCAACCCTCAGCCCTACACAGGTCCTGCCCCAAGAGTCACACCATGTGCCCGAGAGTATCATCCAAATGCTTCTTGAGCTCTGTCACGCTTGATGCTGTGACCACTTCCCTGGGGAACCTGTTCCAGTGCCCAACATCCAGTGCTCTGGATGAAGAACCTTTTCCAACATCTAACCTAAACCTCCCCTGACACAACTTCAGACCATTCCTTCAGATTCCATCACTGGTCAGCACAGAGAAGAGAGCAGTGCCTGTCCCTCCTCTTCCCCTCATGAGAAAGTTGTAACTACAATGACGTCTCCCCTCAGTCTTCTCTTCTCCAGACTGAACAGACCAAGTGACCTCAGACACTCCTCATGTGGCTTCCCCTCAAGGCCCTAAACCATCTTCATTGCCCTCCTTTGGATACTCTCTAACAGCTTAATATCTTTCTTATATTGTGGCTCCCAAAACTGCAAACAGTATTCAAGGTGAGGTTGCACCAGGTCAGAGCAGAGCAGGACAATCACCTCCCTTGACCAGCTGGTGATGCCTTGCCTGATGTCCCCTCCCCCTGGGACACAGCTGGCCCTCCTGGCTTCCATGGCACTGCTGACTCATATTCAACTTGCCATCGACCAGGACCCCCAGGTCCCTTTCCATGGCACTACTTTCCAGCACCTCATTCCCTAGTATATTGTGGGTTGCCCATTCCAGGTGCGGAATCCGGCACTTTCCCTTGTTGAACTTTTTATGGTTGGTGATTGCCCAGTCCTCTGATTTGTCAAGGTCTCTCTGCAGGGCCTCCCTGTCTTCGAGGGAGTCAACAGCTCCTCCCAATTTTGTGTGATCTGCAAACTTGTTTAGTGCCTCTTCCAGTCCTGTGTCCAAGTCCCTCACAAATATATTGAAGAGCACAGCGCCTAAGATGGAGCCCTGTGGAACCCCACTAGTGGCAGGTCACCAGTCTGATGTTACCCCATTCACTATTACTCTCTGTGCTTGACCTGTGAGCCAATTGCTCACCCACTGCATGATGTGTTTATCCCACTGTGTGCTGGAAATTTTGTCCAGAAGGGTCCCGTGAGAGACAATACTGAAACTTCACTGAAATCCAAAAAGATTACATTAACTGGCTTCCCTTGATCATCAAGGTGGGTTACCTTGTCATAAAAGGAAATTAGATTTGATAAGCAGGACTTTCCTCTCATGAAGCTGTGCTGGCTATGACTGATGATAGTGTTGTGTTTTAGGTGTTTTTCAATAATTCCCAGGATAAGCTTCTCTGTAACTTTACCAGGCTCTGAAGTGAGATTGACAGGCCTGTAGTTTCTGAGGTCCTCCTTCTTGCCCTTCTTGAAAACTGGGAAGCATTCACAAGCTTCCAGTCATCTGGGACCTTTGTGGATTCCCAAGACCACTCAACAATCATTGAAGAGGTTTTGTGATGATATCAGCCAGCTCTTTGAGGATTCTGGGAGGAATCCCATGAAGCACCACAAATTTGTAGGGATCCAGCTGGAGCAGCAGATCCCACACAATTTCAGGGTCAACAAGGAGTTGATCATTCTCATAGTCACAGACCTCCAGCTCGGGGCACTGAGACGCCCTTGATCTGTCATCTGTATTCAAGGCAGAGGCAAAGACAGCGCTAAACACCTCTGTCTTGTCTCTGTCCCTTGTTTGTGAAGTGACCATGACTTCCTGCTCTCAAAACCACCAGACCCGCCATGAAGACCCTTGTACTCCCAATATTGAGCCTTACAATCCCAAATGTTTAATCTTTTAGATTTCCCATGTGTGATATCCTAGAGCCTCCATCAACACTTGGGCCAATTCATATGAATCATGGAAGAAGGAAGGAGTATATGGTGCCTGTAAGAGCTTTTCACAGTTACTCAAGAGGTTAAGTGGCAGGGTCTCTTGAAGTACAATAGGTGGGTAGGACAGAGTGAGAGTCTGTATAGTGGCTGTAGTAATTATTTTCTTTTTTTTTTAAGTAATCAGTCATATTTTTATAAATCTGTGATTAGTTAAAAGACCACATGAGCTGAGAAGTTATTTAATATATACATGACCTGTCTTGATAGTTAATTTCCAGATACACATTTCATAGATTTTAACTGAATTTTTTTCTTCATTGTATGTAAGTTTGCTTAAGATAATTAAATTTTGGGTAGAGTAGGACAATGTTCTGATAGAAGAGGGGTTTTTTTCCACCTACAATTTTGAATCTAGTAAGGTAAGCATTAGATATTTTTCTTTTGTACAGCATAAATTCTTTCTGCAGTAGGGCTGGGAGAAGAGACTGAATACAGATTAACAGCAATTGCTCAATTCTAAGTAGGCACCATAGGACAGCCTTTTAAAACAGGGATCAAATAGGCAATGTTTGTCTTTTTCTTTAACTGTTATGCCATGTGATTAAAAAGGGGGCAGAAGAGATAGGTCTCATAGTTTCCAGTCACAGGAGAAGACTAATTTTGACCTTTTTAATGACATTTATGGAAGGAAAAGATTAAAACTATTTGTGACCTAGGATAACGTTCTCCCAGGTCTACATGGTAGTTAGCAGTCACGTCGTGAAGCTCACTCATTTCTGGCAGCACAAAACACCTAGCACATGCGAACCCAACACCAAAATATGTATTTTTCTGGTTTTTGTGTCTGTAGAATAGAAAGAAGCAGCAAATCTTCATTGATATGACCTCGATTCTTTTCTTCCTCTAGCTTTAACCAACGAAGAAAACTGGACCTCGTGTGACTGCACCTTGTCTCGCAGCCTCTGAGGAAAGAGGGGCCACTGATTATGCTTGCATGGGAAGGTACAGTGGGACACTGGGGCACAGTAAACTAGGAAAACTTGGGTGGTTTTTCATATCTGAAGAAGCTAAGGTTGCCTAATATTTGCTAATATTAATATAGCTAATTTGCCTAATATTAATTTGGGGATTTTTTTTTTTGGACCTTATGAAGAATAACACAGCCTTCTACAGTATTTTGAATCTGGCCTGATGGCACTGATTAACATCTAAAGATGCTGGTTCATCTCACATATTTGGCTGTATGTCTTATCCAGAGTTGTTCCTCCATACCTTGAAAAAACATTTTTGAAAACTGCTGGAAACATCAACTTTCATCCTCAGATAGGTCATTCTTGGCTTGTTTAAATTCTTGTCATCTGCAAAGACAAGAGCAGCTGTCAATATGCTCTTTGAAGCAGTAAAACTTCTTCAAAGCCTTGCAAGTCAGTTCAAGAAAGCCTAGAAAATGACAATATTCAGATAATTATTTTCCCAGATCTGAAGATAATGGTCAAGACAGGCACAGAAGTGAATTTCTGCCTGGAAAATGTTGTTTGTCCACCTTTGTTCCCTTTTCCTAATGTCCTCAGATGACAGCAAGACAGGTATTGATGAAACAATCAGGGTCAACACCAATAACGACAGGGCACTGTATTAAAGAATTCATAATAAAATTTTGGGTCCACATCTGTCTAAATACCAGGGATGAGCTTATTGTGCTCTTCCTCTTAAATCACAGATTTTTGTGATAAAGTTAATCAGTATCTAAATTTTGTGGGTTTTGTCACTTGGGCAAGCCATCCCTTGCCTGAAGTGGTGTGCTGTTTGAATCAAAAACTGAATGCAGATAACAAGGTTTGGTCCTTTGCTATTAAGGCAGCATTTAACAAAACATAGGGTTCCCAAAAGCTGGCATAAAATACATACGAGGCAGTATTAAAAATAGACAGAAATGTAGGAGTGGTAACTATGAAATTAGCAAAAGAAAAAATAACTGCAAATAAAAATGTGCAATGTTACTTTTTTGGGGACTCTGCCGAACAAAGTGGGGAGGTTGAAGAAGCTGTACGTAGCTGTGAGTCAGAAGAAACAGCTGAATCCTGTAGCCAGGCTGAAGCCCCACCCCTTCCCTGATATCCCACCTGTGCCTGCCACCAGCACAGCTCCTACTTTGAAAAAGTGGGAAAATAGGTTTTACTGTCCCCAAACTACTCTGCTCGCCAATTGCCACCCAATTTTGAGGATCCTGGTTGCCTGGGAAACATAACAGGGTGTTGCTGTGGAAACTCAGCTTCACTGACCACTGGGTTCCCCTGCTGCCAGGCAAGGAGATGGGACTCTCCACATTTGTCTGTGCTAGCGAGTGGCAGGAGATAGCTTTGCCACCGGCGCTATCAATAAAGTTGCAAAACAGTGATAATAGGTTCTACTTTCACTTATTTAAGCCTACTCTGCTGTTGACTTTGGGAGGGAAAGAAAGATGAGGATAATCCATTTAGGTAATAGATAAGAGGAACAAGTCAGAGTAGGAGGAGGCATTTGTATGTTTATTTGCGTCAGAAAAGTTTCTAAGACTTTTTGTGCACAAATTGCTTTGAAAAAATGAACTTGAAAGCCTCACAAAATGTACTATTTCACATTGCCTTAATGTAAGCTTTCTGAAGTTTATATAGCCCATCCTTTGCTATTAATGTTCCTGTGTAGTCAGCTGGCTTAAACTGTTCATCTCACAATGAACATATGCTGTCAGTAAAAGCAATAGTTGCTGCAGTGTGCATTAGTTCCTTGTTTCCAAGACTCCTGACAAGTAGAAATGGCATTGACCATGTTTAACCCTGGTTCTGTATTTTGGGGCAAAAGGGGTTAAGAAATATGTGAAGTAGAATGCTGTAAATTCCTCAATGGCCCCTGCTGGCTTTGAAAACAGAGCAATGGCTAATTTTTCTTTCTCTTTTAAGTAACAAATTGGAAAAAAAGACTATTACAGCTCACATTGACATCAAGGAAATAATAATAATAACACTTTGCACTTATATGACAGCTTTTATCCCAAGGTTTCAAAGGATTTTTCAAACATTAATGGTGTACCACATTATTCTCTGTTGGCAATGAGGTCACATGGTGGTGTGGGAGCTGAGGAGACATAAGGCAATTTATAGGGTAGTGGGACACTAATGCAGAATTTAGGAAGCAATGCAACCTACTGACAACAGTTCTATGGCTAAATCTTAAGATAAAATAGCCTGTCTAATCTGTCACTGCCACAGTTTGCTACAGAAAGGGACGAAATCTCCCCTGTAGCCCACTGATTCTACTACAGATGCTACAGCAAAGGAAGCTGAGTTTAGGCTGGTTTAGCGGTATCTTGATCTATTTACTTCAGCAAATTCTCGTCTTGTTTGATTTTTTTCCGCTTCCACAATACTAAAAAATACATGTAAAAATCTGTAGTTGTGTTATATCTACCTATGTTCATGGAAGAAAATAATAGATTAGAAGTGCGGAATAACTTGAGTAATTGTCCTGCTCTTTTTACATTTTTGGAGCTCCAAAATATTCTGTACTTAGACTTGCTCAAAGGGAGAAATTTTGGCAAGTCAGGGAAAATATGTCTTCTGCTCTTTTTTTTTTAATTACACACTGTTTTCTCACTGTAATAAATATTCACAAATTTGATATTTAAGTGAGGAAAGGAAAAAAGGGTGATTGTTTTTCCACTGTAAAGGGGACATATGAATAGCCCCCTTTTAAAAATACATCCGTATCCAATTTATAAACAGTCAGTGCTCTGGAGGCGTCTCTTAAGTGACCTTATGGATGTAGGGAATACTATGTTATCCGAGGCTCACAGGAACCCTGCCTTATCTGTAACTAATATAAATCAGAGAAGCTCTGATGAAATCTACGGAGCTACATCAGTTTACACGGGCTGAAAATCGTGCTCAACTGTTCCCAGTCAAACAAAGGCACGCAATTCCCCATTTGCCTCAACAAAGGCAGATGCTCTACCTCCTTACCTGCTCCATTTACTTTAATGAGGTGTTCACAGCAAAGCGTAAATGGTACCATTTAGACGTCAACATTAAGCATGGTGATGTTTTAAGAGTAGCACTTAAGGAAATTAAATGCGTAATCTGAGCTAATGTGAATGGTGTATGACTGTTGTTAAATAAAGCTAAAATGGACAAACTAAAATTCTCTCAAGTGCCTCTAACGAAGGAATGTTGTTAGTTGTGTGAGTTACATACATGAAGCACAATCTTGGAATGTTGGAAACTTATCCATTCAGATTTTTAACTAGAAAACAGCTGATTAAGATGACTACATCTGTTCCATGGCACCGGCATTATCTGTTACAACACTAATATTTTATATGCAAAACGCTAAAGGTGGAGAAATACTGTATGTTAGGAAATACAACCTTTGGGGAGGGACTGTGGCTGTTATGTATATGCGAGGAGACAGGGAGCTGCTCTGTTTTGTCTCTGTCCACACATTACAAATATAAGTAGCAGAGGCATGATTCCATAGATTTACACCAGTGATGTAGGTGGCCTCATTGGTTGTGCTAGAATTATTCTAGATTTACTTTTGTGTGAAACCAGAATTGGGAATAGCTAATTTAGTTTAGCGTACTGATATGAAATAGAATGTGAAAATGTCATTCATTTATGTTTCTTCTTGTACCAAAAAACTGCTGGAGGCCTTGTAAGAATGGAAATATTAGTACAAACAACATAGCATTGCTTGTATATATATATATTATGTTCACTATATTGTTTTAAATCTGTTTTTAGGAACATGTTAAGGCTATGTTAAGGCATATAATTGATCACTGGCTAATCATGTTTATGATATCCAGCTTCTGATTTTTCCTATGTCTGTATATTAACCTGAAGACAAAGTAATAGTCTTTGCTAGACTCAACAGAGCCCTGTATTCATGGGGAAAGCATTATCACAGATAAAAAAGTATCGGATTTAAAATCATTTTTGGACCTTTCTACTGCCGTTAGGTTAAAAAAAAAAGGAAAAGAAAAAGCAATGAATAAATTAATCCACATCTTAGTTCCAACAACCTAATTTCAATAGTATTGTAATAAAAGGACAAAGGTCATAGATTAAAGTATTGTAATGGAAATGCAAAATCTATATCTGCTCATAGGTAGCGAACTGTATTTTTAAAGATAGTACTACTTGTGATGATTATAATTTGAGCCTAGTGTCACTAATAAGAAAATAGCATTTTTCATTCTGAATCAAGAACCAATGTTTACAAGTTTGGGTGTATATAAACATAAATAAACAGTTAACAACTGCATCAAGAATATCTGCATTGAGTTTTGGGTCAGCTGTAGTACAATTTATCTAATGCTCTTATCAAGAGATCCATTACAATTTAAACTTTTTTTACCTTCTCTTAGTAGGGGGCAAGTAATAGACTCAAGATGTGGCCAGAAAAGGAAAACAGGAATATTATTTTCCTGGTTTCTGTGAATATGTTAAAATGCATAAAATCTATAATTCATAAAATGTCAAAACTATCAACAATAATTTGACTAAAATCACAGAGAGTAATGAAGCTCAGACCCACCAAAGTCTGCTAGTCAGAATCCTGTATCCTAAATAAACAATCCTATTACACATGATGAGAGAACCCAAAGTGGCTTCTAGATAGTAAGTTCAGAAACTTAATCTCTCTCTCCATAGAGAGCAGATAGAATAATTTCCTACAACTTGAATGTGAACCCTTCTCTTCCGTATTCCTACTCTCCTTCAGAGGCAAAAATGCATGGAGGAGATTGTCACGAATGCCAGATGTACTAAACTTTTGTCTGCTGTTTTTTACGTGCGGTTATTTAAAGGGAGATAAATAATAGTGGCTTCCTATGGTATCTTGCATTCCCTTCCCCAGCCCCCCACTCCCAGCTTAAAACTGCTTCACATATGGTTGAGGATCCATGTAAAAATAACTGACATTCCCTCTACCTAACGTGACAGTACATAATCTGGAAAAAAAATTCATTTAACGTCTGTCATTTCCTAACGAAATACTTAACAAGCAGTTTGTGATGCCAAGACAATACCATAGGACTCTCTCTCACCAGATCAGATCAGCAATAAAGAAGCACCTGAAGGATGCCAGAGCTTTGTGTTCAGGGGATCTGTTCTGTATGGTGCATCAGGCAACAGACCTGGGGAACATGAGAATGTGCTTAGGTGGGAGGACGCTTTTGTCCTCACGAGAGCATGCAAATGTTTGCAAACCTGTTCTATCAACTGTCAGCTGAAGGACAGCGGAGACTAGAGCAGCCTTCAGCCTTCCAGGTCGTTTTCATCCACAGGAGTAGAGCCCTGACTCCTGTAGTGTTGTGTTGTGTTGTGGTCACTCCTAGTTCTATGTCCCTCACTGAGGTAATGAGTTCAAGAGCACAGATATACAAAGTATGATGTCTGGGTACCATTAGTGGCATATGGACTGCTTTAAAGCCATAAGCCTGTACTGTCTGTAGAGAAAATTGGTGCTACTGAGCATGCATTGGACATGGGAGCTGCTTCTGGCAGTGTCTCCCAAAGTAGCTCAGCTTAGAAACACCTTATTGCAGGCATAGTGGAGGTGCAGAACACATTTAGGTCTTTGTCCACCTTCATTCTTGTGCTCTTAAGTCTTCTCTGTCACTAGCAGATCCCTGACTCTGAAGTGCTGCCTTTGCAAAGCAACTTCCCACTTGTCCTGGTGTGTTTGGAGAGGAAAGGTGAGCAGAGCCGCTCCAGCCTCTTGCTCCTGGAGGCCAAGGTGTAAGGATGGCTCTAAACATGGCCCAGGAGGGTAAGAGGGAGAAAGGAGTTCTTTATTTTGCTATCTGGAAGACTGTTTTGCCTGTGTAGCACTTAATTGCTAGTGGCAAGAAAGGAGCCTTTACTTGGAGATTAAAGGTGGAAACTACAAACCAGTCTTATGCAACCTCTTCCTGGGAACACAGGTGAAAGAGTAAGAGGCTACTGTAAATGGATGCATGATAGTGGTGGGATGTGAGGCGAGGCTTGGGCTGTGCTGATGTCCATGCAATGTTTCTTTTAATCCGTGTCTTTACCAGCCGCTTGTGAGTCAATCAAACAACCTAATGAGCCACAGTTATAATTTGGCCTCCTCTGCCCTTCAAAATATTCTTAGGGATAAATACATTCTGGAGATTTTGTTTTACAGGAAAGCTGGACTTTTCCATAGAAACTCCTATAGCAAGCCAGTGCAGTGCTCTGTGTTTGGCTTGGCCTTATCCTTACGTGCAATTGCAGAATGAAGAGATAGAAAACAACTTGCACATAATTTGTGTTGTGTTTCTTTTCCAGTGACATTCTCTTCTTTACTGTGAACTGCTCAGGTTTTCCAATCTGTTTTTAAATAGCTTGTGGTTATGGCTTCTCCTTCTTCCCTTGGGATACTATTCCACAATCTAATGGTTCTCAAAATTAGAATTTTTCCTCCATCCTTGATGTAAGACTTTGCTCATAAAGCGGTGAATTCATGTAGTAATGTGCATGGTGCAGATGTTTCACACGGGGACATTTATGTGAAGTGCTTCCATTGAAAAATAGGGTTAAAATCAAAAAACCTTATTAAGTGAATTTACAATATATGTTATGTAAACATACTTTTATTTTGCAATTTCACTACAAAATTAGCGACACATACAACTGTAATATCGTATTGCCGCATAAAAATTAATTACTAAGAATTCTATTTTTCCAAAGCTTAGGATCACAGCAAATTAATTAAAATTCTCCATATAAAAGAAGGAGTTTCATAATAAGTTTTGCAAAATATATGTATAATACATTTCAACCTTTTAAAATTTGTGACTGTAACATGGGCTTTTTTCTTTTTCTGCATTTTTAATAGGGCAGCAATTGAGATCTATCACATCCATAGCATGTATCACTGTTTTTATTCAAGAATTCTTGTGAAAATAAAGCACTTCTTTTATTCACAAAAACCATAATTGCAATATACATAAAACCTGTCAAAGCTCCAATTTCCAATATTCTAATGAATATCAAAAGAGTCCAGCATTTGTGACTTTGACAAATTGCAAATGAGGTTTTATTCATTAAGAGGGCTGCTAATGTTTATTTAAATGCAATTTACTGTTGCATTATTGATTAGCTACTGCAAAATTATCTTACAAGGAGCACGTGTAGCAAGAAGATTTCAGGTTGAGAAAGGATTTATCTAGGGAAGGCCTTTAGGCTTGATTTAGGCCCCAGGATATGAGAGTTTTAATTTATCTGGAAAGAAAGGCCTGGTGGAAGGTTTGCTTTGTTTGCATTTAGACAGCAGATGAAAGGGGTTTTGATGTTGAGCTGGGAGAAAATGGCTGCCACTCTTGTTATTCACAGAGAGAACTGAGCAAAAGGAAAAATCTATTATAGGGGGCAAGATAAAAAAAGTGTCCGTTCTCCTCTGCCCCCCCTCCAGTCATATTCAGCATTAGACTATATGTGGCCTGTTATTCTCTGAAGGAGAAATAATAAGGAAACTGTTGCTTGTTATCTAAAATCTCTTAAAAAAACCCCAGTGTATTGAATTTATTACTGAGCCCCTACTTCTTTCAGTGCCACAGTACTTGAGTGAGATTGCCATAGCTGACGAGAGAGTACAAATTAAATCTGGGCCTATATATTTTAATGAAACCCAAATGTATAATGTTTTCACTGTTTCCCAACATAAGCAAACACTTTCTGGCAATGTTTCATGGAACTGATTGATAGCAGCTCAAAGAGCTAGAGAGTGATACAGAGCCTCTTTGGCTTCCACCTTAAGGAGGGAGGTGTCTGCATTACTTACTTGTTCTAGCACTGGTTTTGTCTATAAGAATCAATTAGTCATGTAAACCACTGGCATGAATCCTATCCTTTCTGAGGGGTTCTTCTGCAAGATTAAAAAGGACTCGAGCAAATACATAGCAGTGATAGAGATTTAAGAAACTAAGGATAGTCGTCCCATTGATCGAACAGACAGAAGCCTGTGAACCTAAACAGTGACACTGGATCAGGTGAACAGGAATCTGTGAACAGGTGAACAGGAAGCTTGTATTCCTGGTATAAACTATTTTAAATTCCCAACTTGGAGAAAAATGTCTTAAACAGAACAATGTGCTGCTTCAAAAGTCATAGATCAAGTACGCAGTATCAGGACCCGAATGTCCTTTTCTGGATTCTTTACAACCTGACAGGGCTTTTCATTTCAAATGACAGTCAGGAAAACTTGGAAAGCTCTCAGCCAATTGCAAGGAGGAAGAATGATCCAACTAAAATTAAATCTGAAACTCAAATATTACACCAAGACCTTTCAACTTGCTCATTATTTCATTAAACCAACTGTAAAGGCACCATTCTTCATCTGAAATGAGTTTAGAAAAACTTTCTCTGTGTGACTTGGTCCACAGATGAGAGTGACAGGAGCAGAATGATATTTTCCTTCGGGGCTTATACCTTTAGTGACTCTGATGATGATGACTAACTATCAGTTCTGACAAGCTGAAGGTTAATTACTTACTCTGTCTTTCAGGTCTGTCAGGGCAGAATATCAGCATTGATTCATTTACCAAAAGTCAGGAGTATTTGATATTTACTTTGGACATAGAGAACTGTTGTTCTAAAGATTCATTGTCTTCTGCTAACCTGCAAATGTTTCTCTGCTTTCTGTTGTGGCCTCATTGAAATTTTCCTCCTTTCCTCAACTTCCAAGGATCTCTTGGTATTTTTCCTCTTTACTTTCAGTCCTTGGCAAACCGTAAAATACATCACATCATATCAGCGAAGATCATGAGCAATTAGAAAGTTGAGATAGAAAGCAAAGTAGATGGTATATCTTTGAGATGGATAAATGCATAGCAGTGGTCCATTAGAAAATACAGAAAACCTTAAATCACATTGTGAATAAAAAGGTCTTCTTAAAAAATCAGGTAGGAGACAAAAGTTTTTCTCCGTGAATGTGACATATTTCGATTATTAACTTCAAATGGTGAGGAAAACAGATTAGGTGGTGCTGCTGTTGCAAAAAGGAAAGGGATGTCTTAAATGCTGCAAGTGAAGCATTTTTTGGTAAACTAGATCTCACTTTTAGCCTTTTCTAATTTCTATTTTTTAATTACTTTTTTGTTTTGATTTGGGTTTTTTTTCAGTCTAAAATTAAAATGGAAACAAAAAGTCATGGGAAAAAGGATCTACTTACATCACATACCTTTGCAGGCCTCTGGAGTCTTCCTTAGTAGCATTGCTCTCACTTTTTTTCTGACCCTGTCCTCCATGTGTCCCCATATCCATCTACTTTGTTTTGCCAAAACTCATGTTCTTTCTCACTCTTTTGTGGTTTTTCTTCTTACTTTTCTCAAAGAACCTCTTCCTCCTTGATACCTGTGTTTTATTTGGATTTACTTGGGTGCAGTTAATTAAATCTGGACTTCACCTGGGTCCCATTGTAAACAGACATCAGAATTTCACTAGCATTGTATGACTAGAGCCACTTAAATATAGACGCAGTGTCCTATTTCTTTGTTGTAGTCTTTAGTATCCTGTTTTTGTTTGTTTACTTAGACTATATATAGAGTTATGCTCTTTTGTTTCCAGAAAAAAAAATTCCTTTGCATGCATTACCTATCCATAAATACATTTCTTTGCTGTGTAGAAGCCTACAGCTACAGTTAGAGTCAAGATATGCTGAGATCCCTGATCAAAACGTGCACACTTCAATAGAAACATCACTCTGGGAATATGCTCTGACATTGCCTGTGACATACATTTAGAAACTGTTTTCTTTTTTGTATGTTTGACTTTAATTTAGAACCCAAAGTTCTGGTTAGTTACTTGTATATTTAATCCATTAGTAATAATAATGAAAAATACCTTATATGCAACACCAAGGCATAAAACTTTTATTCTTTTCTTTGACATTCTCAGTAGCCCCAAACTTTAACAGAAATGTTCTTCCATTTCTTTAGAAGACTGATGGCTATCCCAGTAGCTACTCAAGTCAAGGGCTTGAAAACAAATAATTTCTTAACTTTCCCCCCAGTATTTTTGTTCCAAAGACAAAGGAGACCTTCTCTAATGTCATCCTCTGAGCCAAAAGGTCTGTCAGACAAAACAACATGCTGTGTAAAATAAAATCATGAAGAAACTTGACATTCATATGAGACCTTGCGGAAAAATGCTACTTGTATATGTTGGGTCTCAGTGCTTTGCTTTACTTTGGGTAACATACCTTGAGAATTTGACATAATATGCATACAAAAATCTTGGTAGAAGTAATATAAGAAGAAAAACTGTACAGTACAAGGGTACAGAAATGTAGAAAAAACAACTGTACTGGTGGAGCATTGGTCCTGTGCATAAAGGATGGCTTAGAGTCAGATCAGGTGAGTCAAGCAACTACTGTCATCTAATGCAGGATATCTATGCTATGCCTACAGGAGAAAGGTATATCATTAAGACTATATCTGTGGTGTGTTGACCCTGGCTGGATACCAGGTGCCCACCAAAGCCACTCTATCACTCCCCTCCTCAGCTGTACAGGGAAAGAAAATATAATAGAAAGCTTGTGGGTCAAGATAATAACAGGGAGAGATCACTCACCAATTACCGTCACAGGCAAAACAGACATGACTCGAGGAAAACTAATTTATTACCAATGAAAGTAGAGTAGGATTACGAAAAAAACCCAAACCTAAATCTTCAGACACCTTCACCCCACACCTCCCTTCTTCCTAGGCTTAACTTCACTCACCATTTTCTCTGTCTCCTCACCTCCACTGGCCCTGGGAGGCAGGGAATAGGGGCCATGGTCAGGTCTTCACAAGTTGGATGTGCCCCTCCTTCTTCCTCAGAGGGAGGACTCCTCACATTCCTCCCCTGCTCCTCCCCTGCTCCCTCCTACTGCAGGCAGTCCTCTACAAACTTCTCCAAGGTCGGTCCTTCCCGTGGGCTGCAGCTCTTCAAAAACTGCTCCAGGGTGGGTTTCTTTCCACGGGGTGCAGTCCTTCAGGAACAGACTGCTCTAGCATGGATCCCCCATGGACTCACAAGTCCTACTAGCAAACCTGCTCCATCGGGGGTTCCTCTCCCCACAGGGCCACAGGTCTTGCCAGCAGCCTGCTCCAGCATGGGCTTGCCATGGGGTCGCAGTCTGCTTCAGGCACCCATCTGCTCCTTTGTAGAGTCCTCCAAGGGCTGCAGGTGGATATCTGCTCCACTGTGGACCTTCATAAGCTGCAGAGGCACAGCCTGCCTCTCCATGGTCTTCATCACAGCCTGCAGGGGAATCTCTGCCCTGGTGCCTGGAGCATCTCCTTTCCCTCCTACTTTACTGACCTGAGTGTCTGCAGAGTTGTTTCTCTCACATATTCTCTTTTCTCTCTCTGGCTGCAGTTGTAGTTTTCCTCCCTCATCTACCACCATCGCTGGTGGGCTTGGTTTTGGCCAACAGCAAGTCCATCTTGGAGCTGGCTGGCATTGATTCCACTGAATAGGGGGAAGCTTCTAGCAGCTTCTTAGAGAAGCAATCCCTATGGCCCTTTTCTACCAAAACCTTGTCAAGAAACCCAAGACACTATCAAGTTCCTGTTCTGGATTTACTCTCAAGCGTGAAAGGGACCAACGAGGCTCTGAGAGTAGAGACATAAACTTTGATACAGATTATTTTCAAAAGGAGGGATTATGTAGAAATGTAAAACTTACTAAAAAGAAATTGAAGAGGGATTCAAATGGTAAAATAATGTCAAAATGCTTGTGAATAGAAAAGCAACAGGTTAAAGATACTGCCATGGATTCAGCAAATGAATGCTAACTATCACAAGAGTCTCTGGGAAAACAATTCCTTTCCTCCCAAACTGGTATGTTTTAGGCAGTAGAAAATTAACAATGAGATGAAGGACATTATTAAGTGTAAGAATTTTGACTTCCAAATCGAAGTTCTCTTCAAGTTAGGAAAACAGAAAAAAAAAAAAAAAGAAGAAAAAGGAGAAAAGCTTTGGCAAGTAGGTGTTAAACACAATAAGGCAAGCCAAAAAGGGGTTTGAAGAGCAGGTTGTTAAAGGCATAAGAACTAAAAATGAATTCTCTTCAAACACATCAGAGGCAGGACTTGTGAGATAGTCTGTAGGGCCAATAGATGATGGATATAGTAAAGGAAAGCTCAAAGGAAACAAAGACATGTAGAGAAGCAAAATGAATTCTGTGCTTCTTTGTTCACTGGGAAGGGGGGAGGGAGGAAAGGTAAACCAAAATCTTTGTTTACGGGAGAAATACCAGATAAGAAACAGCATCGACTTTTAAAGAACAGAGTTCTCTCTTTCAAATCTGTTCCAGTTTCTCAAAGGAGTCACTGGATCTGATGGAAATAGTCTGCAAAAATTTTTCCAAGTGCTTCATCAAAGGCTCCTAAAAAACTTGACCTATCATGCTTTAATGGCCAGATAATCGTACATGAAAGTTCAAAAGTAGACACCTACTCTGTAATGAGGCACCTGAATAAATTATTTGTCTTTTATTTATTTATTTATTTTTATTTGTGCATGTCTTGCAGCTCATTTCATTGACAATAGAATGTGGTTTTGGCTCTGTAGAAAGTATGGATTTCTTTTTTTAGGGGTCCAACATTAGGCATACAAACTGGTACATTTGTCATTTGATGTCCATACAGGTACATACCTTGACACATTTTACTATAGCCAGTTCCATTAATAGCAGAAAAATAAAATATCCCTTTTGCCATATATGTATAGAGATGGAAAGTAAACCCCTTAGTTCTATACTTACCCTTCACCTGGCTGGATGGGTGGAAAAGCAGATTACCACTGAATTAAAATATTATCAGTATTAATTTGAGACAAGAAATCTCAACTTCATTGTACTATCCACTCTATAAAAACTCAGAGTAAAGACACTGATGCCTTAAGCCCCTAATGGTTTTTTATTTTTCTAATATTGGTAAGCCTTATAAACTTTATAAGTAGATTTTAAAAGCAGCAACCCTCCCTCCTTTGTCCCTTGTCCCTTTCCCTTTCTCTGTAGCACCCTTGTTTACACATTCCTTAACCCTGTTACCCCATTCTACGCTCCCTACATCAATCCTACTCCTGAATCCAGTAGAAATGTTTAGTCTTTTGTCAAGGCAAGGCCTAGATTGTTGGCAGAACAGCATATCAGGGCCTAAACCACAGAACACGGTCAAAAACTGGGTAACTATGTACCCTTTGTGCTCTGAGGGAGATGAAGATGGGATGAACACGGGGTCCCAAAATGCACCCCAGACCCATTTTCAGGGGGTGGACCCGGGGCGGTCCAGAGTCAAGACCACAGGGTGGACACATCTGGAATTGGATGGATGGTATTATAAAAATGTAACATCTCGAGCACAGGGGTGCGCGTCGTGTAACATCTACTGCCTTGGCAAAATAAACCCTTTCTTATCTCACCCCTAATTAACTGCTCTGGAGATTTTTTCAGCACTTAAATCCCACAGCAACAACACAAGCAATATAGATGTAGGAACAAATACAGAGAAATTAATAGTATACAGGTACAAAGATTGGGTGAAATAATCATGAGATCTAAGAAAAGAATACTGTTCTCTGCTATTAACAGTAGCAGCACTTAGAACAGTGACAACATCAACAAATCCTAGCTGGCCACTCTGCCAGACTCCCCCATGTTTCACACCTCAGGTATTCTTCCACATTACTACTGTTATTGAGAAGATTTTACTATTCTGAGGCAAGAGAAATCAAATTTCATTGTATGATCTTATTTCTCAGTTTCATTTTCCACATTTCCCCTGAAAAATGCTATTCTCTACCACAATAGCAAATCAACTACTGAAGATGCTAGGTTGGCCTGAAAGCTTTCTCATTTGATACTGCTGCTGTCATTTTGGAAATAGTCTTAACAGAAAACATTTGAAGTTATGCCTTTTTATTAACAGAATCTAGAAACTGCAGAGCCTGTTATATTTTCGAGTTGTATAGAAAACCGTTCTATAAAATCATTCACAGAACCACTTTATGGGTTGAAAAGCACTCTACATGAAAACATTGGCTTCAATGTCAAGGCCAGGAATAGCAAAGCTTTGCTACATTCTCTGTTTCAAATCCTGGATTAAATCTGGTGACTTCATTGAAATTATACTCTACCAGGATCTCCTAGGCAGCAGGTACTCTCTAAATGTAATGTTATAGCAAACCAAATTCTATATCAGAGATAGCATCTTCTCAGCAATGTGTGTAGCTCCTCTAAGATTTGTCTGAGCCTGCTAATAAAAGTAGTGGGTTATTTGTATGTGGGGTTTTTGTTTGTTTTGTGGTTTATTTTTTTAATTATTATTTATTTGAAATTAAGGCCCATACACAATCTCAATAGCTTGTTGCAACACTGATTGGAAAGTGGGAGTCGTGCTTTGGTGTGCTTTCAGTAAGCAGGTACAG
This sequence comes from Pipra filicauda, assembly GCF_003945595.2. NCBI lineage: Eukaryota > Metazoa > Chordata > Aves > Passeriformes > Pipridae > Pipra > Pipra filicauda. Next base: position 679,655 of record NW_024103862.1, on the reverse strand, counting down.
ACACGGGCAGGATAACAAATGCAATGAAGATCACCGGCCCTGCAGGAGCTTCTAAATACTTGTCTGAAAGATGCTGAGGGCAAAATAAAGAAATTGTAGACTGTAGCTGTAAAACTATTTCATTGGTGATTACTTTCTATTCTTCCATTTTTTCCTTTTAAATTTCAAGTTGTTAATTTTACATGTCCTGTGTATCTTCTACAGAAACACAGGGATTCTTGCCAGAAAGCTGAATGGTTGGTATTTTGCCAGAAAGACCTCTTCCTGCCCCCAGGATTGACACTCTGTCCCTCCTGTCTTTGCAGAACTAATTACTTGGAGGAATTAAATTACAGTAACAAATTGGCACCTCATCATGATCGGAATATGTTTGAAGTAGGCCTTTTTGTGGCTCATTGTATTTTATAATTCCTTTTAAAATAACCCATTGAGGGGATCTCAGTAAGATTCATGGTGATGGGACAGTCTGTGGAACACTGCCATTTTATTTTAAATTGTTCTGAAGAATGGTTGCTCTATTTTGAAAAGAGATTCTAAAAACAGCTCAGAAGGGCTCAGTTTTTATTGATTTAGTCTTGTCATCCTGCTCAAGTTTAAAGATGACTTTTCTACTTGCAAGCCTTGCAGACTCCCCCAAGCACCTGAAAGTCAACCTGGTTTCTTTCTTTTGCCAAGACTCTTAAAAAGCCTAGCCCAATTTTGCCTCTGCAGCTCATTGACTGAGTGCATCTCTGATAGAAGTGTAGGATTGCAAGGTAACTGCTCCCATGACCCTGCCTTCTTGTCTATCCCTTTGCCTCTAGGAGATTCAAAGACATTTTTTCATAGACAGAGCAAAGTTCTCAGGTGCTATTAAAAAAAACCCCCACCAACAGTTATTCCATTGGAAAAGGCTATTGATCAAACCCAAAACTTCTCAGAGCAGTATGAGAGTTCTGATTCTGCTTTTCGTCACAGAAAGTTTCCCAGGTTCAAGATGAAACCTGATCAGAACATGGAAAATAATCTGACTCTACATTTCACTGTTAATAGTATTTGTTAGCAAAGAGAACTGAATCAGTGTGTCAGAACATTGCATTTTCTACAGCTCTATAAGAAAAAGGAGAAATTACAGATCCAAACCCCCCATTGTTTAGCCTAACACAGAGTTAGTTTCCAGTATTAAATGATTCTATCTGCATCAAGGATCTGTTATTTTGGCAGTGGTTCATCTATGATCAAATCAAGGGATACCCCATCCTTGGCAAAATAAACATTTCACCTTCCATATGAAAAGATGAAAGAGAGACAATACAAAGTCGTATTGCATGAGGTAATACAAAGCTCATCTGCCTCTGAGATATTGGTCTTACAGTTTGCTATGCAGTTATGTATTATTACAACACTCTGGACTAAGTTTTTTCACTTTACCTACTTCAGAAAGCACCTGTCAGACTGAGGACCTTGATAAAATGACTAAATTCTTGTACTCTTACACATTGTCATTTGTTTCCTAAATCATTCCACTGGACAGACTACTCCCAGAGCATGGAGATAATTCCTGGTTAACAAAGGTAACCATAACGAAGATATTAAATACAAAATAAGAGTGCAAAAACAGTTCCTCTAAAACCTTACCATGAATTTATGGCTTACCACATTAAGGGAGTATGATAGAGACAGTGAAGTCTTTCTTTAGCAGTCAACAGAGAAATTTCCTAGGAAAGCTGGAGGAGCTCCAGTTCTGAAGACGATGTTTGGAAACAGGGCAATCCAAAGGACTGGTCAGAGCCTTGTGGCGTGATCAGATTTCTGGTTGAGATCTTCATGCTAATATTAACACTACATGTTCTTTCATAAATTGTTTACCTTCCATGTGACTTAGTTCAGGCTCCATCCAAAAGGCACAGGAGCCAGGTAGTCTGGGTTCCTCATGAATCTCTCATTGGATGCTACAGCCTCGAAATATGTAATTTTTCAGAAGTGAGCTAAACCTGAATTGTCTCTGAAATAGTTTCACACGATAGGTTCTAGAGTTGTTGATGCAGAAGATGGGTTGACATTAATGTTTATTCTCATTTACTTTACTGCCTTTGTGCAACAGATGAGTGGGAAACAGCACATACACACTCTTTATAGCAGAACCTAAGTTTGGAATCGTAAAGAGAAAGAAATAACAAGGCAAAATGTGTGGCTGAATTTAGGAACACAAGCAAGAAATAGCACATTGCCATAAAATTAGGAAATCTGTGAGTTCAATAGCTGAAGAAGACAGCCCATTAAATAAGAAGAGAGGACCTGGAAAGCTGGAAAGAGCCTGGAAAATAAGAGTAGGTAGGACATTTGCCATAAAAGAAAAGTAAAAATTTTTAGTTTCTGAAGCAAATAATTTCCAGGGAATTCAAATAAAAAAAATGTAGATTTGTTATGTAGAAATAGAATTCCAAGTCAGGAAAAGCAAAGAAAGAAACCCACTGCCATGGCTTCCACATTGCATGGGAGGCCAAGTATAGGGGAAACATGTCAGGATTGCACCCAGTGGAGCAGAAGCTGCCGCACTGTGCAGGAGTCAGCCCAGATGGCTTGGCAGGGCTCTGCAGTGGCCAAGGTGGTGGCACCACTGAAAAGACCTTACTGCCCAAAAAATTGCTACTTCTGCTTCCATGGAGGTCAGGTCTCTCAGCTCCCGGTCTGTTTCCCTTATTTTGAAGTCCAAGCACCTCAGGTAAGAGGTCTCCCACCAGGCTATAAAGGTACTCTATCCTGAATTTAGCAAGTAGCCATAGATATGTGTCCTATCTTACCGAATGCTAAACTTTGACTTGAACTGACCATAATGAGAAACACTTCTAGAATAAATTGAAATAGATTGAGCAGAGCAGTAAAGGCAGCTTTACTAGAAGATGAGATCTCAGTGACCTTTCTGGTTTTTTTCCCCATCTGCCATTAGTAATAAAAAGCAGAGGTATAGTGAACATTGCATTCTGCAAAAAGAAAGTATTAATTACTCCTCTTTTCTTACAAAGGTAGCAAAATGTTATTGATGACTGGTTTGCAAATTCCATAAAATATTCTTTCATCCAAATTTACTATCAAAAAGACTAAAATCATCATATGTTTTAAATTATATGTCTTTCAGATCACTGATTTTTTCTCCTAGGTACAAGTGGACTGTTCTTAGCTCAGCATGATTGAAAACAACAATGAATAATAGATGGTTTTATCATGCCATTGATTATGGAGATAAGAGAAATTAGTTTATTGCTATACAGGTATTTTTATAGTTAAGTACAAGTAATTGTCATCTAATGTGCTTGATGACAAACTGGAAACTTCAGTTTACAAAAAAAATTATTAAATAACAATTACTAAATAAGTAAGAGAGACATTTTGGAATCAAGTGGGAATTAAAAAAAACCCACAACATAAATTTTGTAACTCTCTGCTTTTCCACTTGGAAGAATCACAGAAGAAGACAAGTGAAAAGAATGAATGGAATAATATATCATAGAATCATAGAATCATAGAATAGATTGGGTTGGAAAAGACCTCCAAGATCATCAAGTCCAACCCCTGATCCAACTCCAATTACTATATCATGGCACTAAGGGCCATGTCCAATCTCTTTTTAAAAACCTCCAGGGATGGTGAATCCACCACCTCTCTGGGTAGGCTGTTCCAATGCCTGATAACCCTCTCTGTAAAGAATTTCTTCCTAACATCTAACCTAAACCTCCCCTGGCAGAGCTTGAGCCCATGTCCCCTTGTCCTGGGAGAAGAGACCAACCCCCACCCGGCTATAACCTCCCTTCAGGTAGTTGAAGAGAGTGATGAGGTCGCCTCTAAGCCTTCTCTTCTCCAGACTATATTATACTGCAAAACGGTATTCATTCCTACATCAATTTTTTCAGACTTGTTTTGTAAACCAAAACCCACTAAATGTATCTGCAATGTAAGAGATTTGTAGAAAAGCTTAGGGAAGATTTTGAAGTAGTAGTAAAGCAAAGTGAACCGGTAGTGCTTTCATGCTAGTTTCATACTAGATTAACAAATCTATTGTTTAGCACCTCAGAGATATGACATGCTGTGAGGTGCCTATGCTTATGCAGTAATGATTAGCTAGCTGACTAACTTCCAGCCAGTAGGGTTATTAACACTACATTGTAAAGCTTCAACGTAAGGTTGATTTCCTTGTACTGTTTATTGCTTGCAGAAAACTTGTATTAATCAATATAAATTATTCCCCAAACAATAAGACATGGTGGGAGTAAGCAGGAAAGACTGGAGATGAGGTGTTAGTGCAAAAAGAAAGCAAAAGAATAAAGAAGGTTGCATGTTCTGCCTTTAATGAATGTTAAAAGAAAGTATTTGAAAGGCAGAAATCTGGTGGCTAAAGCAGAAGACTGACAAACTAATGGCCTGTGCTTTGTTAAGAAGCAGGATTGCAACGTAACCTGAGGTTTATCAAATTTTTTTCATTATGCTTCAAGTTTTACCTGTACAATAAGGATGCCATGTCCCTCCTATTAAAAAATTGTTAACGCATTAGGTGATTGACTGAGAAAGCTTTATATTGGGCAATATAAAAACTTCATATTGGACAACAGGAAAATTGCAGAATTTAAGATATGATATTGAAATAATATAAACATGTACAGATGAAGTCCAGAGTATAGATATCTTATTGATATTGTGCCTACCTTAGTTGTTTTTTGTCCCTTAATTTCCAAGTAATATCTTCAGGCATGTACTTCCTGGACTGCTCACCATGCCATAATACTCAATACTAAGTAGTGTCAATGCAGTATCTGAGACTATTAACTAGGTCAGGAATTGAATAAAAGCATGTAGAATTCAGATGGATTATTAATGCTTATAACCCTTGAACCAGCAAAAAAATTGTGTGTTTGAACTGATGGCTTTTCTATGGCGGAATATTGGAAATCGAAAAGACTATTCAGTTTGATGGTTTAAGTCAGAAGAACTGTGAACAGCTACTGACTTCATGTTCACCTTTATGGACTATCAGATATTGATTTCTGGCCTCAGAGAGCATACTCATAAGCTGGATGTGATATTTACCTCACAGGTGTGTTTTGGGTCAGATGTTTTCAGAGTGTTAGTTGTGCTATACAAATCACTACCTTGAATAGACAGACACAGAACCACTGACAAAAGAGATCCTGGCCTGGTTGGAAGACTCCTCAATATGTTTTGCTTTTGATTCGTTTTTATTTATGTACAGCCATGAACTCTAAAGTACTTCTGCTAATGCTTAGCACTGAGAAGGTAAATTGAGATCACAGTGCTTACTGATAATGCAACTTGGGTTGGGTTATGTGTTAGTGCCAGCTGAGGAAACCATTTCCATACATGCTTAGCAGTAAGCATATGAATGGAATGATTGACGTCTATGTGACTACATAAAGATTTTTAAACACTTAAATAAAACAGGTACTAATCCAGAGACTTAAGTTTCACTAAGAAGTTTGCACACACTGCAGCCTTAAACAGAACAATAATTCTGTCCTTGTTGAACAAAATATTTCAGTATATGCTTAACTTTAAGCTGGACACATAGACCTATGCGATCGATGGGACCTCTCATGTTCTTATGCCTGAAACTTAGAATATACTTAATGGATTGCTAAAGTTGGGCCTGACAATAAACAAGTCTGCTGGTATCCTGAAGGTCCATCTCTTTCCCTCATACCTAAACCTTGATGGAAGTGGCTTAAACTGACATTTTACTTCTCAGTTGGAGTGGACTGAGGTGACACAACATGGCCAGCTATAGCCAGCGCTACCATCTGTTTGGGTTTTCCTAGATGTACTCTCTTCTATTGTGTGCGTTTTGGTCTAGATAGAAGATGCATAATTTTTGTAAATGCTAGGCAGAAATATGGCAGCTCTAGGGTCAATAGCACAGTTAAGAAGACATTCAAGCATAACAGCAGATACAAACTTACAGTTTCTTGACACCAAGTCATGACTATTTAAAAATAGATCTAAACTATATAAGAGACACGTAAAGGTGTCTTTGCAGAAATGTAGTCTCTTTCACTCTGTAGAGCCTTAATTGGATCAAAGTAAACTTTTCTGTAGACCATGTTTTTTACAAAGTGTTGCTGTACTTGTGTTTTGTTTCCAGTTTCCAATATTAAGGATATGAACACTATGAAATACTTATATTTAAGCAAAAAGAGAGCAACCTTAGAAAGGTGTAAACCCCCCCCCCCAAATATAGAGGAACAGCAGCAGTCAGAAAACAGTCCTTGAAAAGTATAATTAACTCTGTTGAGCAAATAACAAAGGCTTTGTTACTGTGCCACACAGCACATCCAGTAAATGTTTTACACATCCCTAAAGCTGAATTACTAGTGAAGAGAATATCTTTGAAAATACAGAGGTTATTATGGTTTGCTTCTTTACACTTTTCATTTAATGTAGATAGCATGAGGCTGCTGTAAGAGGATGGATATAAGTGAAATAGTTTCCATGAATCTACATTTACTTTGTCATATGCATATGCAATGAAATATCAGATATGAAATGAAAAAAAAATGGGAAGGAAAATAGCAAAAAGAAATATAATTGAGGGAATGAACAGAGAAGAAAAGCGGATTTACATCTAGAGAATGTAGAGAACAGAGATTTGAGAAAAGAAAATGGAATGATTAAAAACTAACCATAAAATAGTTATTAGAAATACATAAGATGAAGTCAAAGCCTAGCATAAGGAGTAAGTAAGCACAATTTCTAAAATGTGACAGATAAAAAGAGAAAAAAACTAAGAGAAAACCCAAAGGAAATTAAAAATACACATATGGTAAGAATCTAAATGAAAAGTTTAAAAATTTGTACTTAGCTATTAGCAATCATTTAAAATTTTTATCAGTTTAAAGGATTATCAACAAAGTTGTAAATTCTGATGGAATATTCTGCCTTGTTTGATACTACAATAATGAAGGGCATATATTTAAGGTGATTATGTCTCTAATTAAATGGGATTATTCCTGAGTTAAACTTCAGTTTGTCTTGGTTAGTCCTGTGATACCCTACTTGATTTATTCTACCCATAATAGATAAAAAAGGAAAGGTCAATAAAAATAAATGGAAACGTAGAATTAGTGAACACTTAAAAAAAAAGTATCAATTACTAGATATTGAAAACAGTCAACTAACAGAAAAAATTACCATGGGGGCTAGCACATTCCCCAATAATGTGAAATGTTGAGATTTAATGAATGCCTTTCTGAAATGCATAGTTTATTTCCAAGATATGTGTCTGATGAAGAAATTGTTAGGACGTTTTCTCCATGGTAATATTGGCAACCACAACTATTGTGAAGTGAAATATTCTGTTGCTGCTCTTATATGATAGCTCACTGCATTGACACACTCTTGCAATCATTTGCATGTCAGGGTAGAGTGACTGTAGGCAAGAGCTCCTGCAAAATAGCCAAGTCCCCAAAGGCTATGCCGGCACGTTTCTATTGCGAGGAAAAGCCTGGATAGGACATCCCACATTTCATGTGGTGGTGAACAGCATCAGTGGTTCCTATGTCCAATAGCATGAGGAGAAACACCTCAATTATCTCCAATCATATTTTTTATCATTTTTATCTACTTGGAAATTGTTCAGATACTGAGAGATGAACACAAAGTTTTCCTGCCTCTGAAATGCCTAATTTGCAGATTGCTAACGTGAGGATGGGAACATATCACTACACGTTATGTTCTTCATGCTTTTCCCATGTGCTTGTTACAGAACACTGATGAATCTTTTATCTGAACTAGCAGAGTAACTCTTACACCCTTTGCTCTTAGTTGCCATGGTGTAGCTATGCCTAGCAGAGCTAGTGTTACTAGTGCTTACTGCCTGCCTGATAGTCTATTGATCAGTTTTGTTTCAGGTGCATATTACATCCAATATCCAACTCCTCCATGATTCAGATACACTGAATAACATCTGGAAGTTCATTGAATCTAAGTAAAAATGAATTTAAAATGGCAATGAGATCCTGTTATCCTTGTCTGTACTCCTCTCTCAAGAGGTTGTGGAAGTGACAACTGAAGGCCTATCCTGTGTATTAAAATCTCTCCACATATCAAAATATTCATTTAAACAGGTGGTTTTACTAATGACCTAATTATATTTTTTTGCCTGCTTCTGATATACAACTTATCTGGTTTTCTGCCATGTTGAGAAGAATGGTCCACCTTAAAGATTAGGTATTCTTGGCATTAATCATAAAAGTAAAATTAAAACGTTAAAGCTTTTCTCCCTTCTCCTTCCCTAAATACCCCAGCTACATTGAACCCTGTATAAAGAAAAACCACAGAACTCTGTTTGGCCACTCCTGTGCTCTTGGACATGAACAGGCCTTAGTCTGTACAGCACAGATTGCTCCTCCACTTGCTTTTCTAAGGGAAGGACACAGACTCTTCTACTTGCGTTGACAGTACATAAAGAAATATTACAAATATTTATATCTTACATCATTAGACCCTTTGTAGAACAAATACATTTATACAAGTGAAGAGAAATCAGGGACAGAGAAGAAAAGATGTATCCATATGGTGTCTCCTGAAATATGATTGATTCAATCACATCTCAGAAGGGTTGCTTTATCTATATTTTGTTGAATGTTTTATTTATAAATTAGGTCTTTTGACCTTAGTTTATGCAAGAGAAAATATCTGCAAATTAAGTGAATGTAAGCTAGTGGTCCCTTTGCACTAGTGAGCCAAGGACTTAAAGATGTCTCGATCCCTAATTCATTTTCTGCTCTCCTAGTTCCTGTCTGATTTATAAATGGAAATATTTACGTACCTTCATCACCAGATGCTGCCTTGAGATATCTACTTTCTATTGTGAGGCCAGTGAGTCTTGAGGTGTGCTTTTATTTTGGTTGAAAACTTGACTGGAGCTCTTTGATGGGTTCCAACTCTTGTCCTTTTTCAGTGATGGTAGGCTCTTTGTTGGTGAGAGAGCTGAATCATTTTCCCTTGGTCTGAAAACATTTAGGAACAGATCAGAAGTGCCAAACACAAAATAAAGAAGCAAAACAGTTGAAGAAAATAACACTGAGGTCCATGTGACCATCCAGAGGGACTACAGAAAGAAGCAGAGAAAAGGAAATCAGCTGCTTGCTGCAGTGAATCATACAACCAGAAGTCTTATAGGAGGTTATGAATAGTAGTTTGGAAATCAGTGTTTATGAGAAAAAATCATGGAAGTCCAAGGGAACAGAGGAAGCAGATACACCCTCTCATCTATTTTTTTTCCTGTGATAAAGTGTTGATGATATTTATAAGTCATAACAGTCACTATGCCCTTGGTGGAAGAGAATCAGGTCACCAAATACTTCAGCAAAACAAATATAAATCCATGGGCCCCAGTGGGATATACCCATGAATATTGAGGGAGCTGGCTAATGTCATTGCTAGGCCAGTCTTTTTTATCTTCAAACTTCATGGAAAAGTGCCTGAGGACTTGAGGTAGGCAAATGTCACTCCTATCTTCAAGAAGGGCAAGAGGGAGGACCCAGGGAATTACAGGCCTATTCCAATCCCCAGGGAGATGACAGAACAAATTCTGGAAACCATCTCCAGGCACATAAAGGACAGGGCAGGCATTAGGAATTAGTAGTCAGCATCGACTGGCCAAGGGAATGTCACACTTGACCCACCTGATAACTTTTCACAATGGAAAAACTGGCTTGGTAGTTGAGGCGAGGAGAAAGAATATTGTCTAGCTTCAGTAAGGCTTCTGACACTGTCTCCCATACGATCATCATGATTAGACGAGCACCTCTCCTATGAGGAAAGGCTGAGAGAATTGGGATTGTTAAACCTGGAGAAGAAAAGGCTCCAGGGGGATGTTGTGGCCCTTCAGGACCTTGAAGAAGACTACAGGAGAGCTGGAGAGGGACTTTTTACAAGGCCATGTAGTTATAGAATAATGAGAAATGGCCATAAACTGAAGGAGAGTGGGTTTAGCTTGGATATGAGGAAGAAATTAGAGTGCTGAAACACTGTAACAGGTTGGCCAGAGTAGTTTTGGATGCCCCATACCTGGAAGTGTTCATGACCAAGTTGGGCACTTTGAGCAACCTGGTCTAGTGAAAGGTGTCCCTGTCCACAGCAGAGAGGTGGGAACTAGATGATCATTCCAGCCCGAACCACTCTATTATTCTATGATCAGAGACAAACTGATGAATTATAGGATGGGTGAGCAATGATGTGGACTGAAAACTGGCTGAACATCTGGATCCAGAGGACTTAATCAGTAGGATGAAGTTTATTGGAGGTCAGTAACCAGTGGTGTACCCTAGATGTCAATACTGGGTCAAATCCTGTTCAATACCTTCATTAATGATCTGGGTGATGGGACTGAGTGGGTCCACTTTTAGCAAGCTCACTGATGGCACAAAAGTTGAAAAAGTAGCTGACATACAAGACGGTCACGTTGCCATCCAGAGGGACCTCAACAGGCTGGAGAAGTGGAACGACATAAACATCAAGCAATTCAAAAGAAAACTTCAAAGTATTGCACCTGGGGAGGAACAATCCCAGGTACCAGCACATGCTAGAACCCACTGATTTGTAAAAGAGTTTTGCAGAAAAGACCATGGAGGTCCTGGTGGATACCAAGTTGAACGTGAGCCAGTCATGTAACCATACAGAAAAATGTGCAGCAAACATGGTTAATGGTGTCCTGGGCTACACTAGGAGATGTGTTGTCAGGGGATATGATTCCTCTGTGAAATCATCTTCATGAGGATTAAAACAGCAACAGAGATGTTTTGTTGTTGACTCAGTTTTGAGGAATTTGTTTTGATTGTGCATGTGACACCACTGAAGGTTTTTCAGTAAACTGAAGGAGGCAAAGGGAACACGAGTAGTTTTAACTACTGCAGCAGTATTACACAGAAGCTTAAGTAGGAACCCCACGTATCACTAGTTTCTGTTAATTTTAGGGTTTTGTTTTGTGTTGGATTCCAGCTGTCATGTTTCTGGTTTGTGAAGTTAACAGGTCCGGATCCTTTTCAGTCTACTCCTCTGCTTGTCAGATGCTGCACTTGAACACCTTTGCCCTGCGGAATCAACCCGCCCTCAGAGGAGGGTGGTGATACCTGTAGGCCTCCCCAGGTAAGGGATATGCATCCCCTCTACACTAGAGACTAACCCTCTCTCCTCTTCCTGTGGGCTGGGCTATCTCGCAACTTCAGATTATCACCCTGTAATTCCTCTCACTTCTTGCAGATGGTGAGCATCTCTCCTTCCCCTTTCCAATCAGCATTTGGCCATGCCACAGCACACATTGTTAGTTCTCTTTAATCTTTCCCTATAATTAAATGAAAAACCAATTTAAAAGGAGCTGTAATAAAATCTCTTCTCCTGAAATTAAATATAAAAATAGTTGCTTCTTTTTATGTATTGTAAGCGATTAATAGGGAATGGGGCCGTTTCAGTAAGGACTTCAAACAAATGTTCCTTCATGCAGTGGTGCCGTTGCTGCTGGGGAGGAAAGGATATGTTGTGCCTGCTGACACTGGGTTTTCTCTTTCATGGCCATTTCTCATACCTGCAAAGCAGTTTGTGGACTCTTTAAGCAGAGAAGTGGGGGGAGGAGGGAGAGAGGGTTGATAGGTCTACATTAGCTCATTAAAAACTAAAAAACCATTTCTATTTTACATAATTTAACATGGCAAACTATTAAAAAAAAATAAGGTGAAAACTGCAACCCCTAGGCATGCGTTTAAAACATCCTCATTTAGATGCTAATTTTGATTCCTAGTGTATGGCTGGTTAAAAAAAAAAAGCCATTAACAAAGGGGCAGATTACTTAAAAGGCATTATTAGGCAAATATGTATGAGTTTTCTGATACCAAGTGGCCCTTTTATGACTGAATACAGCTGCTAAGTAGAGTGACATGGAGATATTTGTTTTAAAAGGAAAGAAAAAACGACTGTATTTAAAAAAATACAAACCAAAAAACAATAATTATATAGAGTGTAAATCACACGGGTAAAAAAATATGCTTTAAAAGGCATGTAATACTTTCTCCATTAAATATTTAGCAAATGTGTGGCTCTGCAGGTGATGTATGTTGCCAGCTGAATTCTAGGATGTACCTAACATTTATGTAATAGTGAAACAAATGTTAAAATGTTGCTATTTAATTCTAATATATCCTGTTTTGTGTGTTAGTAAAATAGCATTGACAGAAGACTGAAATGAGGAAAATAACAGGCAACAGAGGAGGAAAGTGCATGCTTTCCAGCTGAGACTGAACTCATGACTGGCAAAAATCAGGTTATAATGACATTAAAATGAAAACTGTTCAGACAGAAAAGATATAAGTAAATGTACTGTGCTGTATAAATTAAATGAGTAATAGAGGATGGGCAGATGGTTGCTTAACTGCATCACAGTAAAAGAACAGTGAATAGGTCTTCACTGAGAGCTCTTTTTCTGAACCTGAATAAAATTTTCCTTAACAGAAGAAAGGCTAAGGGAATTTCTAACCCTGAGAAGAAGAAATGAACTTGAAAAGCAGACCTAATTTTGACTCTCTCTTGGTTGTCAGGATATTTGAATAATTTCTGTGTTCTCTGTAAATTATCCAGTTAAGAATCAGGAGCCTGAGCCAGAAAGAGCTGATCATTCCGATCTTTGCAGCCCCCTGCAGCCCCAGAAAAGGCGTTTCTGCTCTAGAGAGTCCATGGTGTTCACAAGCCCTTCTCTTGGCAAACAGAGGGCAGTTTGGATTTGTTTGATTAACATGTTTAGACTAGATAATAAAACATGGATTAGAAATGAAAGCAGCTCTGTCCCTTCCCCTCTCTCTCAAATCTTTCCTTTTACATGCAACATTAAAACTTGCTAAAGCAGATTCTCCTTACACCACAGTTCAAGGAGTTAGACCACTATAAAACTGGTGTAGAGAACTCAATTCACCAGCACACCTTGTTAGCTGAAGCAAGAGAGAGAGAAAATTAATTGTTTGTTATTATTATGGGATATTACATGAGCATATAAGAAGAACAGGATATCTGTCTTCGTGTGTTAGTTGAACTTTTATATTTCCCTGCATTAATAAAAATGTTGGAAGAAAAATATGAGGATTTAGCGACTCATGTTGCAATTCCTTAAAATGCACCAAGGCGATCAATATCAGTACAGCTACACACATCATCCTATTTAAATTGCTTTATTGTTGCCCAAGATCTTAAGTAAATAATTAAATGGAGACTGACCATGGACGTCTTATCTGAACTTAGTCCCAAAATACCTATATGACTCAAAACAACCATTTTATTGTTTTGTACTTGATATTTTTAGAGCTTAGCACCATCGGGTATCTCTGAATTATTACATGTGCTTACTTCTCTGTTCATTTCATTATTTTACAATAAAGCAAAATAAATTGATATTTCAAGAAAAGCAAAAGTAGACTGGCCTAAACAAAGGATAATTCATAATTATCCATCCCAATAATGCTGCTTTGAGTATTTGCTAAATGACATTGAAAAGAGGGTTAACAGCAAATGTAAAGCATCTTCCAAACACAACTGTAATGTGAAAGTGGAAATTATTTGGCAATATCCCATACAACTGAATCCTGGTATGAGGTGGAGTTGAGGTGAGGATGGAAGAGCTTATGCCACTGTTTTTAGTGCAGGTGTATATTAGTTTTCTGTTGCCAGTCAATTAATTGCCAGGTAGCTTGTTTTTTTGGCTATATTGTAAGTGATGGTGATTTGTTCCCAGAGAAGTTTATAGAAGAAATGTCTATTCTACCTTTCATAGGTGCTAATTATTCCAAGGTAATCAATTATAGTGCAGAGGAATCCTTATGAAACTAGGGATGTTCTGCTTCAGGTATTTATTAAACCCGAAAGAGCTATTTGAAGTGTACTGTTATGGAAGTAGAAAGACAGTGTGTTTTGTCTACCAAAATGAGTGAATGAATAGCCTCTATGCACTACTCCAGGCAAATGCAGGATGTGAGACTTGAAAAGTAAAAGATGGTAAGTGAATATAACCTGTGGAATATAGAACAAAAGTGAAAACCACAGTTTACTGAAGAAGAATTGGTGAAGTGTGTAATAGGTGAACAAACAAGATATCAAGAACTAAGCTGGGTGTGTGAAAAGAAGAGAGATTTAACTTTAAATGGAGGAAATTCTGACTTTGTTTTCTGTTGTGATGCCTAAAGAGAAATGAGAAAGGAGCTGTAACTCTTTCTTGTATTTCTGTGAAGCTACTTCTGACAACCCACTGTTTGGGAATGGGTAATCACTGTTTCAGACAGTCACACAATCACAATGTTGAGTGCAGATGAGGGTTTGATACTGCAATTTAAAGAAGGATGGCCATTTGGTAATTAAATATTCCATGCAAATTTCTTCAAGTCTTTGGTTTTAGAGCACTCTTCAGATAGGGACAGACTAAAATAAAATTAGGTAAGTTTGTGTTTGGTGTGAATCTTTAAAGAAAATCCTGAATTCACGACTGCTGCAGATGGGCATCTTATTTGGCCTCTACATTTTACCTGAGAGCTAGAGAAAAACATCACACATCAAATGAGAGATGCTAACTATATGATGTTTTAAGAATTCTGTGAAGGAGTCACAGTAGCATGTACTTGCCATCCTAGCCACCACCACTCATAATATTAGTTAAAATAGTTAAAATGGCAGATTGAAAAGGCATTGCTCTCTCTTTTTATTCCCCTTCGCCCCCCCCCCCCCCCCCCCCCCCCCCCCCCCCCCCCCGCCCCCCCATTACTCTTTGTTTTCACTGCCGCAGGACAATGGGAGGGTTCTGGGAAAAGCCAAGCATCAAGCTTATCTCTTACAGGTCCTTCTTTCCTAACAAGCGAATTGGATGTGGTTGTTGTGATTTCATGACCTGTAGCATGTAGTTTAGAAGGTGAGATGGGTATCTGGGGGTCGTTATTTTGTTTATCTTTTTCTTAGAGGTTTTTGTTTTGGAGTACTTTTTAAATAGATATTATTTTGCTATACGTTTTATTCAGCTAGGGTCTCTTTTATTTCCTGGTTGATGTGACATTACCAAACAAAACCCAGTCCTCTAGAGCATGGGGAAAAAAAGTATATTTTCTATGCTTGAGGTTTGAGTGATGAGGGTGAAAGAAGCAACAACTTGGCTGAGACACCACTAGATAAAGCTGAATTAAACAAGAAGAGTGAAACCTGAATTTTATCAAAGCTGCCATTTCTGGCATGTGTTTACTTCACCAGTTTACAATTAAATATTTAAAAATTCTGCTTCCTTTCAGACTGCAATTTTTATTTTTACTCTGAAACAAGGGGCAAGTCCTGGACAGGAGGTCATTAATTTTCCGTTCAGTCACCACCTCCTTAGAGCCACTAGAGTTAATAGGGCTGCATATTAATCAGGGCCTTGAGTCCTCTTTGTAGGAGAAAGGCAGGAAGGAGGGGGTCTCTGAATTTACTCCATTAACTTTAGGTGACAAATAAAGGCTGTTCTTCCCGCTGGGCTGTCACTTAGGATGCCTGGTTACAGCTGCACAGCTGATATGTTGTATTTTTATGTGATGGTAAAGATGAGCAGGGTTAAGGCAGGAGGCACTCCTCACAGGGCAGAGCTGAACACAATGAATATGTTCCTCACCCGGAACCAGTTTGAAAATGTCATTTATCTGCGTTGTGCAATAAACTGCTCTCACATGGGCATCTCAGAAGCACCTCTGTTCTTGAAACAAAGGATGTTTTTCAAGTGTGGATGATTTAGATTTCCAAACCCCTATAACAGTCACAGACATTCATCCACTGTCCTCCAAAGGTGAAAACAGCATTTAAAACTAAAGGATGAAAGTAAACTGTGCCACAGAGGCCTGTGACAGGACTGTGAGGGTCCTTGGAGATGTCCCTTGAGAGGCTGTTGCCATCACTTCCCCTGCCATGATGCACCAGTCCTATGTGGCTGCACGGTGAGCAGGAGCAAAGCAATAGTTTTTCCTTGGTTTGGTCCTTTTGAATTTGACTGACTCACCCACTGTCCTGATAAAGGCACATGTGCAAGTAGAAATGACAGGTGAAAGGCATGGTTTGGGAAATCGTGCCTGCAGAGAGCTGACTGCTACCTCCCCACATTTTCCTTGCTTCAGAGATCCAAATATTAAACTGGCTATTGAAGTGATGTCTTTCGTTTCTCATGTCAAAGGGTCTCACGTTTTTTCATTCTGGAGAGAATGAAAGCAATGGCACATAGCTGAGCTGGGGAATGTGCATGGTACTCCACCACTACTTTAAGAAAGCAGATAGTTAGTAACTACCCAAAATAAGGCTGCTGGCATAGATAGTCATAACACAAACAGCCCGATTGAAAAAGCTAATGATATTTTTAATTTTAAATACATGTATAATGCCACCCGCTTCAGTCCCAACTGCAGTGAGTGGTGCTACTTGTGCTGAGGTCAGGTAAAACTTAATTGGGACTACTCTTATAGGAGAGACAAACCCTTAATTAGGAAAAAGACAGACATCTTCATAGTGTCCTTACTTAAGTGCAAGACAAAATCCTTTTACATTACTGATTTATTTACATTTAATTCTTTTTCCTCAATAGTTACCTGAAGGGAAAGTTAAAATACTCTCACTTTGGAAACCGAAAGTCACATTGTTAATATATTAACAAAAGTATGATTTACGGTGCTACTAACAATAACATAATAATAAGAGCATTTCCCTGTTTTCTATTTTGCAACTTCTCAGAAATTTCTAAGATTTTCATTTTTTTAATGAAGATATAATTTTCAAATCAATTTTATGCAGAGTTAGGTACCTCTAATTTTTCTTACTGCTCCCTAAAATTGAAGAGAAAAGCATGTCAGCTTTCAGAGATGTAGTGGGATAAAAAGATACCATCTTCATCTTCTTTAATAGCTTTTCAAGATTGGCTGGCATGTTTTGACTGAACTGGAATGGGGCAACTTTTCTTCGTGCTGTGAAATCTCATTAAATGGGTTTCATTGTGATTGTTACATAGAATAAGTCTTCATATTTCTAATGATTTATTTGCCTGTGATACATTTCAAGTAGAAAACGAATGTTTCATATCAACAGAGGTTGAGGTTGTATTGCTTGAAAAATCCTGTATTGTTCTTAGATCCTCATGAGAATTTATCTATGTGCATTTTCATCCATATGCATTTGATTTGTTCTAATGTAACTAGGTAAATCTATATATCTAAAACATTGGTGGTTCCTAAATCCAAGCTCCCTAAGGTAACTTGAAATCCAGTTGACTCAAAGGATGAAGCAAGAGATATTTATTTAAGTACAATGAAACTGCTTTCATTTGTGTATTAGTTTACACTTTGCATTAGAGACTGTTTAAAATACATTTAACTGGAGTGTTCTTTCAATAAAGTTCACATTTCTTGTATTTGTGAGAATCAACCTTTTATTCCACCAAAAAATTATGTCCATTTTTTTTTAAATTTCTGCTTTCGGTTTATTTCCTGGGAATTTGCAACAATTTTTTTTTTTTTATAAAGGCAATGAAATGAGGTTCTTACTGGCATTGTTTCTTTCTCATCCCTGGATGATAAATTCAAGCAGGTAGAGGATGCTAACCTGTTAATAATACCTCTGGTTATTGCTACATAGATAGGCTGGTGGATGAAAAGGATTTGCAAATGGTGAGAGTTGAGCCAAAACTGAGACTGCCACTTGTCATGTTGACTGTTTCCATATGCTCTCCCATTTCTCTGCCTTTATCTAGTTGTTGTCTGCTGGCTTACTCTGCAAGATTTTTTGGACAGAGATGTTTTTACTGTTGAAATGGGAAGGATCTGGTTTTGTGGGAGCCTAGGCACCGCCTCAGTCCAAATGTATGGCAATAATGAAAAGAGTATAAAACTTTGACTAGGTTTTTTAGCATCAAAACAATGGAAAATGTGAATATTAATAATTCTAATTCAATAATGTTTATATTTAGGCAGTTTCAAAATCTGTTTTTACTGAATAGTTTTAGTTTTGCTCAGATACATGCTCCCAATTAAAGAGAAGGTCTCCTGCTGTTGGTAAAGCTTTGAAGCTTCTTTTTAAGTTAAATCTGTTACTTCTTTTTGAAATGATTTCTCATAATTAAGGCTGTGAGTGGCCATAATGTATCAGGACAATAGCTAATTCTGTTGTGCTTTAGAAAAGAGGGTACCTGAATTATCGATATTTTCTGGGTTTTTTCTTCTTTTCTCTTAAGTTTCCTATCTCCTTTCATTGGGAGTCCTCAATGAAAAAAAAATCAGTACTCTGAGCTGCTGGAGAGTTAACAGCCAGCAGTATTGTTTGAATGGCTCTATATTTAGTTGCAGATGGGTTTTGAATGTATTTCAGAGCTGGGGTTCAAGTGAATCCTTTTCCCGTGATCTCCCATAGATCCATGGCCTGAACTCTGCCATTGAATTCCTTTTCCACTGCTTTCAATGTTTTAATTTTGCTGAAACAGTCTGATATGTTAGCTGGACCTGATGGCAACATGCAGTCTGACCTAACAGGCATGAGACCATCAGGACCAGTTGTTGACTGTCTGTAAGTATAGATCAGATGAATTTCTAGAAACAGAAGTGGGTAGTAACTCTGATCCTGATGGGAACTGTATCTGGGTAGTCAGACTTTCAGTTCTGAGGCATGATAAAAACGTGATTTAAATAAGCTGCATTACCACCCACAATTGATTTATAAGGGGTGGAAAGGGACGTACATAAGAAGTTGGAAATGAACATGCGTGAGAAGTTTGCAATAGAAAGGTACTTCAGCAGTCAGGAGATGAAGTAGTTCAAGTGTCTTCCTGAGACATGTGAATCCCCTAAGGCAAATGTTTTTTGACCTGAAAACTTGCTTTCTGTGGCTGACTGACATGCCATGGAGTGAGCATTTCTCCAACCCACAAGGCAGAGTCACTGTTTGATAGAACAGGGAAAGAAAATATGGTGAGATATGGAAGTGATCAGGAATTAGAAAGGATATGTGTAGAATTTTAAGTATTTTTTTGTCTTAGTGAAAGGAAAAATTGGTACATGGTGGAGTGGGGCCAGTGAAGTCACAGGAGAGAAATATCAGTAAACTTTCTAAGCTCTTACCCCCATTTTATGCAAGTAAGATATCACTTTGATTCCTTGTTCATTTTTTTGGACAAAAAGTTATGAAAACTGACTTGACTGCAGTGAACAAAATCCCAATACCTTGGAGGAGGAAGTTCTTTCAAACACTAGGATCCCATGACATCAAGGGAAAGTAGCAGGAGCACAAAGAGGAGGGTTTGAGGCAGGTGCAATTGCTTCTCTGGGTATAGATGTGAGGGAGTACCAGTGACATGGCTACAGCCTCCTTAATCCCCTCTTCCCCTTGAATCTACACCCTAAAGGGTTAATAGCATCTTGTCTTTAATTTATAATGCTGAGAGAAAGACAGTAAGAGGATGAGGGAAATGTGCTTTAGTAGCTGACCAGTGTTTGCTCTTCAATTCCACCATTCAGTGGTGAACTTCACTGGAGGACCACAGGAAAAAAGCTAGAGGAGAGAGCAAAAGAGGGGAAGAAGAGACTTAAAGAAGAAAGAGAAATGATGGAAGAGGAGGAGGAGAAAAGCAAGTGGAAACAAGTCAGTAAGGAATGGTCAGAGGGGCTATTATGGTGTCTGTCCCAGCAGCAATGGGTCTGGGGGAAAAAGAGCACGATATTCTGTTAGGGCTTGATTCTGTTACAGACAGCACTTCACAAACAGCCTTTCAGCTTGGCTATATGAATGCCTAAAGCACTACTTTAACTTTACAGATCCACAAAATGTATAAATCCCAATCCAACAAAACATTTGCTCATATGTTCAGTTCTAATGGCATAAGCACTCCCAGCTGCTGTGACTAATCACATTCTAAGTGTCTGAGTTATCCCAAAAATGTGGAAAAGGATTTGATATTTATCAATGATATTTGTGTCATTTTTTTATTGAACAGTTTTGTGATTTAAAAATATATATGAATGGACTTTTCTAACACAAATTATTTTTTAATTGGGCAAACTAAAAGATTTTTCAAAAAATTATTTTGGAACAAAGTTTTCAACATTTTTTCTGGTTCTTGCCCAGTTCTTTCTCCTTCCTTTCCTACACTACTTATCCTATTGCAGTTTGGTGACTCTGGTATAAATTCATGAAATACTTTCAACCTCAGTAACTTTTTTTTAGAAAAGACTATAATGTTTTTTTAAAAATGAATTTAAGTTCTGAAAAAATGTTTAAGAATTGAATTTAAGGCAAAAAAGAGCATCTAATGGTGTGGAATAAAGTCAGCACAGGGAGATCAACAGAGGTGTGGCAGTTTATCTCCAGTGGATGCTAATAAAATGCTTCTGCTGCCCTGTACCAGTGGACAGACAGCATGTGGGACAAATAATTCATAGATATTGTAATTTAAAATGTTCTGGAGAGTTCTAAAATTCTTTTCAGTTCCATCTTCTACATTCCTGTGCCTTGTAAGGTCAGTATTTTTTAACTGTGTATTAGAAGTCTATCTTTGGAGGGTTAGGAGGGAATGAAAGCAGTAGCTGAGACATATTAAAGACCTTTAGAAGTACCTATTTTACAAGCATCAAATGTGTCAGTTTTAGGGTCTGAGATCATGGATAATAACCTTGGGCTAGAAATGGAGAGTCTTGTAGCAGTGGAAAATGTAAGCCTCTCTGTTTTAACTTCAAGGAGTCTCATGGTTCATAAGAAAACATACTCTTAAACCCTTTACAGACTTCAAGTTATTTGTGCTGAGCTTTGGGACAGTGTGATTCCTGTGATGAAACTCCTTGTTTGGAAAAGAGTACCATTTTTAATCGTGCCTATTCAATTCTCCCTAAAGGTTTGGATGGGACTGAGTAGTCCTGGACATAGATAGATTAGCAGGCAGAGTGAAGTAGAGACATGATTAATGCAGCTGCATTAAAAGATGCATGATAAATGCAATTTATCACATCACATATGTGCTCTATAATTTAATATTAAATAATAGAAGGAGCGTTGTTGCCAAACAATAGGAGTGTGGATTAGGGAGAGGGTGATTGAGGGGTTAGAGTTAGGAGTGATATATTCATTGATAAGAGTGTAAAGGATTATAATTGTAAAGGGGCTACTGGGTAATGCAGAGTAATCAAATATTGCTTCTTGTATTAAAGTGATTTATTGCTCTTTCCTGAAATTAAAGCTGCTCAAGGCATTTTATGCTTAGGAAACAATTTTTGGAAAGTACTTATCCAGTTTTAAGGAGTAAAATCATGTAGGGATGAATAACCCTACTCTACATATTTGTTCATACTCCTATTATGTCCCCCAATTTCACATGGGAAAGTAATAAAATAACAAGAGAATTACATTATAGTGCCTAAGCCTTTCCTCTACTTAAGTAATAAAATACTGGGACATGGATTTGTGGGATGTTACTGAAAATAGGTAGCAACTTCAAAGCTGTCATTTTTTGACCAGACAGTTACCTATCTGATATAAGAGAGCTGTATTTAATTGTCTCTTATGTAACTAGATGCAACTGTTTTACCTTGTTAGAAGAATAATTCAAACTCTGCTTTGGTGTTCTTTTGTTCATATTGTTAGACTTTCTAGTGAAAGCCAGGGCATATATTCCTGTTTTGATTAAGAGGTGAATGCTTTATTTAATTCAGAGTACAGCCTCCTGCCATTGTGTTGGGATCTTGAAAGCATAACATAATGATCTTTAGTAGCATTATAAAAGAATGATAATATGCCCTATTGCACCTTCCTTTTTATTGAGAAAACTTTCTTCTGCAGGGCAAACACCAAGTAGATGGAATCCCGCAGACTTCCTGGGCAAGGTCCGGTGGTTATTCTCCTCCCTTTAGGGCAGGGCACGGAGTCACCAGCTCTCAGACCACTAGTTCTGAAAAGCATCTCTCAGGCAGTTGTGCGCCAGCCCCTCTCCCTGTCACAGCCTGGGAGAGTAGCTTCTGTGATAGTCAGGATGCAGAAGTGTGGTGGCACAGGGCAGAGCAGGGCTGAGAGGGGGATGGGTTTTCTGAAAGAGAAATGCTGTCCACAGACAGCTGCTGGACAGCTCTGGTGTGAGGAGTCCAGTGCAGGAGGAAGAGAGTTTGGTAGAGTCTCATGGCAGGGAGTTTTCTCCTTCACGTGTTTTCTGTGTGGAAAACCTCAATGAAAATATAACACAGGTTGGGGCTTGTCTTGGAAGTAAAGGCAAAGACTTCACTTTGCAGCTTTTCAGAATATGATTCCCTTTTCTCTTACAGTTAATCTCCTTTGTCCACTGGAAAGCAGAGACTAGATGTTGCACCAGATGTATTGTTCTGTTGTTTTATCACTTCCAGACAATAATTTACTCTGAGATTTTTGTTGCTTTCTGAGACATGCAAACACCAGTAGGATGAGATTTTCATTTGGATACACAGGGAAAGACTCGTTTGATGCAAGAAGGGAGAGTTGCTTTGATTTTCACTGTTCACAGTGAATGATACAATATCTCAGGAAAGGAAATTTCCACTGTATGCTTTTGACATTTGCATAGGAATCCACAGGGTATTTTAGAATCCAGGCACTCAAAACTCCAAATGTGGCAGTTACAACCAAATTGGTAACAGGGAGAGCAGTAACAACCAAACACTGCAGAAAAATGTGGACTGTGCCTGAACCTGTACTTAGACTCTGATTTAGCCATAGCTGAGAGTCTTGGATATGCTCCTGCTCCTTGGGCTGGATCTTTATTGAGAAAAGTAAGTGTTGAGAAAATTTTAACCATGTAGGTTCCTATAGAAGGAGCCTAGTAAGGAATGCAAGTAAGTGAAAAAATCCCTTTGCAACACACTTCACAAAGTTTAAAGTGATGAAGAAAAGCCTTGGTAGCCTTGTTTTATCAGATTCAATGTTAGACTTCTCCAAGTTCTGCACCTTCTTTCATTTCCAGGGCTCTTATTCAGGATTTGGGTGCATGCCATCAGTTCTGGAGGGAGAAGAAACCTGGTCAGTCCCACAAAGTACTGTGATGTTCTTCTCCTAGGGAGCTGTCCTTATGCTCCCCTTTCTCTGAGCTGCTCTCTCAGCCTTGAGGCAAGATCTGGTCCCATCTGTCCTTCCTGATGCATGTATCTACTTCTTCAACCATGCCTTGGTAATCGCTCCTTTCGCCTTCTGTAAGAAAATCCATGTTTACAAAATGTTTATGGATGTAGGGAGACAGCTTGCAATGTATGTTTGGTCTTTTCATTACCTGTTGCTCAGAAATATTTATAGAATATTGTGGTATGACCAAGTTTGATTTAACATGAACCTGAGTCTTATTATTATCTTATTTTAAAAATAATATGTGTAGAATTGCCGTTGTACCAACCACAATACTCAAGTGGTACTGGATAAGCACAAGCAAGCACAGGCACAGTACATAAATGTAATGAACCTTAACAGGAACATCTTCAAAAACAGTATATCAGAATCCAGCTATTTTCTTAGGAAGGTTTTTGCATGATATTAACCTTTAATACACATCATCCTTTCTATAGGTTACAGCCAAGGAAGATTCCACAGGAGTGAAGAGGCAATGTTACTCCCTAGCACAGGTAATGCTCGTGCTTAAAGATTACTTAGAAATATATATTCAGTGCTTAGAAATAAGATCATTCTAACATTAGTATCTGAAATTATGACTCCATCTATTAAAATGCCTTTGAGGAGGTATGCCACCATTTCATATGACAATGCAGGAAAAAAATATTGCTACTTGATTTCAGGAAATGTTTAAAAAGACAATCAGAAATAATAAAAACCCCCACCATTTCTTTTGGTAATGCAGTATGATATAAAAGTTACAAATATCAACTTATTTCATTGAACATTTCAGGAAGTTATAGCTCAGCTGATAGTCTAGGGTGGAAAATAAATACAAAATATTAATTTAGAAAACCAGTCCATTTCAAAGAAATGGAAAATTATATAACTGTTATTTAATGGTATACTGAAACATTAGAATCTTCTTATTCACTGTTTACCTGGAAAAATTCTCCATTTCAGCTCTTGCTACAAATAAATGAAAAGAAGTTACCATTTGTCCTGTTTAGAGAACAATAAATATATTTGACAAATAAAGTATCGGTCTTTATTTGGATCAAATATGAGACAACAGAATTTGGAAGGCTTGGGAATGAAATTAAAATATATCATTTAAATAGCTTAATTGACTGAAAGTGTGAATAACAGATTGTAAGTATTTTCATAAATTCAGCAAATGTGCCATAAGTGGAATTTATCATTCAGTGAATTGATTTTCAAAAATCCTACCGAATTTGTTGTTTTCATTTTTTCTCTGAAAAAAACCCCAACAACTGAGTACCTGGGTACTCAATGCATATGTATACTGTGTTCTTTGGGGAACACAATATTTGTACAGTTATATACTTTATCAGAATGGAGCCTTTGAAGGTCCATCTATGTATCCAAGTGTGTCTTTATGTCTCTGCAGCTGCAGTCATCCACATATCGAACACAGTGAGGATCAAACTCTGCATGTCTGTCTTCAGTTGGCGATCCTCTCAGGTTTGACTGGTGGATTCAGAGAGTGGGATTCGGCCCCTGGTCAAAATACTGATTTGGCAATGACAACCCAGCCTTATTCCCAGGGTAAAGCTTCCTCTTCTGTTGCAGGCAGGGCTGAGCACTACATTTTCACTTCTGACTGCTAGTCATGAAGTCATGCATAACGTCACTAGAGGTTCTAGTTCAGATGCAAAGGTTAAATGGAAGGTCTATCCTTGCTTAAACCACAAAAGAAAATTGTTAGTCCTTGCTGAGTACTTAAGAAAGAGTGGCTTGTCATAAACACTCAAATCTCTTTAGCCACAAGATTCCTAGGATTGTTGTGAAAAGGCTGTGATGCAATGAAATAGTGGTAGCAAGTGACCAGTGAATAAAGGAACTGCTTTTACAGTGTTTTCTTATTGCTTCTGACAATTATATATGTTTCAATCATTAAATATATTCCATATGTCTTCAACCTCTTATATTGTACTTTTCCCATTAGCATTCCTGGTTGTATTATTGGCTATAGATTATATTTTATGCTTATGAAACACCTCACTGTTATTTTTTTCTTTTGATGATGAAAAAAGTAACATTTTAAAAAATTATATTGTTCAGATGCCTTTATTTGCAATTTATTTTCATTTTTATAAAAAACTTTCCATTGAGACCTTTTAGATTTTTACTCTCTTTATAGATTCGATATAGATACTATTGTATGAGCTTTCTCATGAAGTGAAGGTATGTTCTTCTTTACCAGACAGATCTAATGTCAGTTAAAAAAATATTTCACTCAACAGCTTAAAAAAATATCTTTCTTACAGAAATAATTCACCAGACAAAATTTTAATTAGCAACACAAATTGTAATGAATTCCAAATTACAGAAGTCTGTTAAGTCGCAGAAAGATGTGGCTACAATATTAACAAGACAATGAAAACTGTCAAGTGTTTTGTAATAGGACTGTTTGTGTTTATGTGTGAGGCAGAGGGAAATCGAGCCCTCTCCTTACGTGCAAATAGTAAGCTAAATCAATCCTGTTATTTTTATTTTAAAGCATGGAAATCACAGCTTCAGATGTCAGAAATGCTAACATGATATGCCAATCCAGCACTTGCAGCCCTAGAAAGATACTTTTTGCAGTTGTTAATCTCAATCTTGATATATCGGAACATTGTTATCTAATGTTTTTTTCAGAGTCGTCCACAGTTAAATACAACATGCAATTTATTGGAAGCTTAGCTTAGCTGTGCTTAAGGAAACATGCATTTCTTAGCTTCTGTACTATGGTCACATTTTCATTTAGAAACTCAAATTGGAAGGAATTTAAATGTTATGCTTAGGTATCATAAATAGAAAGCTTCTTCAAGGCATGGTCATACAAATACTGAATCTGTGAACAAGAGAGAAGACAATAAGAAGAAACATTTAATATATTGTACATTACTTCTTTTTAAAGTTTTTATTCCAATTCCAAGTAAAATTTACTTTTGAAGTGCTCTCTTTACTTTGGCTTCAAAGGTGCTTGTCAGATTCTGACTGTGCTCTCAGAAATGCTTTTTAAAGTTTTTCTAATAAAATGTAAAGGAGAAACTTCTTGGGACAAATGCAACCCTGGGAAAAAAGAAATTATTAAATCAAACAACAGATTTCTGCACACTGAAAAGGTATTGACACACCTACTAAATTATGCCTCGCTATTTTTTCATAAATTTCTGTTGTTTGGAGATCAAGCTTTGTATGATATGTGCATGGCTTTCAGGTACTCTTTTCTTTACATACCTGTTTCCTAAATTCTAGATATCTGCCCAAGACAGAATGGGCCCCTGCTCTTCACTTCCCTGGAGGCTAAAACATTTTGGTGTTTGGGTCATTACCAGAGGCCCAAAGGGAGAGATGAGGCCTTCTGCAGGGAGTTGTCCTGAGCAGTCTGTGCCAAGAATGACAAACACCTTGAGGGTAGGCTAAGAGAACTCCAGGCAAGGTTGCAGTATATACCTTTGACCAACCCTTATAAAGAGGACCAAGGAGTCTGAATAGTATTAGAAGGAAGTGTAGCTTTTGCCAGCTTTGTTTTGGCAGAACCTCAGCACTTCTCTCTGAATTAACATCACTGAGCTTTTGTCACTGAGGTGGACTGCTGGCAAACCCTGTATCACAAATAACTGTGCTTCCACCCACCCTGGAGTTCCCAGTGTTTGTCACAGAGGTTACTGGTTAGTTCTGTAGCAGTTCCTGAATTACTTCTGCTATTTCTTTTCACAGAAATGCGCCAAGAAATAGAATCCTTTACTCGTCAGGTTTATCATCTGAAACCGCCCCCAAATATTTACCATAATGCTGTAGTATCCAAACACTTTAAATAATTTAGTTATAGCTTAGATGGAATACATGAAGTTGTATTTATAGCTCAAAAATGTCTAAAGATGACTTGTGCATGATTAATATTATGCAGGAAAAGATGTTTGGAAACTTCTGAGCCAGATGTGTGTCACACATCTGTGCTTGAAAGGGGTCATCTAGAACACAGCAAAGCTGTTGAGAGGAATTTTCATTTGAATACAGACAACTTCTTTTAGTTGTTCTCTTCTGCATGTCATGCTGCTTTGAGAAGTCAAACAAATATAAAAGATATGAGGGTTTTCAGCATCTGTAGCATCACCTTACCTCTAAGCTCTGTGGAAATTCTCTCTGCAACTCTGGTTTTCAGGGAATTTGGTTTTTGTACATCTCAACAATTTTGTCTGAAAGAGGAGGGAATTATATCAGAAGAAAATTTTTTTGTATTTTTAGATCCTAAGCTCAGGAGAAAGCAGGAACTCAGGAATACAGATCACCAGGGTTTTGTGTTTAGTCTATCTAGCCCATGGTTTTACAGATCCTATTTTCTGTATGGAAATTTGATTTAAATGGTAATCCCTTCAGAACCTAATGCAACAATAGAACAATGATAGGCTGTTTGTTTATGGGCAGCCATGCTCAGTGAAATACAGAACTAGAAGGGGAGCTAAGAGTAATCCCTCCCATACTTAAATGACTCCATGTTCCTGATATATTGTGCATGATGCAGATGGGAGAGAAGGAGTGGACCTCAAGGGATTTATTTATCCTTCAGAATTTGGTGTGATTCCCTTTAGCATCAGTGGAGCCTGTTTTTGCAGAGGAAAGAGTTGACTTCATTTGTAATTAAAAGGACTGGTTTATTACTAAAATATAAAATATAAGGTTGGACTGAAAAATAAATTATAAAAGAAATAAGTCTAGGTATGTGCAATGCATTATCTGAAGGCTTGCCTGTGCCTTAAATATAGACTTCCTTCTATAGATGCAAATATTGTATGTGCTGAAGATGAAATAAAACCTAGAGGATCCTGTTAGGATCCTGTTATACTAACAGAAGGGATGTCCCCGTCATATAGTCATTCATTCTTCCCTTCATCTATTCACTCATTTCTAACAACGGCTGTTTCTGACAATTCTGTTAGCTGTTGGACTTTGAGGCAGACAGAACCTTGGGATGAATGTTCTATTAGACTTTTATTTTCCAGTCATTGAGGTAGATAACTGACAGGATAAAAATATTTTCTGGCAGTTTATTTTTCCAACTTTTTTCTTAAATCCTTTAAGCAATGCTGTAAGTGTGTCAGCTACAAACCTGATAGGCTGGAGGGGCATCTATTGTATGAGGAAATGGTATTTGCAAGTCTTAAGTGGTGCTTGACACCATGGTAAGAACAGTTTATCTTTGACTTCTGCTATGAAAAATGGTCCTTGTTATATGAGTGACTATACAAACAGGCTAACATGGTTTTGTCAAGCTGCAGAAAGGTGCTATTTTTTTTTTGCAGATGCTGTCTGCTTTTAAATTAGCCATTTAATGAAAGACTGTTAGCAACAAACCTTGACGGTGTATTAAGCATTCACAACCACCTAGATTTACAGTTTAAATGAAGTGACTATGTCACTCACAAAAAGACCCTTAGTTTAGAAGAGCAGTTTTTTCACTGTCTTTCATAAAACACGGTGCTGTTAATAAAATGCCTTCAGTCTGCAATGTAGGTCTTTAGGCATAATAGTAACAGAGAGACAGTTCTCTAAATTTATTTTCTAGATGGATGGATGATTTCTCTTTTAAAGGCAGCATTGAAATGGTCACCGTGTAAGGAAAAAAGAAGTAGCAAAACACAGCCCCCCTTTCTGAAGGATTATCTGCCCAGGTCAAAACACAAACAATGCCAAAGTGCAAGGGCTTTGTTATGCAAGAGGCCTATTGGCCATTTCAGACCAGCCCTCTGTGTCACCGAACCGAGTTGATGACAGATGGTTAGAGTGTCCTTGCGAATTTTTCACCTTAACGTGACAGGCTATATGGAAATGTCCTGTGATCACAGGGGATCCTCCAAATGTCCCTTGGTAATCAACACAAAAGGGAATAATTTTTAATTTGAAGCCTGAAGCAGTTTTAAAGATTTGTCTTTATGTAGAAAGTCTTTATACTATTTTGCAAGAACTATAAACAATGGATGAATACAATAGATTTCACATTGTATTTATAATAATTAACCTTTATTTGCTTAGTGAAGAAAGACAGTTTATAACATAATTCCACAATGGAAGTAAAACTCTTAAAAAATTTCAAGAAAAGGAAGCAAGTGATCAAACGGAAACCTGGAACACTTTGTAATCTGTATTCAGGGAATATATCCTAGTCCCATTTGCAACCTCAACAATTTTTGATCAAGCATTTTTATATTATGTTACCTGTATTCAAAAGATAGAATTCTTCAATGTTGCACTACTTTTCTTTTCAAAAGGAAAACATCGTCTGTGAATCCAGGGACAAACAGGGTCAGCTTAATTTATGCTCAACATTAGTGGGAATACTTGACAGATGAGTTTCAGTCCTTTATCAACTTTACAGCTGCTCAGGGCTAGAGCAACCATACCTAGTGGAGACTGAAACAGAGACTCAGCCTCTACCAAGGGAATCGAAATAATCAGGCAACCTCTCCACCCACAAGCAAAATCTCTGGATCTCCAACCAGATCCTGTTTTGTGTGCTATTAGCCTTGTTCTTCCTCTACTCTCATCCCTTATCCTTACAAATCCAATATTTTGAAGAAGTGCAAGTGTTTGGTGGGAACTGTGATGGGGACCCTGAGGAAGGCTGAGTACCACCATCTCACCAGAAACTCAGATTTGGAAAAAGAGCAGCTAGTCTCTATGGTAAACTGGACTAAAGAGGGTGAAACTGGGCCATGGTAAGGGCTGGGCTGAGGGGTTAGTTACTGGATACCATTATCTCTATCCTCAGAACTTTGCCTAAAGCAGGAATGGGTATCAGAGGCTCTGATGGCCTTCAGCATTTCCCTTTTGGCTGGTGGAATAGGCATTGAGACACTATGCTGATAAGGATCAGAATACAAATACAGGTATTTCATACCCTGCTTTGACCTCTGGCTTGGACTCCAACTTAGCCACTTTTGGAGACTGATGCAGTGTGTTCTTTTTTTAACTTGCAGCTGCTTCAGGGAGCCCCAGTTATGTTTGGACAAAGGTCTTGAAGATTTTTTTGAAAAAAAGCTTCTATTTCTAAGTGGAAAGTGTCATAATGATTGTATTGTGTAATCCAGTTTAAATGTTAGGCTTTGTAGAGTACCTTGAGCTCAAGTTTTCATTTTGCTTTACTTTGTACTTAAGCTACCCTAATTATTGATATAAAGGTGGTCTAAGAAAAGACTAGAACTTTTCTGGGTGAACTGGAAAGTTTTGGTGCTGTGTTGGTGGCTGAACTGAACGAACCTCATACACTCAAGTTATTCCTCCTGATTTTTTAAGTTGCAGTATGTTTCAGCTTTGAAATTAATGAGAGCTTGTAGTCCTCAGTGACTTTGTCATCTGTGCCTTTAGGTGCTCAACTGCTTTATGTGCTACTTGGTTTTGACAGTTTTAGCCTCCAAAATGGTTTTAGACATTTATATAACTCTCTTAAGACCTTATACCTATGCATAGATAAATATGGCTTTATAGTCTACAGATGCAGGTGGTTTAGATTCAGTAGCAAATCAATTCTGGGAATTTCAGGTAACATATTTTATCAGGTTTTATATCCAGGAATGGTATCTGTTCAGAAATATAGTGTATGAAGGAATGGTGCTTATTTATTTATTTATTTATTTATTTATTTATTTATTTATTTATTTATTTATTTAGGGGGGAAAAGTTAGTTTTGACATTTTTTCCAACCTAGATTTTAATGAGAAAAAGTTTGCTGTCATTTCTTCATTGTCAGCATCAGGTACTGTAATTCGCTCATGTAATAGATTGTGGCCCAAAGGTATATTGCCAACCTACAGAGTGATTTCATAACAAAAGAATCAATAGCTCATTATTTTTGGACTCAGATAGTTTGCATGTTACTTTAGAGATTTCATGACATTTAGGAGATTATTTGCAAATTAAAACAATCTTTGGATCAATCCATTAAATTGTCAGTTAATCTTCTTAAATTACACTTTTTTTAAGCTCCATGTAAAAAGAATATTAATTTTCTTCCCTCCCACCCCCCTAAAAACATGAGGTGGAAGTTTGAACTGGTTATCTGACCGGATGATGTTAGCTTCTGAGTAGTTGTTCTATTACATCTCTCTGTGGAGTACCAACAGCATAACAGTGGTAGGTATTAAAACTCATCTTCTAAATTTATTGGTCTGATTATTCAAACACACAATGCTGCAAGTGGACACAAAGAACTGAGCTTGAATTAGCTTCTTCCTCCAAATTCTTTTTCAGAGATATCCAATGCAGAAAAACAAGTTCATAAGGCATCAAAAGAAAAGCTGTGACTTTTGAGTTAAACTATACAAAACTAAATTCTTAAACATAGTTTTTTGTATTTAGTTATTTCTAAACAAAGGCTACCTTCTCCAGCACATCCCTCCTCCTCCTACTGTGCTCTGTGGGCTGCCTGGCTTGAAGGTTAGGGATTCAAATTTATGATGGGCCTCCAGTTAGGTAGTGACTAAAGCTTCCCTGTGCGCAAGGAGTTTTCTGTGCTTGTGCCAACCTCCCCTGAAGCCACTTTTCCATGATAACGTCATCTCTTCTTCTCAAATATACCTGTAGCTATACTCCCAGGATGTTTGCTTCCTGGGCAGGCTCGTCTCTGTAGGGAACCAAATAGCTGCAAAAGAGTTGCATCTATTTTTCTGGTTGCTGTATTGCCACTTAATTTGTCAGCAAAGGAATTGTTCTGTGTACTTGGTCCTCACCGCTGCTGTCCCAATCCCTTTACATCTCCATCTGAGTGCCTGCTCTGACAGCTGGATGCTGTAGCAGCCTCCTGTGATGCCCAGAGATCTTCCCCAGCCCTCTTGGCAGCACAGTTCCTACTTCCAGACCTCTGTCCTTCCAGTGAAGAGAGCAGGGAAATTTTCTCCTGATGAGGTTACTTGGTTTATTAGTCTGCAGATTTTGTGGCAACATATAAACCAGGGGAATACAGACAGCTTTATTTGCTCATATTTCTGTTATTCCAACATCTTTGGGCAATAGCTGGGGAAATAAACTGAAGAACAAGCGCTGGAAGGATTTCAGCCCAGATATCCCTCTTGTTTTAGATCACCACCACTATAAGTTTCACTGGTCTGAATTTCCATGGAAATCAAATTTAGAACCAGTAAGTGAACTTTTTTTCCAGCAGAAACCAGTTTTGGAATGTGCATACGGCTATATTCCTGCTGCAGGTTTTCTGCCTGATTGAACTGGAAAACAGGCAGTGCATCCTGGTTAGACTAACTGCAACCATCCAGTGTTCACCTGACTAGAAATTACAGAATGCTTTTAGCTGGTACAGAATTGATCCACTGAGAAAAAAATAATGGCCCACGTGTGCCGATAAATAATGACAAAAATAAGCCAGAAAATGTCCCAATAATACATGAATTCTTTGAACAGAATAAAAAGTTACAGTTTCTTAGTATTGTTGTAAGACTGTTTTGTCTTGGCTCCACGTGCTTTACCATTTATTTATGAATCTATTTTGCTAGAAACAGTCATCTAATCATGAGAGACCAGAGATGAAATCCTGTGTATGTGTATGGTAAAAGATTTCATCTTTCTTTACCAACATGCTCAATCAGTTTGATCCCTCAGAAAGTTTTTCACACACTTGCTGAATTTTCTATCAGTATGCTAAAGCTTGCTCTCTTCAAGCACTGAAACTGCTCAAATGCACTGTTATGTCCTAGATAACTTCTGACCACCTATTTTAGAAATGCAAATCAGATTTAGTTCACAAGGATGCTCAATCCCACAAAAGCACTAAAAAGACAATCTTCTATCTCTTGATAATGCCCTAATGCAAATAATTATGACACACAATAACACAAGCAAGATTTCTGGACAAAAGCTGACATTTTGTCCTCCTAGATCTGAGTGACTTGAAAAGGCATCATTGTGCTACTCTTTGAATGTACCTTATTGAATTGGTGTGCTGGGGTCTGTGTTTATTCTGTGTTTATTCCACTAAATTTCCAGTATTTGAAACTATCACATTCTTTTAAGAAGACTTTCTGTTTGAAATAATTTCTAATGTATTCAGAGTTGAGAGAGTTGGAAACATCTTAAAATGGGTTTGTGATATGCACACGAGGGAATACAAATATGAGTTCTCCTGTTAATGTTATTTATTATTTGTAGTGTGGCAGCACTGGTGATTCACTGATGTGCTAGCAGGTGTATAAACACAGAAATGAAGCATACTGAAGAATCTGTAATTCTCGTTCCTCCCTTGTTGATCCCAGTATGACTTGCTGGAATGACAGTTTGCTAGATGGAATCAATAACTGAAAGGTTGTTTTTTTAAAATTGAAGGCCTGTAGCTTTTCTGAAGGTACTAAATATCTTAATTTCTGTTTCAACTCTCAATCTGTTAACTTTTAAGGGAGAGGGGGAACGGGTCTCAAAATTAGATTTTTAAAGCATGAGATTTGATGGTCCTGAATATTAATATAGAGGGACTAATCTTCTGAACTGTCCTATGCTTGGGACTTCTCTGAAGCTGCTCTCTTATGTGACAGACATGAATTTGTCTGGCATCAACTGGACAACAGAAGAGCTAAAAGCATGAGCCCTTCAGCATGGGATGAAGTTTGGGAGCAAAGCTTTTAGGAAGCTTCAGTCTCCTATGGCCTGGGATGATCAACACAACAGTTGTAAGACTTTAAGTGGAGGCTTATTCTGGTGCCTGCTCAGGTAGTTTTTTCCTTGTTTCAACTTGCTACTTCCTCTGTGCTGCTCTGGAGGTGAAGGCAGAAAAGGAACCAGTCTGACAATGGCTCTAACAGCATGCGCTTGTCACCATCTCTTCTAACTTTAGACATGGAAAAACCTGTTTTTTAACTCAAAGATGGTGTGATTTTCATCCTTGCATGAAGACTGAATGGCAATGCAGAAAAAGGAAGAGGGTTCTTTGTCATAGAATCATAGAATGGTTTGGGTTGGAAAGGATCCCTAAAGATCATCTAGTCCAACTTCCTGCTATGTACATCCACAACTTCTCTGGGCAACCTCATTATCATGTGTCTCAACATTATCATAATAAAAAATTCTTCCTTATGTCCAGTGTAAATCTAACCTCTTTCACTTTAAAACTGTTGTCCGTTGTCCTGTCAGGTCTTGGCAAAAGGTCTGTCTCCATAATAGGACCCTTTATTTATTGAAAGGTCACAGTAAGGTCTCTTCAGAACCTTTTCTTCTCCAAGCTGAACAACCCAAACTCTCTCAGCCTCGCTTCATGGGAAAGGTGTTTCATCCCTCTGACCACACCTGTGGGCCTCCTCTGGACCTGCTACAACAGGTCCATGTCTTCCTCATGCTGTTTTTCTCAGAGCTGGACACAGCACTCCAGGTAGGGTGTCATCAGAGTGGAAGAGAGGAGCAGAATCACCTCCCTTGACCTGCTGGCCATGCTGCTTTTGATGCAGCCCAGAATATGGTTGGCTTTCTGGGCTGCAAGTGCTCTTTTCCAGCTCATGTCTAGTTTTTAATCCACCAGGATCCCCAAGTCCTCAGCAGTGCTTTCAATAATTTCAAACTGTAGACTGTATTGGTGCTAAGGATTGCCCCAACCTAGGTGCAGGACCTTGCACTTGGATTTGTTATACTTCATGAGGTTTATATCAGGAAAATCCAGCTGTCAGTGAGCTGTGATTGTTTGGCAATATAGCTGATGAACCGAGTTCATTATAGCCTGCCAGGATTTCTGCTATTCCTTTTTTTCACTTATTATTTCTCAGTAAAATTTCTCTTACCAAAGCCCAGGTGATCTCAGTGGCAGAGTGGCTGTGGAAGCAAATTTGTGCCTGATGCTCAAAGGATGTAAGCAGAAAAGTATTGCATGTATATTCTTCCACAGGGAGCACAGAAGAAAAGTCTGCCCAGGTTGAACTCTCCCTCACAACTAGCAACTTGTATTTGTATTTTAAATTGAAATGAAGGACATTTATTCCTAGACCTTCTTTTACCAGAGAAAATAGCAGAGTAATGTAATCTTTTTTAGAGAGAGGTGGGAAAATTGACAGGATACCTACCTCAACAGTAAACCTTGATGCTTTGATAATCCTCAGATGAAAGTATTTCCTTTTCTCCTGCTGCTCCTTTGCTGCTTGCTGCTGATACATCCATGTAATAGGATGTAGGATGCCATGGTATCCTGAAAGAAGTGTGGGCTTCCAAAAGCTACCTTGCTTTGAATGCAGCATTGTGTCCCTTCTTTCTTCACCCACTGGATGTTTGTGATAAATTGGGTGCATCTTATCTGTGACTTGCTTACATAATGATGTTGGTCTTTACTATCCCATTGCTGCTCTCTCTAGAAAGAGAAAGACTGAGCTTAGGTTTTAGATCTTTTGTAATTACAAGAAAACATGCAACTATGTTCTTCTCACAAGATTCTCAAAGATTCTCCATTAGATCCTTTTCACTATTTTAAGAAGAAAGTGTTTGGAAATGTCTATGCTTTTTTATTTTATCTTTCTTATCGCTCTGATACTTTAGGAATGCATATTGTGCAATTGTGTTGGATGCATGATTAATGTCATCCCAACCTGCCTAGAAAGATAATGATCTTAGTGAGTATTTTCTCCAAGTGATGCATGGAATTCCCATTAATGTTAATGTGAGTTGGACAGACCCACCCAGTGAGTGAAGACAAGGCTGAAGATGTGATGGTTGTGCCAGGGCTTATTTCTTTCATGGCAGGCAGGCAGATTTCTAAGTGGCAGGCAGGTTTATTTGAATTTAACAGAAAGCTATGCTAAAAAATTCCAGCTCTGTATGATATGCAGATATATTGCCATAAAATGTTATGCCCAAATCTTACAGCTGTAGCTGATTGTACTATAGAAATAGGCTTTTATTAAATACATTCCACTAAATAGTTTCCATAAGTCCAGCATGATGGCTGTAACTCAACAAAGGATTTTGAAAATTGGCATAAGCTGAAAATGAGGAAAGATGAAATTCAAAACATATCCCAAAATTATTCTTTCTGAAGGAAGCAGTGAGGATGAATTGAACACCAAAGGCAACATTGAGAAGGCCCTGAATATACATTCCTTCCGTATTTTCTTCTGCCAGCAAGAATCTAGTATGAACGTGTGTGCAACTTGGTGTGTGCAGCTGAGGTCTAATGTTTGCACTTTCAATATCTGGCACAAATTTTCTACAAGTAAAGGGGCAGGTTTTGTCATTCTGACATCTACTGTCCACGAGCTTTGTTACCAATAAGATGATTGTTTACGTTGATCAGATAAAGGAAAACACACAGATTTGAGCAATTCTGGAGAATCTCACAGTTTATGACATTAAAATGGGCATACCATTTTATGGTTATCTATTTTGCTGATATGTTGTTGAACTCTTGGTCAGCATTCTGTCGTGAATGGATGAAAGACTTGACAGGTTCTGTAAGTTATTTTTAAAAGCCAGCAATGCCATCTTTTATATTAAGATATTTTGTTGTATTTAGAAATCTTAAAAAATGCTTTGATTTTGATTAGTTTTACACTAATCATAGAATCACAGAATATTTTGGGTTAAAAGGGATCTTTAAAGGTAATCTAGTCTAATCCTCCTGCAATGAGATGCCCTTCAAGTTAGAAAAGCGAAAATTATCTGCTAAAATGGTCTTTTAAAATTGTTCTGGTAAAGAGGACAGAAACTCTGGTGCCTTGAATACATTCTCACACAAGATCGCATTATGGAAAATCCTTCCAGGACCATGGCAGGTTAGATCAGCATTTAGGAGAAACATCTGCCAACTGAGAAATATTTTGTCATCACCATTCTTATACGTGGTGCATGTTGAATTCTGCTGGTCAAAGCTGTTGGAGAATTAAGATTTTTTAATATAGAGCTCCAGGCCCTGAAATTGGATGCAATTGTGCTTTTGCAGACCTTGCAGTGAGGGCTGAAGGAGTTCACTGAAGTTGACAGGATTCTGCAGTTATTCTTTCCTCAGTAGACAGAGAGGAGCCAGGGTGGGGGCTTGGGCGCCAGACCATGAATGTCCATAGTATTTGGTTAGTAGCACTTGTCCTTGGCACAATTCAGGCTTGTGCCAAATAGCATTTTTTGAGACAAAATGTTGGTATGTTCTGGAGAATAACACCAGTGAGGGGTTGCTCTCAATAGGCAGGTTGGATTAGACCACATCGTTTTGGGAAGGAAGAAAGAGAATCTAGCCAGATGGCTGTGAGCCATTGTGACATTTGCCTTTAGGGTTCCCTAGTCTGTTTTATTTATCCGGGTAGACATCACCTATAAAGCCTCATATGTTTGTAGCAGTGGGATGCCTGTTAGTAACTAAGACAAAAATATCCTTATTCCTTTGAAGCTTTTACATGCATTGACCCAAATCACTCAATTTTTCAAGGACTTTGTAAAAAACATCCAACATATGAATTAAATCAATTTGATATCTCATCTCTCAAGTGTTCAACTGAGAGTCTGTCTGCTAATCCTGGTTACTCTCTTTCCCAGGGCACCTTGGAGACACACAGGAGCTTGCTCCAGGCTAAACTAATTATTCTAGTGATGGTGGCAGCTGCATGATCCCAGCTGTCTTCTTTTCTGGCCACATGATAGCGGTAGGGCTCCAAGAAAACGGGCCACAGGCTCCATGTATTAATTGAGTAGTGGGGACCCACTCCTGACTGCACTTGTTCTGTGAGTCAACCCCTGAACACACAGAGTATGGTGCATGGGAGTCCAAGCATAAGTTCCAGAAAGCATTTATGATTAGGTCTGCATTTATGATTAGGTCTACCTGCATTATGTCTGTTGATATTTGCAGAGAGAGAGGTGGACCATTCAGCCAGTAAAGCTGTGTGCCATTGCTGTACAATATGACCTTGAATACTGAACAAATGTCCTTTTGTTCCTTTTGAGCTTAGTAAATCAAAAACAGAAGATAGAATCATAGAATAGTTTATGTTGAAAGGGACCTTTAAAGACCATCTAGTCCAAGCCCTCTGGAGTGCTCAGGGATGTCCTTAACTAGATCGGATTACTCAGAGATCCATCCAATCTGATATTGAATGTTTCCAGGGATGTGAGATTTACCTCCTCTCTGAACAACCCATGCCAGTGTTTTACCACCCTTATTGCAAACAATTTCTTCCTTATATGTAATCTAATCTGAATTCGCCCTCTTTTAGTTTAAAATCATTACCCTTTGTCCTATCACAACAGTCTCTGCCAAAAGTTTTGTCCCCATCCTTCTTATGTGCCCCCTTCAGGTACTGAAAGGTCGCAGTAAGATCACCCCAGAGCTTTCTTTTCTCCAGACTGAACAACACCAACTCTCCCAGCCTTCCCCCTTAGGAGAGGTGCTCCAGCCCTTTGATCATCTTTATGGGCCTTCTCTGGACTCGCTCCAGCAGGTTCATATCTTTCCTGCACTGAGGACCCCAGAGCTGGATGCAGCACTCCAGATGGGGTCTTGTCAGAGTGGAGTAGAGGGGTAAAATCACCTCCCTCAGTCTGCTGGCCACACTTCTTTTGATGCAGCCCAGGGTAGGATTGGCCTTCTGGGCTGTGAGCGCACATCACTAGCTCATGCCTTTCATCCACCAGCACCCCCAAGTCCTTCTCCACAGGACTGCTCACAATCTTTTCATCCCTCTGCTTGTATTGATATCAGGGGCTTGCCCTGACCAAGGTGCTGGACCTTGCACTTGGCCTTGTAGAACTTCATGAGGTTCCCTTGGGCCCAGTTCTCAAGCTAGTCCAAATCCCTCTGGATGTCATCCTGTCCTTCAGGTATGTCAACAGCACAACTCAGCCAGGTGTGGTATGCAAACTTCCTGAGGGTGCCCTTGATCCCTGTGTCTGTGTCATTGACAATGACATTAAATAGCACTGGTCCCAATATGGTCCCCAGAGGGGCACCACTTGTCAGCTGGACTTTGAGTCATTGACTGCTGTGGGTGCAGTCATCCAACCAATTTCTCAAACTCGTGACCCATGAAATTCATGTCTCTCCAATTTAGAGAGAAGGACGGTGTGGGGAACTTAGAGCTAGGTCCAGATAAATAGCATCTATAGCCCTTCCCTTGTCTGCTGCTGTAATCACTCCATCACAGAAGGCCACTACGTTGGTCAGGCAGAACTTGAACTTTGTGAAGTTGAGCTGGCTGTCTCAAACAACCTCCCTGTTCTCCATGTGCCTTAGCAGAACTTCTAGGAGGATCTGTTCCATGATCTTCCCAGGCACAGAGGTGATGCTGAAAGGTCCTCCTTTCCACCCTTTTTAAAAATGGTTGCAATGTTTCCCTTCTTCCAGTCAAATGTTTGACTATAGCGTGTCTGGGTCCTTCAGTTTTTCCTGTGTGATCTGTCATTTGGACCAGAGATATGAAGATTTGGTCCTGAAAGAGTTAATTCACAGAACTTCCTAATTTAATAGATGTCTAAGAACCTCATTCCAATGATTCTTAGCTATTGCCTAACCCTGTTGATGCCCTGGGCACCTTGGCATGAGACAGCAGTCAGAGAATTCCTAGTGACCTTCATTTCCGTTGCTTGGCATGATACCTTTCAAGCAGGGCACCTGAAAACACCAAACTAACTGATCATTGCCAAAACCACAGCAAGATTCACAAACCATGGGTGTGTTTTTCTGATTTTCTTGGCAAGCCCTGATTTAATAAAATATTTCATAATGTCTTTATCAGTTTCGGTCACAAACAAAACCCAGTGACCCATCTCAAATGCTCAACAGCCCAGTGCATGAAACACTCATGCGTAATATACAGGCTCATTTTCTTCTCCTGCTTACTTTAGTACGCAGATTTGAAGCTATATCTTACCCTCCCAACAGAAAATCTTCTACCAGATCAAGAATTCACTAGCTATCACACAGTAGCATGCTCTAAGATTAATCCCTCATCCCTTCTTGGTGAAGCTAATCTACTTAATATAAAATACTTAAAATATTCATAGTAAATATTCAGACTCTCTAACTTAATGGCTATTACTGTTGTCTGGAAGACTGTGTTTCTAGTCACTGCCCTAATGAATAAACATCTGAGATTTACAGATAGTGGACAATGCCAAAGAGAAAGTACTCCTTTCATGCTAGGGTGCATTATCTGTGTTTATTTAGCTAAGTAATTATTACAGGGGCAAATTTTGACTGGAGAGACCCCTGTGTTTGGGAAGAAATTATACTTGCAGTGCAGAGTTACCATAATGATAGCATTCTATACAAAAATAAAAAAGAGCCTAAGACATTCTTTAACTCAGTCTCAGTATTGTTGTAGCCTACAGGAAAGATCTTGAACTGAAATTACAAAGTTAGACTGACAGTGGTGCTTTTGGATGATTGCTCCTATTCATCAGACTTCCAGACCTTAGTGAAATCAGGATGAAGAGCATTACATTGTTTTTTTCTGTAGTGTAGGCTTAGAAAAAAAATGTTGTCCTATTCATTTATTATCAAATCTGAACAATTTGCTTTTGAAATGTTAAGAGTTACCCCAGATGAACTCTCTTTTTAGGCAGTAACTGTTTCAGACTGCCTTTTATGGGACTCTAAAAGCAATACAGAGAATGAGAGATAGATGGGAAAATATTCATTAATCCATTAATTTAAACTTCATCTTCAAGTCATTATGCTAAAAAACCCCCAAGATTCTGGTACATTGGACTTTTTTCTTTACTCAGGATTCTGGTACATTGGACTTTTTTCTTTTCTCCTACGACCCACTTAGAAATCCAGAAGTCATAAAGTTTTGCCTTGTCACAAGCTATAAGTTATGGTGGCACAGCAATATTTTTTACTGTCCAGATAAAAAAGGAAATTACTAACTCCATCCTTGCCTGGTGATGCAGTTAGCTGCCTGAGGTCTCAGTGGTTTCACTTCATTTAACATGAGGAAGTATAAAACTGACATATAAAAATTCCCTTGAGCAATCATTCATAATTGTAAAAAAAAAAACTTTTTGTAAGGTTTTGTGATCTATCCACACTTTGATTTTTATGCAGAGAGCATCTCTTTTTTTATAAACAAAAAGTTCTTTCATATTTGTTACATAGTTTTCCATCTTAGTACTCCTTTGTTTTTATTTTGATAATGTATTTAAATTCATCATCTATGCCCATTCCTTGTAGCCTCTGAGATGGGTATATGTTGAGATTTTGAGAATCATCTGCCTTCTTCAGGTATTGCTGGTGTTTCTAACATTGGTAATGATGCTTTCTTGATTTTTTCATTAAAATCATTCAGATATTTCAGCAAAGCTACTTTTGCTGTTATTTTATTAATCTAGTCTCCCAAATTCAATGAGAGAGAAGATTATGGGGCTCTTGAAAACGAATTCTTGTGAATAGACCACATGGATTTCCAATGTGTTATTAGGCAGTTTACAAACCAAATACATTTTGAATATTTAAATTCTCCAAATAGGTTATATTTACAGGAAATGTTGGTCACATCATGGTGGTTAGACTTCATGTGTATAAGGCATTTGGAGTGATTGAAAACATATTAAGGCAAATGTGCAAATACTAATGTTTTGCAGGAAGTGCTGAAGCCAGGATCAGTATTCTCCGCGTAATCCTGAATGTGTAAGATCTGCATGACATCAGTGCCATGAAGGAGAATGGGGGCATTCTTGTTGAAAAGAAAATGGGCTGTTTTGCAGAGCTCAAACTCTTTTTTCTTCTAACTAGCTACCAGGGAGTTTATATTATTGTTACCAATCATTTA
The DNA here is from genome assembly GCF_003945595.2 of Pipra filicauda. Classification (NCBI taxonomy): domain Eukaryota; kingdom Metazoa; phylum Chordata; class Aves; order Passeriformes; family Pipridae; genus Pipra; species Pipra filicauda. Next base: position 637,794 of record NW_024103862.1, on the reverse strand, counting down.
GTCAAGGTAAAACAGTGATGAGAGTGACCAAATATCAAAGAACAATTGAAACAAGTGTGCTCGCACATGCATTAGATGGGGGAATCAGTTAGGAAGATTTGGGTTTCAAGATTTTGTGAGGAAGCTATAAATAAAGACATGTTCTAAATAGAGCTCGTTAAAAAAAAAAACAAACACCCTGAGAATGGTCTGTTACTTGTTTATAATGAGGAATTAGAACAACCAACACATAGCCTTTTCAGAAAAACTGTGTATGCATTTTGAAAGTTTATGCCATTGCAGCAATAAGAAATCACCAAAATCTCTGCTTTTAAGTAGGAAAAAAAATTTCTCCCTTCATGGTTGTAAAGAACAAGCTGGAAAATGGGATCCCAGAAGGCTTAAGATAGAAAAGTGAGTCATGAGGCATAAAAAAGTTAAAAATGTAGCTCTATTGATTTTTATAGCAACCTCAGCTCTTTGATGTCTGCCTGAAAATCTATGAAGAGTTGTCACAGAGAGACCTTGCTGATGGCATCCAGTGCCTCTGAGCTCCTAAATTTGGCGGGAAGAGTCTCTGAATTCCGTGTCACAGTAGCAGGTTGGTTCATCTCATCCTTTTCTCTCTCCATGGAAGAAAAGGACCTGAGTGACTGAACATAGCATATGTCACTGTTAACATTTAGGATATGATAGACTGTATGTCTTTTTAATTTTCTAGAAGTTAAATGTTGGTTACTCAGGCAATCAGTGGAAGACAAAGGAATCTGCCCCAGATAATTCCACTCATCTGCCCCAGACACCTGACTTAGACTGGGATGAATTACCCTTGAAAACTGGCCACCCTTCCTCACTGACTGTTACTGGAATTGGAACAACTAGGTCAGGCAAGCTGTATCTCTTTTAGGTGCTTCATATCAGGTGAGAGCCCTTATTACAGGCCATTAAGGTTTATCCACCAGCAATCACTGTATAAGGAAATTCCTCATGTGAACTCTGTGAAGCTATTGAAGCACAGTGTCACCGCTTTACTATCTAAGGACAAGTCCCTGTGCTGGCATATGGGACATTGAGGGTATCAAAGTTTTGTTCCACAAGAACAAAACTGTATCCTTTTCCCTGTTCAGAAACAAAATATGATTTTCAGGTTGAGTCTTCCAATAAATCCTAGGTTGTCAGGCTGAAGTAGGTATCAACTAGGAAGCTGCCAGCCCACAAGGTGAAAGGGATCACACTACAAGTAAATGAAAGCAAAATCTTGCAATGAGAGGTGCCAGGCAATCCTGGGGTGGGATGCTTGTCAGCTCTACCCACAGATAACAAATATAAAAAACACACAAAAGGCTTACTAACATTGATTATCTGGTTTGGGTATTTGAATGGGTAGCTTGCAAATTTTATGTAAGTTATAGGAACCACAATGTGTATAAAATCTCTACATACATTGTTGCAAGAATGATATGATATCCAGAGATAATATTTATTGAAGTACCATATATTTTCTCAGGAGGCTCTTTTGTCTCAGAGGATGATAAAATACTCAGGATCTTACAGATGGTTCCCATTGAGAGAAGCAATTGATAATTGAGTACATTTATTTTTCAAGGACAATCAAAGCTATGTTTTCCTGAATTGGTAGGCACCAAGGAGAAAGAGAAAATCTTTTTGCTTATACCTATAAGCCCCATTCACACTGGGTTTGCTTTTTCCTTAAGCTTTGTTTCAAGTGCTGGTTCTAGCTGTAACCTTGGCATTTCTAACCCAGTCATGAGAGTGCTGGGGGTGTGTGACAGCTTGTGACTCCTGCTGCTATTTCTGTAGCAGTAATCAGACCTCTCTGTGTTATGGATGTAGGAAATATCTTTTATGCCTGTAAATCCTTAGTGCTTGCAGTGACCACAAAGATGGGAACTGGATGGGTTCCACATCTACTGGCACTGACATTCTTGCAAATATTTTCAGGTCTGTGATTTCACTGTCCTTATACACATATATACACACACTTTGCATTTGCCTGAATTGAAATATTTGAGAAAATGACTCTCTAAAGTTTTTCCATATGCCTATATGCTTTCCCGATGGTAAAGACTAAGAATTCACTCCTGTTGTATAAACCGAAAAAGTTTTCACTAAGTAAACTGTATTTTAAAATTGGATTAAAGATAAAATGATCAGTGGTGGAACATAGCTGCCAGATTCTTCCTGTCAGCTAGAGATTATATGGTATAGACTGATGGGCACTGGGCCCTAGGAGTCTGGGTCCTGCCTGTTTCATTAAGCTGGCTGTCAGCTATTAGCATGCAGAATATTAGAAGCACCATACCTGTCAAAGAGGAAAAAAGAACCTCCATACAGCTATATCACTGTAATCCATTCATCAGTTTATTGAACTGAAGCTTAATAGGGGGTTTCTCAAATGCATGTGATGCCCCATGCTGTTAAGAGTTTTGTATTTTGATCTCAGATTATGCTGAGAGCTTTGTGCTAGCTCCGTTCTGGTTATGTATCTGAAGTTGTTCAAAGGTAAGTTATTTCTTCCAGAGTGGAGTGCAATTTGTACTTACCATGTTTCCCCAGAGACAACTATTTCATGCTTTGGGGAGCGGCAGGTGGATAGAAATTCATCCTTCCATTTTGTTGAGTGTGCCAGCAGAGGTGCTCCCTGCCCTCCTGTGGTTCTCCTGCTGTTGGCTTTCAAATCTGAGCCTTGGCCACTTTGTGTCTGGCCACAGTGCAGTGAAATCTGGCTACAGCAAAGCTGAGGAATGAGGCCAAGATGCAGATTAGGCAGGTTCCGCTTGATGACAGGCTGGTGTACACGCTTTACAGAGGTGAGATGGTTTATGATAAGAAAAGTTTAAATCTGAGAATTAAATGAAATGTGCAAGGACAAAGATATACTTGGTATCTTTCTGTAAGCTTCAGTGCCATTCAACTACCAAACACCCCTCTCCAGCCCCACTCCATCTCTGTCCTTTGTGAGCTGTTGGCTGAAGATCCTAGAGCTCTTGAGAAGTCCTGGCAGAGGTTAAAACTGCTTGAATGCCTGGGCAGGTTTCTGTGTGGAAATCTGGAAGGTTGGCAAGGAACAGTTTTGTGGATCTTCTCTTTGTTCACTCTATTTAATGACTGAGAACACAGTAGCACCATAAACACATAGAGGTCGTACAAAACTATCTTTACATAGCCTCAGAGTTCAAATTTCTCATCTTCTGCGTCCATGGTTTACATCTGTGGTTCTTACCCTCTGTGTCTGGGTGCTTGGACAGTGCTCTGTCACTTCTGAGAGACAGGAAATGTAATCATCACCCTTGAACCACAATACATAGTTGGCAGCTCTCATTCAGCCCTTAGTGCATTAGAAAACATGACATTTACTCAGAAATCTTAGAATGCATGAAGTTGGATCTTACACATTCTACCAAATAATATAGGCCTGATTTTAGTGGATGACTTTTCATGTTTTGTTCAAAAATTCTTCAGTGTCCTTTCCAATACTGACTTAAAAGTATTTTTATTTAAGATTACCTTACTAACGAAAAAGCAAAAACTACTAATAAAACCAGAGAGCTATCATGGGGGAGGTCCTTTTAGATCATTCTAGTAAAATATAGATTAGACATTTCCTTCAGGTTCTTGAAATTGAAATATTTATTTGTAAATGGTGGAGCTATAAGCCCTTGGTAAGATTTTTGTCAGTCTAAAAGCTTGAGCCTTATTTTGTGCTATAAATTGCAAGTTTGCTAGGATACAAATCTTGACTTTTGTGTTACTAGTCTACATTCTATACACTTTATTTACTATGTCAACAAGTTTTTCAATCATAACTTATTTTTCTCATGTAGTTTTATTCCCAATAATTTCGAGATATGTATATTTAAGGATATACAGAGTTTATATACACATGGTTCTACAACCAGGAAGCTGGATTTTCTGCATGTTTGTTAAAATCTGTCACTTTTCTTAGTAATGATTGAGAATTCTTTAACCTTCCTGCACAGAAAACATCACTTGAGCAAGAAACTATCTGAAAACCTGGTACATGATTGGGTGAAACTTGAATCTCTCCAAAAAATGTCCTCCAAAATTTCCTCAAGATGTCTGGTTGGAACGCTCTAATGAAAATAGTCAGATTTGGCATTTGTGATATCTTACCTTTGTGAGATATCAAGGAGAGACACTGAGACACAGTTTTATCAAAGCAAAGATTGCATCTACATAAAGGTTTTTTAGAGGAAAGTTTCCTTTCATCTTTATTTTGAAACTCTTTATTTTCCAGGTTATGATGTTTCATGAAAAGTATCTGAGATGCTGTGATAATATGACAACAGTAGTCCAATGTTCTGGAAAACTAGCAAAAGCAAAGAAGCAAAAATCAAAGCCCAATTGTTAAGAGCATTTCCACATTTTTGTTCTACAGTATAGACACTAAGTTTTATCAAAAGGAAAAAGAATGTCCATGTTGTTAAAATATGGATTAAATAGACCAAAGTTCTCCCACAGACCAATGTATGTGTTTGGAAACTAACCTACTAAACTTTAAAAAACTCCTATATATTGAGCTATTTAGAGGAATAGGACTTGTTTTACTTGTACTTGGCCGTACACGTCAGGTAATAGGTAAGAGCAAAACTAAATATTGGAGTTTGGACTGTCTGTGAGGTGACTGCATTGAGGACAATGAGTCAGCTGCTAGGGCCTTTTACTATCAGTCTTCTTCTTCTCCACATGCTTAAAAATGACATCCAGAATGAGTTGTTTCATCACGTTTCCAGGGATGGAGGTGAGGCTGACTGACCTCTAGTTTCCTGGGTCCACCTTCTTGCTGTTTGTGAAGACTGGAGTAATACTGGCTTTCCTCCAGTCCTTACGCACCTCTCCTGTTCTCCACAACCTTTCAGATATGATGGAGAGTGGCTTAACAATAGCATCTGCCAGCTCCTTCAGCACTAGTGGCTGCATCCCATTGGAGCCCATGAATTTGAGGGTGTCACGTTTGCCTAAATGATCTCTAACCCAATTCTCCTCAACCAAGGGAGGAGGCAAGACTTTCTCTCTTTCCTTCAGTGTCTGAGATTCCTGAGGGCTGGCCTTGAAGTTAGCTCTCCTGATGTTCAGAGTTGTAATCCTACTTATTGCCCTGCTTCCTCCCTAAACTCTGCCATCTAATGGTCACTGCAACCAAGGCTGTCCCCAGACTTCACATTCCCAACCAGTCCTTCTTTGTTTGATAGTACAAGGTCCAGCAGGATACCTCTCCTCACTGGATCCTTCACCACCTATGTAAAAAAGTTACCTGATTTAGTGCAGCTCCCTAAAAACTAACTCTGCAGGAATCTTCTAGGCTGTGTGTGCTGAGCTCTGTTTCTACTTTCCATTAGATACCAAGGTGGTTGAAGTTCCCCATGAGAACCGGGGTCTGTGACTGGGAGATATCCACCTCATTTCTAGATTCAGAAATCACATTTAGGTTCAGCTAGACTGGAAAATTTTTAGATTTCCCCATATTTAATATAAGTATTTCTGTGTAATTTTAGGTACCTTGGCCTTCATCAGCATTTTTATCTATGTACATGTCTCTCCTAAAGATTTCTCTGTTTCAAAGCAAGAAAGAGTAAATCACTGCAAGGGTATCTCTATGACAATTGCACACTAAGTCTACAAATTGAAAATGTGTTTAAGAAGAAAAGTAACCTGAACATGAGTTTCTCTGCAGAAGGATTTTTTATTACTCTTAATGTCCAAAGGCAGCACTTCACATTATGAACTAATGGCCTGTGAAATGTCATTTAAAAATAAAAGATGTGTTTGAGCCAGAGGAATAACAACATCTTTGACTGTCCTATGTTTTTTTCCCAATGTTTTGAAAGTAATTTATTTTTTCTTCTTCTTTTTTTTTTTTTTTTTATTGAAAATTACTTGATCTCAGGCTAAAGAAGAACAGACTTAATTACAGATCATAGCTTTTTTGTCTCAATTTACACAATTTTGACAACAGTGCTTTAGATGCAGGGACACTAGCACAGCTTAATTGAAATTCTGATGATGTTTTTGCACTAATTGATACCCATGTTGGCAGACTGAGCTCAGCGACCCAGGAATGAATGGACAGGAAGAATGAGACTATCAGCTTAGCCTTGCAGGTGGTCTTTCCTGATCAAGATTAAAGAACATTGGCAGGGCACTGCAGGAGAGCTAGCACTGCTGATACCCTATGCTATTCTCATTTTGTATTTAAGCACAGGATTTCAGTGTTCAGGCTGAGATTTTCAGTCTGACTCCATTTGCAGTAGTAATAATAATAATATTGAAAAAAGACTGAGAAATTACTTGATCACACTGTGTAAGGAGGTTGGCAAGGAGAAAATGCCAGGTACAAAAGAGGCTTTTAATCTTGTAGAAAAAAGGAGAGGTGAGAACTAATGATTTAGCTTGGATTTAACATGAATTCAGATTAGTATGAGATACGGATTAATAATGGGGTAAAAGTAGGGTGTTAATAAGCTCTGGAACAAACTTCCAAGGATATGTTAGATTCCACATCCTTCAAAGTCGTCAGATAGCTGTCTAGCACAGGGTCTTGGGCTCAGCACAAATAAAAATGCCAGGATATAACACGATCTACAATATACATGAGATCAGACTAGTCAGTTCTGTCCCTTAAAGGCTACTAATCCTGTTAATTCTTACTTCTTACATAGAGTTTTCATCAAAGAATTTAAGAAAGCAGATCAGTATTAGTATTACCATTGTACAGATATGGGGACTGTATCTCAGGGGTGTTAAATCACTTGTCAGAAGACATTTAAGAAGCCAATGGCAGAAAGAGTAGTACACAGACTGTTTGTCAAATTCTGCCTTATCAACTAAACACAGTGATCTTGCAAAAAAACCTTCACAGATACAGTTAATTTCATTTTATATTTAAAAACAATTGAGGGGAATAATATTTGGCAATTGAAAACAAAAAATGACAGAACATTAGATTAGATTAGCATAATGATCTCTCAGTGTCTCTAGGATGCACACAGGACTCTCTTAAGAGTAAGTTAGCAGGTGAAGAAGTATAGCTTAAACCTTATTTCAATTACTTCAGAAGCTTCCTTATGGAAAGCCATTTTTGAAGGCATTCTTATCCCATTTGGCAAATGTTTGCATGAGGAACTTCTATTTATTTTTTAAATTAAAGAGTATAACAATAAGTGGCCTAGGTTTAGGGCAGCGACTGCAGCAGTTTTCCTTGATAGGGAGAGGCTTTGTTGGAACTGTGGGGCTGAGAAAGCTGACAGGGCACTTAATCTGGCTTCATGATAATTGAAAATGAGATGGCCTATTGGCCTGAGATGTGCATTTGGTTTTTAGGGAGCTGCACTAAATCAGATTTTAAGGTGGAACTTATAAATGACTTTAGTACATCTGTGCCAGACTACTTCTTACTGCTTTTCATTTCATAAGGTTGACCAAGTACTAGTATAAACTTCGTCTCAAAAGTCGGTGAATTTCTATTGATAACGAACTATGCAAGAATGACAGAAAGCAGAAGGGGACAAGCTAATAAAAAATACATAAGCATTTTGAAATGTTACAATATTGTTTATATTAAATTCAATATCTCTATTGCACATCCTAAACAACTGCCAACATTTTGTGTGTGACAGGCTGTGCCAACATTTAAATTCAGATGCTCCAAATCTTGGGAGGAGAAGGAAAAAAAGGCATTTTAAATGAATAGATAGTACAGTCCTTCCTCCACAACACAGTGGAATGTTCTCTGGTTACTAAATGTGATCAGCTAGCAGTTCTGAATGCCCTATCACATTCATCACTGATGTTTATTAATATTAAATTTCTAGGGTAATAAATCCAGGTTACTGTAAAATGATATTGTTCGCATGAACTAAGGTTCATTGACCTAGAATTAGGTTTAAGAATAAGCTCTTTCCCTAGGACTGAGTGTCTTGCATACATGTAGGCTGATGTACATTTTCACAAAGGTGCATCGGTATAAATTTGAATTTAAATCTCTCTACTGTACCTGCTGATCATAGATAGCTGCATTCTTTTAAAAACAATTAAATCCCATTGTTATCAATTGTCTACAGCTTGAAGAGCTCACAGTAAGACATGGCACTTTCAAAGCTGAGCAGATACTACTTATGCTTAGTTTGCTTTTTCTGGTTGTTTGGGAATGGTCACAGTGCAAGGTTTGGTTTGTTCATGGCTCTGCACAAATCAGAAGAAGGGTGAGTTTAAGATACCATTGGAAGTCACTGGCAGAGGAAACTGGGAGCTGGAATCCTTCCCATAGGGTCTATGGGAGGCAGAATGAAATTAGAGCTTTTAGTTCTAGTACAGCTTTGTTTGAAGAATCAGATCATTCATCTGAAGGGCTGGTCAGTTGGGCATTTGCCCATAATAAAAAAGAGAGGATGAGACGAAGAAGGAAGTTCTAGAGGAATATAGTCAGGGTTTGGGAAGTTTCTCATGTGTCGTGTTCTGTAGTTTGTATGCTACAGATAAGCTTATCAGGTAGCACAATAGCAATATGATTAAGTCATGTGAATATTTAATTACAATTAGAATGAATTCATTTTAGTTTTCATATAAAAAAATGAGGCTACCTTTTTTTTTAATGTGTGTCGGTTCTGTTTTTGTTTAAATTTAGAAGGTGTAAGAACATGCAAATGCAGCAGCACAATCATATCATCATTTTGACTCAAAAGTCAATGGCCCTCAGAGAACCATACAGCAGCTCATGCATCAATAGGATGCAGAACAGGAATGTAAAGCATGCTGGTGGGATATTACACATGCTGAGCCTGATTCTCCTCTCATGTACGCTGCTAAACCACTGGAGTAACAGTGCTGAAATCAACACTGTTATGCTGGTGCATGTGAAGTAAGAGTCAGGCTTTCCATGTGTCAAAATCTTTGATCATCTCTGTCTGGGAAGGAGAGCCATCTTAAATGCTTTGGAAGCTGCATTCACCTAAAATGCTCAGCTGCATCAACACATTTTAAAAATGATATATTCTTGTGTTCTTTGAAGCACTTAGTCAGCTAAATAATTTGAAATACATTATTACAGAGGCAGTCACTGTCACTGCCAGAGCAAATGTTCCTTTAGAACGTCCATTATGAACCTTGTTTTGAGTATTTTACATAGTAATTCAACCATTTTAATTTGCTTTGGACCGAGACACAGCAGTTTGCAGTCTTGGTAAATTCCCACTAAGAAGGCATGAAAGTCTGTTTGGCTTTGTTTGTTTCTTTTCTTTCATTCTTAAATTTAAAAAATGAGATTAATTTTTTTTCTCTTCTTATTTTGAATATTAGATAGAGGTTAAAACTATTAACACTATAATTCTACAAATAATTAAAAAAATTGATCTGTCATATCTTAATCTACTATTTTCCCTGTCTAGAAAACTACAACACCTCGTTATCTACAAGTCACCCCCAATATTCTATTCTCAGTTTTGACTTTCAAGACAAACAGCTAAAACTTGATTTGTACCTTAAGTCAGCATATGCAATCCTTCCTATCCTTCTGATCACATGGCGGAATTCAACCATTCCCTTTTTACAGATTTTACAAAAGTCGAGAGGGTGTAGTTTTATAAATATGGTGACACCTAGACATGAAAAGCTTGTTCCACAGATGAGAAAACAAAGCCCTAAAAGATTATTATGAGAATGAAATAATGCCCATTGTTTGTGTGAAGGATGGAGGACTTTTTCATATATCAGTTTTTCAGTGGGGGTTTCTTGAGAAAGTTAAAGTTTTTTTAAGAGGCACAATTTATTGCATGAAGTGCACAGAGGCATCAAGAAAAGACCTATTTATGATATCAGTGAAGAATGTTGTAGTTTCTTCTCACATTTTAAGTGGAATAAAAAGATTTATGTACATTGTATAGTAAGTTAGGCCTCTCCTCAGATTTATATTATGATCATTTTTTAAACCCAGAAAAAGGTCTGTAGAAAGCTCCTGATTATGGAAGAGACTGAAAACTGTCACACTTTTTCTGTGTGCGTTTTCTTTTTGAATCATGCTTGTGATATATTTGGAATGTTTATTATCTACATGTTAAAATTGTGCTGGTTTTACAACTCACTTTTCTGGTTCACCAGCAATCTTTCTCTCTTGTGTGGTAACACGTACAATTACCCACTCACGAGAATTGCTGCCTGGGCTGATGGGCTTCTGAGGACTTCCACATATTCCTGACTGATGTTATTGAATAGCAGTACATTGGTTAAGGCTTCTCTTCAAAAGCTGTAGTCTCATCTAGGGTCATGGTGATACCACCTGCCCTGGTCCCCAAGTACTAGAGGGAGAGCTAAAGCTGAACAGCTGGTAGAGGTATCCCCTTACCTTGGGTGTCATTTAGCATAGATGCTGGAGTTCTTAGCTGTGGTATGGTCTTTGGTATTTTTCTTGATGTGCGTATTATGATTGTTTGATATTTTGTATTAAACATACTTCATATTGTGAAAAATGTTTCAGCCTGAAAAAGTTTTGCTAGATTTTAAGTACATGGGTTGAAGTTTTCCCTAATGGGTATTTGCTTCAGCAGATTTCTTTCCTTTTATTCTGTCTTTCTCTTGAAGTTCCTTTCAAAAATGTTCTGGTTATTTTCAGTAAGCAGGTTTGAAAAGCAGCAGAAATACCCTTTTAACCCTACACAGGAAAACAAAGGAAATTTCTGGTACATTTCTCTTTGAAGAGCTCAAGCATCCCTCTGCTTTGGAGCAAGGCATTTAGTAGAAAGGAGCTTTCTGTGCTCTGTTTTGTGGCTGTGCCTCTTGCCAACCTTGTATTTGGCCTATTCTTGTTCCTTTGGAAAACTGCAGTTTACACTGCATAGCTGGTGGAGAAAACTTGGATTTCGTCAGCAATGTGGCTAATGAGGAGCCTGAGGCTCCTTTTGAGGGGTTTACTACCAGTTACAGCTTTTACTCCCACTACACAGTGGTTTGGGTTAGGAGAAGGGATGGAGTGCCTTTCTTACAAAGACAGGCTGAGAGAGTTGGGGTTTTTTATACTGGAGAAGAGAAGATTCCAGAGAGACTTTATTGTGGCCTTTTACTACATAGAGGCGATTCGTAAAAAAAAGGAGAGTGACTTTTACATGAGCAGATATTGATAGGACAAGCTGAAAGAGGAGCTACTTAGATTAAATGTTAGAAAGAAATTCTTTAATGTGAAGGTGGTGAGGCACCTTTAGAATTGCTTGTTTGACTAATACTCCTGTGGACAATTCTTTTGATGTATTTTTAAAAAAATTATTTTTGCTTTGGAGCTCTGCATATGAGCATCAGTATTTAGTTATTTGTCTTCTCTGACTCATTTTTAGATCACTTTATAAGATGAAAAAAAATATTACTTTTTACCATGTCAGGGTTTGGGTACCTTCATTATAATTGCTAATACACTGTTGTACCATGTGACTGTTAATAAAATTTGGCTTAATGTTTACAGAAAGACCTTTACTGAATTAAGCCTATGGACTGAATCCTTACCTTAGAAACTATCTTTCCAACAAAATCCACACAACTGTCTTTTTTTTTTTTAATTTTTCACCAAACAGTTTCAAATTTATCCTGAAGTGATTTCAGAGAACATCGTTTGTCTTGTTTGGAGACTAAAATATTTAGGAAAGATCATTCTATTCTGTTATGCATATTTCATCTACATGAGATACTGAGATTCATTCAGCAGCTAAAGATCACAGGCATAAGCTCCTCTAGTGTTCTGTTTCTTTCTACTTTAATTTCTCTGAGATTGTTCTTCGATTAGCTGTTAAAAGTAAAGAAGTATTAAGTATCAAATGTTGGGAGCCAAAGTTTTGCTATTTAGAGTTCTGTGAACCTAGTGTACTCTGCCCCAGGGTGATTCCTCTAGGTACAGACTGAATTAAGTCAGAAAAAAAAAGAGCAGTTAGGTATGTGTATTTTGTTTGTAAATTGTGTGACTGTATATGTATATACGTACACATAAAAGAACTTTTCCATAGAATAGTCACTTACCTTTTCTTAGCTAATACTATGCATCCAAAGTATTTCTTTGATTGTGACCTTTAAAATAATTTTTTCAATTTGCTGTTTAGCAGCTGACTTTAACATATTTCAAATACAGCTATTTAATATAGCCCATTACAATTTTCCAACCTCATCATAATCTATTTTTCTAACAGGGTCACCTTTAATATATGATGAGATGAATGTATCTTATTAACATCTATTCTTTTTATAAGGATGTCTGATTGAAGGCTGAAATTTTTTTTTAGCCATAAGATTTTAAAAAAGAATCATACACAACTTTGAAAAATTCGAAAACGGGTTATTCTTAGATAAAAGTATATTCTCTTCTGCCAGTTTTCTTCTGTCTTGAATAATATTTTGTAATCTTCTACTGACAACTGACTCTAAAAGATGTCTAATCTGTCCTTAGACATGGCATATAGCTGCAGTTTGGTATAATATCTGTTTCTGCTGCAAAAGGCATTTATAATACTTTCTACATAATTTAAATGTACTGTGTGGTTTCCTCATTTTGGGGGAGAAAAAAAGAAGGCAATTCAGAGCTCCACTGCTGAGGGCTGTCTTAATCTTCTTCCATTGTTTTATTTACATAAATTTATGAAATCCCAACAGAATTATATTTGTTTGTGTGTAGTGTTGCTACTTTGATATGAAGAGGAAGTAGTGGCTCTGCCCCTCATATACAAATTTGTCAAAATGTTTATTCAGTTTCAAGCTCATTTGTTTAATCTTTTAGACAACAATAGCAATACAGAAAGCTGATCAACAGGACTTTTGTTTCGATCAAACTCTAAAAGTATGGATTTTTATTTTTTTTTAGTCTGCAAGAAGGTTTATTTCTGGTCTGCTCTGACAGAAGGGTGATAGGTTTCTATCTCTTAGTCTAATTAATACCTTTAATCTTTTTTAATGGTTAAACAGTCTCCCTTTAGTTTCAAGGCAGAGAAGAGATAAAGGCACATAAGGCTGAAGGTTAATCCCTGTATTTTATTTCTTAATTTCTGCTATAGGGATTCCCTTCCCATCATTTCTGTTTACTTTTAAGCACTCTTCAGTTGCTGCAAGAAAGAGACAACAAAAAGTTTGATTAGGGATATCACTCAAGATTAGGCAGACATTAAACTTTTTGGAATTTAAAAAGAAATAATTGTTAGCTGAAGAAATAGGCTAATCTGGTTCTACATCCACTATTTTATTATAATATCTGAGAAGGAAACAAAATATAATACTTTCATGTGGAGTATTTTGTTCAGCTGGTGCTCTCTGCCTTGCATTGTTCCAGAATAGATTGTATAGGAAACTCAGTAGCACAAATAATTATGGATAAAAAATGTTAGGTGGTTGGCTTAGGAAAATTCTGTATGCATTTTCATTGGTTTCTACCAGTCTTAGGTCACTTTTTCATGGACAAAACCTAATGTCAATGTTATGTTAACCTAATTATGAAATTATAAAGGCATGGAACTTTACTGGCATTTTATTTAATGTGCTCTCACCCTATAAGTATGAGGTGAGATTTTGTTTGAGTAAGTTCTGAGGTGGTTTAAAGGACATTCTGAGAAAAAAAATCTCATGTGAGTAGAATTGGGGTAATTAGTGGTGTGGGTCCGGTTTTTGTCTTATTTCTGAAGAAAAAAAAAAGACCAAGCTATTTTCTCTTGATAGCCTACACAATGTAGGAAATTGTTCTTTAAAGGTTGTAAGTACTATTTCAGAAAAGTTGGATGATAAAAATTACCTTTTCTTGACTTTTCCATTTAGATTTTTAATGTATTTAAGTGAACAGTAGATGTGGGAGTATTCTGCAAATAAGATTAGAAGCTCTGATGTAACCCTTCCAAAGAGATTATAAGATTTAGGATTTGGGCTCAGACATGTACATGTCCTCAAAAGAGACTTTGAAAAAAATTGGATTTGTTGTTTCTATTTTCTTTTGTATACAAAGAAACACTGTCTTCTTCATTAGGTCATGCTTGCATGCTAGAGAAGCTTGAATAAATGCCTTTCTATTTGCCATTAGCTCATAATGTCTGTGTTCTGAAGAGGAATTCTTTAAGTAAAAACACAAATCCAAAGACCACCAGCTCGAAATATAAAAGTTAGATAAGAACAGATAGTGCCTGTAGTTTTTATTTTTTTTTTTTACTTTGGAAAGTTACAACAACTTCATTAAGAGTCGTGCTTCTTTGTACACAACATACCTGTTCAGTGCCAGCTACAACAAAAACTGTCAATAAGTACCAATATTGCCACAATCTCTGCAATATGAGTTTTCTGCACTACAGGTGCAGCCCAGCTCAGTCACAGTCTTGCCTGTGGTGCCCACGTACTCCCCGTATGCCCAACAGCCACAGGCCTGCAGCAGGAGAGCTTCCTTCTGTTCACCTCCCCACTTCTCCCCCCGGAAAGAGCCCTTTTGGCGGTGCAATGATTCTGGTGGCGATCCTTTGGGAAGATGACATGATGTTTTTCTCGTCTAGGTGACAACCCTGCAGAACCGTTTGCAGATTAAAGGAGGTGTCTGGGAAAGGGGGAATTTTTGGTTCTCCTAGTGAATTGCTACATGTTGCATAGATGAAGTAGGCAAACATATGTGATATTGCTGTTGTCGGTACATAGGCAAAACAACATTTGAAAAGAAAGGAGGTGTCCTTTGGTTGACATTTTGGAAAAAATATGCATGTTTTGTGGTACGTATGTTATGTTTATAAAATACCTCCTAATGGTTTATATTATGGAGATTAACAAACTAAATACAAGATTTAAAGGTCAGAATTTTGGCTAAATGCCCTGTAATGTATGAGGTACTTTTACAAGAGGTTTATAAAGTTGCTCCATACCATACAGCAGGTGAAAATCGGCAAGGCAGCTGGGATTGATGGAATTCCACCTGAAATCTGGAAACATGGGGGCCCTGCACTCCACACCAAATTCCATGAGTTCGTGGTGCGCTGTTGGGAACTCGGCGAACTACCATCTGACCTTCGTGATGCAGTCATCATCACCTTGTATAAGAAGAAAGGAATTAAATCTGACTGCTCAAACTATCGTGGTATTACTCTGCTCTCCATTGCTGGCAAAATCCTGGCAAGAATACTCTTGAACAGACTAATACCCACTATAGCAGAAGGTATCCTTCCTGAAAGTCAGTGTGGTTTCAGAGCCAACAGGAGCACCACAGACATGGTATTTGTCCTCAGACAACTGCAAGAGAAGTGTAGGGAACAGAACAAAGGTCTCTATGTAACCTTTGTCGACCTCACCAAGGCTTTTGACACTGTGAGCAGAAAAGGTCTGTGGCAGATTTTGGAACGTTTAGGTTGTCCCCCTAAATTCCTCAAAATGATTATCTCACTCCATGAGGATCAGCATGGCCAAGTCAGATATGGCAATGCACTTTCTGAGCCCTTTTTAATTAAGAATGGTGTGAAACAAGGCTGCGTTCTCGCTCCTACCCTATTCACCGTCTTCTTTAGCATGATGCTCCAAAGGGCCACAGCAGACCTCGATGATCAGGACGGTATCTACATTCGATACCGTACTGATGGAAGTCTATTCAATCTAAGGCGACTGAAGGCCCACACTAAGACCTTAAACCATCTTGTCCGGGAGCTGCTTTATGCTGATGACGCCACCCTTGTTGCCCACACAGAAGCAGCTCTGCAGCGTTTAACATCCTGCTTTGCAGATGCTGCTGAGCTCTTTGGTCTGGAGGTCAGCTTAAAGAAGACAGAGGTCCTCCATCAGCCTGCACCTCAGGATGTCCCCCATCATCCCCACATCACCATTGGTCAATCAGAGCTCAAATCAGTCCAACAGTTTAATTACCTCGGTAGCCTCATCTCCTCAGATGGTAAGATTGACGGATAGACAACAGATTAGCAAAGGCATATAGTGCTTTTGGAAAACTCCATAAAAGAGTATGGCGTAATAAACACTTGAAGAAAAGCACCAAGATCAGTGTTTACAAAGCCATAGTGTTGTCTACTCTCTTATATGGATCTGAATCATGGGTCATCTACCGCCACCACCTGCGTCTCTTAGAACGCTTCCATCAACGCTGCCTCCGTACAATTCTAAACATCCACTGGTCAGACTATGTGACCAATACATCTGTTCTAGAGCAAGCAACTATCACAAGTATCGAGGCCATGCTGATGAGAACACAGCTGCGTTGGGCAGGTCATGTCTCCAGGATGAAGGACCACCGCCTCCCTAAGATCTTGCTTTACGGTGAACTTGCCACTGGCTGCCGCATGAGAGGAGCCCCGAAGAAAAGATACAAGGACTCCCTGAAACAACATCTCAACCTTGGCCATATTGATCACCATAACTGGTCTACTCTGGCATCAAATCGGGAGGCCTGGAGACACACCATCTATAACGCAGCTGTCTCCTTTGAGAACACACGCAGGATCACCCTCGAGGAAAAAAGGCAACGCAGAAAGAACCGTGTATTGCAGAATACACCATCTAAGGAGTCTTTCTGCTGTGCCTTTTGCAATCGGATTTGTCTGTCACGTATTGGCCTCATAAGCCACCAGCGTGCCTGCAGCAAATGTGGATAGAGCCTTCCCAAATCTTCGTTCGCGAAGCCTAGCCATGATGATGAAAGTTGCTATGCTTTGGACTCTTCAGCTGACTGAAATTTAGGTACATGCATAACTGTTTTCCTGAAATGGATGCAAATTGTTCAAATCTGGCACATATAAGTCCCCGATTGTCAATTATTCTTGTTCGTATGATTCACCGTGAATTAAAAAATTGAAAGAATTATAATTAGTGGTGCCAAAAATTTTGCACTTTCTTTTTTTTTGTTGATAGGATTATCTGTTAGATGAAAGAAAATAGTAGGGTGGCTGAAAATGTTCAAGTTTTTCCTCTGTTTCATACTATTGATTTTTAACTGTGCTCCAAATTATTCAATCTGAATAGCAATTAAGCCAATGGATAGTATTTTAAAATAGAAATAGTACAATGGGTTTTCTTTCTCCTCCTTTCCAATTTATTGAAGAGGAAAGCATTTTGGCAGAAAAGATCAATATGTCCAAACAGACCAAGGGTCTTCAGTGTTAAGGGACACTATGTAGTTCTGGGTAACCCTAGATTTGTGGACTGAGGAATTCCTGAATTCCTAATTTAAAACAAATCCAGTAGTAGCTGTACTAATTTCACAGGCACTGAGAGCTCTGGGACTACCACGTCTGAGAGGACCCTGCTCTGAAAGGGACTTTGGAGGACAGGTTTTCCCGACAGACATCTCCTTGGGCCATGGAAATCAGGAGGATGAAGTTTGTATCCGTGTTAGGTCTCAGGTAGCTTTGTTAATGCTACCAGTTGAATTGTGAACCTTTTCAAGATCTGAAATGCCATTAAAATGAAATGGGTTTTGGGATTTTTCTAATGTGCTCTTCTTTGTAAAATTCCATAACACAGTTTGTGATGAAAAGGTCAAAAAAACCTGATTCAAGAAACTTGTTAATTTGTAAAACATTATTGTATTTGCCCCTGTACTCGATCCACTTCCATTTACTGTCATGTCTCATACCTCAACAGTATATTTTCTATAGTGGGAAATGTTCAAATAAGGCACCTACTACAAGAAACACCCAATTTATTATTGGGATAGCTAGGTACTATAATAACACAAATAATTAGCACTAAGTGTCCTTTAAGGAGGGATTTGAAAGGGAAGAACATATTGCCTTTATAGACTGTTCATTAGCCATGAATACATACCTAAAAGTCTGTTTTAATTTAGTGCTTCATAGATAGGAGTGTCTTGTCACAGAGGAAAGAGGCAATGACTCTTTCCTTATACTGGCCTCACCTCCTTATCAGGAAGATATTGGCAAATGCAGAGAGCAGAAGTAGAGTCATGCTATGTTTTCTAACCCAACTACATCCTCATAATTGCCTTTCCGTATATGTTTCCTAAGAATGATTTTTTCATATTTCAAATACTTACCGGGTCTTTGCCTCTCTAGATGGAAACATGCTTAGGAACCCTTGATTTCTGCAACCGATCCTTTGAGTGAAAGATTTCTCATTTTTACCTCCACAATCTAATAGAAATAAATTAAAAACTGAAAAGGGGGTGGGAGAATAGTCTCTGTTATGGTGATAGGCTAGAAAACTTAAAAGTGTATGATTTAAGTGCAAGATGATACTGGTCCACAGTATTCAGAGGGTCAGCCCTTCATAAGAAATTATTTAGTGCATTAGAATTAGGTGTAATGGCCTAAAATATAGTCTGAATATATGTAAAGCTTCTTGACTGATAAATCTTATTAGTCTTTGGAATAGTCGCAAGAGAAGTTATAGAAGCCAATGACTTGATAATTAAATTTTACACTGAAAAATTTGTTACAGGAAATGGTTCTTCCTTGGTTTGGGAATAAAACTAGGTTACCTAATAAGACTTCTAAATCTGTAGAATACCCATTCACAAGATAATTTTCTTTAACAGTAAAGGAAATATCTTTTCTCCATGAAGCTTTAGAACAACTGCTGGCTCTCTTGTGGTGATACCTCTGAGATCAAAGGCATTTCATATGTTGCCACAATATTAACATTAATATTTGTTAGTCTTTGTAAGTTAGTTGTCATTTATACAAAAAGATTGAACAAATATCACCTACTATCACTTTGTTAGGGCAGTGAATTCACAATCTTAATTTTTTAGCTAAAATTCAAATGTGTTAATTAGATATGAGGAAAAGAAGGGACAACTACAGACATTTTTTTGATTGAACCAAACATGAAGCACCTCTATGAGAGGAAGGCAGTTAGAGCAAAATTTCCATTCATAAACATGCATCCACTATTTTGCTATCTTCTTTATCTACAGGGTATTTTAAAAATGAATTAGATACTGAAGCAATTAAACCATAATGCAGTATTTTCTGAACTACTCATTGAGTAATCCCAGTCTTAAACAGATAATTGTCAATAACACAATAAACATTTATAGCCTGGGTATGCCCCTTATGAGAAGTGTTTTCCTGTTGCTATGCTGGCTTTCCAGGGAAAGTGCACTCTGCCCAAATCCTATTGTATAAATTGTCCTTTAGTACAGTTTTATGTATAAACACCCAAATTTTATCCAGAAGGCCCTTTTGATTTTAAAGAAACACCATTTATTATATTTTACTCATATAAACTAATTTCTCTTTTCCTTACAGGTCAGATTCTACTTGAAAGCTAGGAACATTATGATCCTGATTCATTTTTTAAAAGTATTTATTCTGAAAAATAACATTCTGTAAGATACCTTTGAGTGACACTGTTGTGCTCCCTCTGAGTCAAATTCTTTCAGATAAATCTGGTTGCCAATTTTGTTATTGTGAAAGACTCAAGTTTTTCACTGCATCTACTTGTTTGCTATAGAATGTGAACAACAATGCACAGGGATGGTTTTATTAAAGGAAAAATTTGAAGTAGACACAGTTTGAGAAATGTGGATATGTACATGCTTTTTTAGAAATATTATCTCAGAAATCTTCTCGCTTTTCTTTCACTTTATAGAACCAGTAAGATTTCAGAAAATAAAAGACCCTTTCTTGAAGTCACCAGGCCACACCACTGTTTTTCACCATTGTTTTCATCTCATATTCCTTTCTGAAAAAAACTTCTTTCATTGTAGTATCCACTGGTGTGTAGTAAGGAAAGTCACAGGGCCAGCTGTAGTTTTGAACCATAACAGAGGCAGAAGCTGTTATTTTTAGTCAATACCAGAAGTTTTGTCATCCATTTGTTCTTCCATCTCCCATCCAAACCATTTCTCTAATATACATGCTATACAAAATATCTTACCCAAAGAGGGTTGCATTCTTGAAAAGCTAATGCCTTATGTCTTCAGTGTCTGCATAATCTCTTAAAATGACAAATGTGTTTTTATCCAGTGTTCTGAACACAAAAGAATACCCCAATATATAAATTCTGAATGAAAGTAGGGTTCTTACGGCTATGAATGACTCATTAACAATATTAAATAGAATTTCTGTCCCTAAAATCTTTCTTACTTTGTCCTACATACCGTACATGGAAGAGTGCCGTTGCCATAAAGGCCAAAGTGCTGGAGGTTTGACTTTTTATGAAGGTCAGGAAATACTTTGTTCTAGTTCACAGAAACTGTCTGTATGAGCATTTGAGAACAAAATAATGTGCCATGCAAATAGGCAGAACTGTCTCCTCTTACATGATCAGCCCACTCATTGCGTGGTGTAGATGACATGGACAGAGAGGTTCAATCCAGGATGGAGGTGTGATATTTCTGAGTGTCTGTCAGAACATTTCTGTGAGGGAAATGACATAATCCATATGATAGACACTAAAGCATGGCCCTGTGCAGTAAAACAAACACTGAAAGGAAAAAAAATGGCCATTATAATTGTCTAAGTATAATTGACACAACAAAGCTTATGCAAAGGCATTTGTGCCAGTGATGAGACTACCTTTGCAAAGTCTATATGTTTACTAAATTATTTCTTTTGCTACTTCTTTATTAAACCATAGTGTTGAACTGAATTATATTTACTATAAAACTTGTTCAGTAATTTATTTTCAATTATAAGAAATGCATCTCTGTTTCATGCTTTAAATGGATTAAGCCTGTTACTACAACTATAGTTAGTTAGGAATGCTGTCTAAAACTCCTAATTTAAAATGGAACTAAATGTCCTGCAATTTCAGAAGTTTTTCTACCTTTAAAAAAATAAAAATATTTCTCTAAAATTGATAAGCTCCTTCACCCAGAGCTTTTGTGAATATACAAAACTGGAGAGAGATGAAGGCTCTGGCTGTATTTACATGGCATCTTAGTAGAAAGACAAACTCTAAATCACCGTCAATCCAGTCACAAAGTGTTGTCATTAGCTTTACCAGGGAGACAGACCTCTTCTCATGTTGGAGGGAAATCACATCAGAAGCAACTGGCCTCTCTCAGAGGCAGAGGTTTTCCCTACCAGCTAACAGCTCTACAGCTGTGGCTGTGCCTGTCAAACATCTGTCTGGAACAGCCTCTTATGGCTGGGAGAACTTGTCAGCTTCATAAGGTGATGGGTCTCCTGAGATGTCCCAAAATGAAAGAAGACACTGTGATACGTTCTCTCTCTCAGCACTACACATGCAGCATCAGCAACACTAGAGCAGATGCCTGATGCTCTGGCTATTGGAGCTCATTGTATAAACACACTTACCACAGGTAAGGATTTGGCCTTTTCCCTAATATATTCTTGATGAAGTAGCCATGATGAACACAAGCATCTATAATTTCTTTGTTAAAAACTGGATGAGTAAGGGGGTGAATGCTTGAGTTTCATGTGTAGGGTAGAAATTGGAAGCTTAAACGATGGCAGAGGGGACTGGGCAGGACAAACTCCAACTACCTCTGCTGAGGCCACATATGCATCCAGTGGAAACACGTTCCTGTGTCCTCTTCTTGGGTCAAGCCAGAAGGTAACCTCTGTGTTTTTAAGCCATGCTCTTGGGAAAAATAAAAACTAAAAAATAACCCCAAAGCACAACACACCAATAACAATGTATTTCCATGAAAACTTCAAGATTTTCAGGTTGTGCTGTATTTACTAAGTGACTGAGAATCATTGGAGATGTTGCTTTTTTATCCACAATACATCTGAACAGATTATCAATGTTTCCACTTTTAGCTAATAATTTCCAGTTCTGGAACAAGCCATTTTTAAAAGTTGAGCATTGTTCAGGAATGGCTTTGCAAAAAATAAAGTACTTCAAGAGCTCACAATTGCCCACTTTCCCCAGGACTGTTGATAAAGACCTTCTTTCCCTGTGAGAAAGTATTTCTCTTTGAAAAACTTCAACCTTGTTTTTAATTCCCAGCATTGTTATTGAATTGACGTATGGCCTTGGGCAAGTTCCTGAACATTTTCTGTATCTTGGTTTATCTATTTAGCAGAATGCTTACCCAGCACAGTGCTAACACATTCTAACACTTCAGAAAACAGGCAACCCAGCCAGTGCCATACCTCTGTTCAAGTAAGTACTTTTAGGGAGCAGCAGAACTGCTGATTATCATCGTTTTGCTTGGAGAGAGAGAGTGAGATGTGCTCTCTATTTCTCCTCAGTCAGTACAATACACTCTTCAGGACTGTATTTTGGAAAAAAAAAGGGAGAGAAACAGAGGAAAATTGAGAAATGGGCCCCCTCTAATTACATGCTTAATTTCCTGACACCTTAAGTGGATGTTGCCTCTTCTTGGCGCAAGTGTCCCACCTCTGGGCAGATGATCACCTTCTGGAGCCATCGTCTAATGCCTATGACTACATTCTGACAACATTATTGAGTACACATCAAGGGGATTCTTGGTGAACTAAGAAAGGAGGCTGGAATAGGAGACCTCAAAGATAGGCAGGAAGGCAAGAGACAGTTTTCAGAAAATGCAGCTTTGGAGGGAATTCTGATCAGAGAGAGAGAGAGGAAGCAATGTCTCCTACTCCTTGAGGCAACAACAACAGGAAGAAGAAGTAAAGGAAAACACAACCACACATATTGTCTAAGTCACGTGTTTGGGGCCTGGGGAGAATAGAAGGAGGAAAGTGGTAACTTTGGAAAAAAATCCTGCATTGGACCCAACTCCACCCTGAATTACAGGGTGTTTGTAGCAGCTGACTGTTTGTGACAGCATTGGCCACCTGACTGTCAGCTGTGCTGTGGTCCAAGACTTCATCAATTCACAAAGCAGTGTATAATCAGTTTTGACTTGCAAGAAGTAAAAGAAGAAATCTCAATGAGATCTGCAGATCAAACAAGACACATAATTAACTTTCACCTTGCTCTTTCACACTGAACATCCCTACCATCACTTCTCTTACCTTTAGGCCAAATTGTAATATTTACCACTGTCCAAAGTAAATCTTGAGGTGGTATAGTGTAGTATTTAGAGTGTACTTGGAAAAATATCTGACCATATGTTATTTCTACACTCTCTTTCCAGTGTCCTTTGGATGGATGGTATAGGGAAAATGACATTGTTTTGGTTTAAAAAGTCCCAGATGAATAAACATTGAATAGTACTTTCATCAGTCTTCCTAAAGTCTGTGAGGGAATACACAATACTGTACATTTTTTACTACTCCTTCTCTGTTTGTAGGATAGGTTGTCATATAATTCTCTTTTAAATGGCCTGTAGTACCAATTCCTAATATCAAAATGAGCTTCTTTAGGTGGTGGTGACTCATATGCATATCAAGAAGCAAGCGCTAAGTGGGACAGGCCCACAGTGAGCACTGCTGCCTCGCTAGGAGGGCTAGGAAGGGGAGACTCAGAGGAAGAGCTTAGGGATGATTTCTGACACAAAAGAATGTGTAACCAAAGTTCATCTTTTATTTCAAAATATAAATTCAATATTAAGACGCAGTGGCATCTGCTGTACTGTCTGGCTTTACGTGTTGAGGAGCCTTTGATGAAAACAACATGTGCTCTTTGTTGAAACTATAAACAAAAATCTGCCAACTTCTTTTAGACAGGAATGCTACACTGATTATGAATTAATTAAAAAAATTTTATTCTGATGTGCTATGGGAAAATGAGTTCCTTTTGTGGCCACCGACTAGTTTCCTCGTTTTAAATAATTAAGTATGTATCTTGCTTAGTTAAAAATTTTTAATATTAGTTAAAGACAAAGTTCTTCAAGGCTGAAAATAAAATGCTTCCTTTCATTTCTAATGAATTTGAAATTTGGATTTGCATTAGTGAGAAATGAGTTTGAAAAATAGAACCCACTTTGATGTAAGAATACAGGTGTGGATAAAACCTCTGGATAGTTATCATGCACTTATACTTCCTTTTTCTTGGTAACCTTATGGTAAGAATAAAACTAGTTTTGAAAATACAAGTGTGGCACACTGCTTTGATATACAAAGTAATCGTGTCTAATGATAGGAAGTAATTACTTTATTTTTAAAGTGTAACTTGACGTATTTCTCTTTATATACTATTCATTTTAGCACTAGCTGTTTCCAGAATGTATTAAACATTTAGTATGACAATACCCACAAGATATTTATATGTAAAAGATTTAGATCTAGTAATCCAAGTGCACATAAAGCTGTTATTCTGAGCTGCAGCTTTCTAATTTATATACATATATGCACACCTATATATACAAACAGGCAACTGTTTTTTATATGGAGAGATAGCTCTCGAATGGGCAAACCAGTTAAATATTCCATATTATTGTTGCAAAAAGGAATTTAAGAGTCAACTGTTATAAGGAATAAAAGTTCTCGGCTGCTAAAAGTCATATTTTTGTAAGACCTGAACTGAGTCTGCTGAAATGAAGTAGTTGGTCTGTGAGAAATTATTCGAAGCAGTGGGATAAAAATTGGAGGTATATACTCCTTTCTTTACTTCTCCAGCCTTTACAGTATCACCAAAGATGAAGATGAATAAAACAGGAAAACCTCACAAAGATTGCCCATAAAGAAAACTTGCAAGAGGATAGCTGTCTCAATCTTGCTTATTTTAAGAAGTCTTTGCCAATTATTTTAGAAGCATTTTGCCAAGGGGACTACTGCCATAGACCTCCTAACAGGAACCAACCTTTGGAGATACAGATTTATATTCAGAATGTCAAGAATCTTCAAAATGTGTCAAATTGCCATGTCCATCCATTGCATGGTCCATCCCCTGTGACACACTTTTTGTTGTGCTTTGTACCCCCAGGCCTTCTGTCCCAGCAGCCCAGGAGAAGGCAGCTTCACCTGCCAACTTGTGGGGAGAAGAGCCAAGGGACAACATGTGTCTGCAGCCCCATGTCTTGCTAGTTTGGGTTAGGAAAGGGTTTGTGAAACTTTGGGTAGAGACACCGTTGTGGTCTATGAAAGCTCGTCATGCTCACTGGTGTTGTATTTAAACTGCAAGCCTTCAGAGTACTTTCCAGTTTGTGAGTCCAAATATGTGTTAGAGCAAGATCCAGGAATGAACAAGTCCTCTTGCTGTCTTCTCCTAGATCCTAGTTTCCATGGGAAGAAATACAGACATGACGACCAGAAAGAAGCCACATCATATTTCTGAGTATGGTACTCAACACACATTAGGACCAGCCAATAGATCATACCTGTGGAGCTGTGAAGAGGAATACATCTACCTTAGGAAGTTATATCCAAAACTACAGTTGGAATATCTGTGAGCATCAATCTATTATTATGAGCCAGGGCTTATGCAACAGTTCCTAGCTTTCTTGCTCTGATAATTGATCCACCTTATTAATGTATGCTTAAAACTTTGGTTTAATACTGTTTCATTTGTATTAGTTGAAAGGGCAAAAGAAGGTTATAGAAAGGAAAAGTCATTTTTAAAAATGCAATTTAAGGGAGGGATGGGTGAGAGATATGAAAGCTGAGAATCATTGTCATGATTTATGCCCAGCTGCAACTCAGACCCATGCAGCCACCTGCTCACAAAAGTGAGAAAACTTGTGGGCTTATATAAAGACAGTTTAACAGGTAAAGAAAAAGTTGCACACTCAATCAATTCAAAACGAGGGATGCATTCACCATTTCCCATGGGCAGGCAGGTGTTCAGTCATATCCAGAAAAGCAGGGCTTCATCACATTTAATGGTGGCTTGGAAAGACAAACGCCATCACTCTCAACATCCCCCCCTTCCTTCTTCTTCGCCCAACTCTATACGGTGAGCAGGGTGCCATAAGGTGTAAGATATCCCTTTAGTCAGCTGGGGGCAGCTCTCCCAGCTGTGTCCCCTTGAAACTCCTCGTGCACCCCAAGCCCCCTCACCGTCAGTGTGGGATCAGTAGCACAAACGGCCTTGAAGCTGTGTAAGCACAGCTCAACAGTGACTAAGTCATCCCCGAGTTCTCAACACTGTTTTCAACATAAGCACAAAACATAGCCCCATACTGGCTGCTATGAAGAAAATTAACTCTACCCCAGCCAAAACCAGCAAAGTCAAGTTGAGAATATTTCTCTATCTAGGGTAGAATTGGTTGATATTTTACCTATTTCAGTAAGGAAAGGTAGAAGAGAAGTAGAAGAAAACAAGGTCACAACTTTCCTAAATGCTACAAGCTAGTCCAAATCAACTACTCATGCAGTGGTCCTCAGGGACAATCTAGAGCTTAGTAATTTAGCAGACTAATTAAAAATGTGTGTGTGTATGTGTGCATGTGTACTTGCGTAGAGAAATTCTTCTAAGGTCACTAAAAGACAATATGGATTGTCTTCTACCATATTTCTCACCAAGCTACTCGGTCAATGCTTTTCAATACAAGTGACAAAAGATATTTTGCAGTACTTCTTCCATCAAGAGCAGACTCTTGTCCTTACATGGATGATCATCCATACACACGTTTGTATTTAAGTTACAAGAAATTAAATATTAATCTCACTTGTTTAAGACATAGAACAACCCACCACCTTAATACTTCATCTGACTTATTCCTTAATGTGCTGAAATGTCCAGTTCCATACAGTTGCTTTAGCAACTGTATTAACAAAGTTAAAATATCAGAAATAAAAATAGAAATTCATTCCATTTCTTATGAGAGGGAAGGTACCAAAGGTGTGTGACACACAGCATGACAAGACTTAGTTCAGACTTAGGTTATTTTATTCATTTTATATTCATCTCATGCAAAGGATATTTAAATATAATGCATGAGATGACAGTTATTTTTTTTCTCAAGTCAGAGGAAGAATCAGAGCAAAAGAAATTCAGACTCTTCTTCATATAATTAGCCCAAGGGAAGTAGTACTATCTCCAAAAAAAATTATTTTTTAAGGTGCCTAAGCTCATCATTTAGTGCAGAGTCACAAAACTGCTGCTCAAAACCCACCTTTTTTTTTTGCTAGTAAGTCTGAGCCAAGCAATCTCCGTGCTGCCACAGAGAATAAACAACTTAGAATACTTGGTCCTAAGATCTGAGTCAGTTTCCCGAGTTAGTTTAGTCTCATTGTGCTGGATTATGATTGAGAGGTGTGAAGGTGAAATGAAGTCTGCATCCCAGGTGCAGAAAGCCAGAAATTTTGCAGCTGTGTCCATGTACCACACCCCAAAAAACCATCACTGGGAAGGTACTTCAGGGACATAACAGATCCATATGCAAGACCTTGCTCTCAAAGAAGTACAAAAGATATCCGAAGCTCACATCTTTTTCTGTTGAAATTTGCTCTAGCTTTCTGGGTCTTGTTCCACTGAAAGTCCTTTTCTCTCTAGCTTTTCAGTAATGGAAAAACTGGGATAAAATACTTTCGGAAGAGCATGCACTGCTACAGACTATGCACATGGTAGAGGAATTACCCATTTGAGTAGAGGTAAGTGCCCAAGCTTCCCTCCATGAATGTCTCCTAGTTCTTGAAACCCCAAGTGAATTCTTATTGCACTAGTTTTCCCAAGGTTTTTAATTGCCCTCTGCTCTAAATGGGAACAGAAGCTCCTTCTTTGGGGCTGAAGCCTCAGGGGATCTCTGAATGTTTTGACAATCTGAGGGTTTTTTTCCAGGGCAGATTTTGGTGTCTCAGGCTGTGGGACCTTAAATAATCCAGACAATTTTAAGAATGTTACCTAATATCACTACAAGCAGCTTTGATTTGCAAACACATCTGAAGTAGGGACTGTGTGCATTTGAATTGTGTATGATTGAATTCAACAGGACTGTTGACATGCATTGGGTTAATGTGTATGTTCTGACTGACCCAGACCTAAGGAAAGACATTCTACCAAGATTTTCCCTTCTTCTTAAAAAAACTACTGTACTACAGAACAGCATTCAGACATTTCCATTTTGCTTTTGTAGAAGTCCATTTTCCATTTCACTTTTGTAGAAATCCATTGTTGTTTCCTCTGTTATTGTCCATGGCTCACATGTTTTTTACTATCTTATTTTTCCCTTGATATTTATAATTTATTGTGAGGTAATAAGATTTAAAAATTAACTAGAATTAAATTGCAGTGTCGTTCTGGGATATTGCTGTAGTTGTTGACTTGGCAAAAGGATGAATTCCCCAGTGCCATTCTAGAATTTTTGTTAGGAGAGCATCTATAGCTATGTAAAGGTGTTTTTCTGGAAGTATACAAAATATGAAAACACACAAAGAAATACATAGGAATTAGAAAAATATCTGATATAAGGAGTAGTTTGTAGATCCTCGTTTTGCCATACTGTACCATCTTGCTGAGATTCTTATGATTTTGTAGTAGGAACAAGAAGAAATAGCTATTTCTCATATCAGAGGGGTTTTTTTTGATACACAGAATACAAGCTGTACAGTAGTTCGCACTACTGAAATCCAACAGTATTCTTTGCTTCTCCTGGTAATTAGAAATATCATATCTCGCTCTTTTTAAAACTATTTTTCCTAAAGAATGACCAAATTTGTTGCTCTGTCTTATACTGCAGCATTATTTAATTTTATGCTTTAGGGATGGGCGCACGGGTGGTACAGTCCAAAGATAGAACTGGCCTCTGGTGACACTACAGATATAAAACTGAATATCCTCAGCTTACAGAGAAGAGTGTTTCTAATGTTTATATTTCTCAATGGGTTTATTGAAATCATAAATAAAAGAAAGGTGATCTAGAAAAGAAAGGTCTAGAGGGTCTCCCAGTTGCACTCCATCTATTATACAGATCAAAACTGCAACTATTAAGAAAAAAAGAAGGGTAGTTGTAGTTGGTGACTCCTTTCTGAGGGGAGCTGAGGGCCCTGTATGCTGACTGGACCCAAACCACAGGGAAGTCTGCTGCCTTCCTGGGGCCTGAATGAAGGATATTAGCAGGAGACTCGCGAGCTAGTTTGGCCCTCTGATTATTACCCATTGTTGGTAGTCCAGGTTGGCAGTGATGAGACTGATAAAGAGGTACCAGGCTAATTAAAAAGTACTTTAAAGCTTTGGGTCGATTAGTTGATGGGACAGGAGCACAAGTGGTGTTTGCTTCAATTCCTGCAGTAGCAGGGATGAATGAGGAGAGGAGTAAGAAAACCCATTTTATCAATAGGTGGCTAAAGCATTTGTGCCACCAGCGGAATTTTGGTTTTTTTTGATCATGGGGCAATTTTTATGGTACCAAGCCTGTTAGAGTCAGATGGGCTTCGTCTATCTAGCAATGGCAAAAGAACCCTAGCATATAAGCTGGCAGGGCTGATCAAGAGGGCTTTAAACTAGGTTTGAAGGGGAAGGAGTTGAAACAAGGCTCTCCAGAGATGAGCCTAAGGGTAGAAACCCAGGGTTAGGAGCGATATCAGCAGCACAGCTGAAGTGCATGTACACCAATGCACACAGTATTGGAAACAAGCAAGAGGAGCTGGAAGCCATCGTGCTGCAGGAAAACTTAAGATGTAGTTGCCATCAAGGAAACATGGTGGGAAGACTCATGACTGGAGTGCTGCCATAGATGGCTACATGTTCATCAGAAGAGATAAGGAAAAGTAGGAGAGGTGGAGGGGTGGCTCTATGTGTTAGAGTGTCTTGAGTCTGTAAAACTTGAGGTCAGTGATGACAAGGTTGAGTGCTTATGGGTCAGAATAAAGGGGAAGGCCAACAAGGCTGACATCCTGGTGGCAGTCTGTTACAGACCACCCAACCAGGATGATGATGGTGATGAATTATTCTGCAAGCAGCTGGCGGAGGTTTCAAAATCGCCCGCCCTTGTTCTTGTGGATGACTTTAACCTGACAGATGTCTGCTGGAAACTCAACACAGCGGAGAAGAGGCAGTCTAGGAGATTCCTAGAGGGTATGGAGAATAATTTCCTGTTGTAGCTGATAAATGAACCTACCAGGACTGGGGCCCCATGAGACCTGTTTTTTACAAACAGAGAAGGACTGGTGGGAGATGTGGTGGTCACAGGCTGTCTGGGGTACAGTGACCACAAAATGATAGAGTTTTCAATACTCAGTGAAGTAAGGAAGGGCATCAATCCTTTCCTCAATCAAGGGTAAGATTCTGGGAGGAGACCCAGGTAGGCCAGCTGACCCAAACTGACCAAAGGGATATTCCATACCATATGACATCAGCTCAGATATAAAAGCTGAGGCAAGGAGCAGGAAGGCAGGCATTCATTGTCTCCAATGGCTGCCTGCTGAGAAACTGTCATATGCTTGAAGCCCTGCTCTTCGGGAGTGGCCGACCATGGATGCTCACGGGAAGCAGAGAATAAATCCTGCTATCTTTCGATTCTCTTCACTTTTGCTTGAGCAATCTTTGGCTTTGCTTTCACTTTAAATAAACTGCCTTGTTCCAACCCACAAGTTGTTTTTCCACCTTACTCTCTCCCCTGTCTGGCTGGGAAGGGAAGTGATAGAGCAGCTGGATGGGTACCTAGTGTCCAGCCAAGGTCAACCTACTACAGACGCATAGAGTGGAGTGCAGATGTTTAATTTTATGAAATGAATTAGGAAGCCAGGGTTTGTGTCTGTTTATTTCAGGTGACTGGTTAATTTCTAAAACAAGTTTTCATAAGTGGTAATGAAATAAAAAAAATTATTATAATTTCCATTGGAAAGATGATGATCATGGGAAAAGGGTTCTGAGTAGCAGGGCAGAAAACTCAGTCCTAACTCTACATGGTGAAGAACATGGTTAGTTCATTGGGTTACATAGTACATAAAATTCTAGATGGAGAACTTTTTCATACTAAATGGTTTGATTCATAGATGTAATGAGGTACAATAATCAAAAGCAGGATTTAAAAAACCAAAGTAAAACTTGGTTGGACACTCACAAGTGGCTGTTGTGTTTTATTCTATCTTAGTCCTTCAAACATCCTACATCAAAATCTCAAAGATCATAAGCTGACAACTAACTTAACGGGTAGACACATCTTTTATCAAGAGAAAGGTTATAAAGAAAGCAAGTTATTAAAATAAATATCTTCCTTTTTTTTCCATTGCCTCTGATTCATGCCAAAGTTAACGTTTAACCTTTTGGACAGATGGAGAACGAATGATGCTCTGAGGTGACTAAAGGTGTCTGCATTACAAGATCAGCCCTGACAGCTTAGTCCTGACTTCCTCTCTCAATGGTCGATGAAGCATATGGCTGCGGGGACCAAATCTTATGGGACTGTATGGGTGAAGGTTCTGGCATAGAAAGTAGTATGCAAACATAAAATACTCATCTAAATTTTTCCCATGGTGAAGTTTATCTTGGAGTTGAGGAAATGATGTTTGTGGCTTATGCAGCGTATATTTTTGTCATGGACATAGAGCTCCTGCCTTAGCAGCAGAAAAAGCCAACCTGAAAAAACACCATGCTGAAACCTGCCAAAGGCATTGAGGGCTGAGGCAGCTGACAGAGAAATCTGATGAATAAGACATTATGTAACCTAATCATTAGAAGACCATGAGGTACCTAAACACCCTGACAAAGAAGGCTGCCCAAGTACTTCAGCGAAATAGACAGACACAATCCAACAGTTTGAGGGGTTGGGTGAAAATTATTTCTCAATCTATGAAATTCAAGAATGTAGGGCTTTTTGCAAATCAGGTCTGACTCAATTTAATAAACTGATGTTAACAAGCTTCACTTTCTGCATCTTTCACTGTCTCTCAGCTGTGTGGTATTCATTAAAAAGAATATATGCAAATTTTAGCAACATAAAGAGAATTTAAAATAAGGGATAACACAAAAAACACTCAAGAAAGCTTACTGGTTTCCCTTCAGGATAAGTTGTCTGTTTGCTATATTCTATCCTCTAGTTTGTCCTTTAAAATATTGCCACTGCATCAATTATAAAGAAAAGGTCACAACCTCACCACTCCAGCAAGGGCAATGGGAAGAACTTTCCTAGTGTTATCCCATAAAACAGACCTTGTGAGTGGATCAAATCATGTCTTCACAGGCACTTTCCCTGAAGGACAAGGCTGTCCTCTCAGAAACCAAATTTCTTCTCATACATCAAGAACTCTTCATGGTAAAATAGAAGAGTGGATGCCATCCCCTTTCATGGCTTCTCCAGACAAAGTACAAACCTCAGTGCACTCAGCAGTAAATTCCTTTACACATTTACGTGAGCAAAAATTGCTTCATCCATTGATCTTTGCTCAATGTGCAGCACTTAATCCAACCACAGTTAAACGTATCAGATGGGCAGCACTGGTGGAGTGCCTGTGCTGTATACTTGAATTCAGTCTTTTTTTTTCTTTATAATACTCTGCTTTCTCTTTCTTCCCTATTAACTTAATCAGTTGAGTCTCATCCATTGTCTCTTCCACAGCGTCCGAGAGCTGCTATGGTAATGGATGCCTTTTCTGATAAAAGAATGATAGTTCCATTGCATTTGCCTTCTTTTTTTTGTTGGATTTATGATTTAAGAGTTTATGTACCCACCCCACAACAGTTAGTTATCTGTCCTAATCACAAACTGTTGCTGTCCTTGGATAGCGATAATAAAAACTGAGGGAAGCATACCTTCTATATTCCAAGCCCTAATGAATCAAGATTTGGGAAGGATTTAACAGAAAAAACAAAGCCTGTGGGAAATGACACACTTACAGCTGTGGAGGCAGTAGTTGTCTGATGACATGACAGAAAACCATGACCAACAACCTCAAAGTACGATAACTCTGTTGGTGAGCTACCATAAATGAACTTGTAGTCATGACCTTGAGGACCAAAGGACCTACAGTCCTTGTATGTTTTAGGCCCTAGTCCAAATGAACTCTGACCTTTTCTTGGACAGGGGGGATCCAGCAACATTTTGCTAAGACGAAAAACAGAATGAATGCTTAGAAGTGCAAAATGGAATTTACCTCACCAACCGGAGGCAAGAGAGAATAGAGAAGGGAAAAGAAGCTGGATGTACCAAGTTTACAGACAGCTGAAACAATGCGCTGGCCTTGCTTTTTCTCAGTTAAAAATATTGGCTATTTTAATATTTTATTTTGTTATTTATTTGGAAAAAGATTTAATTCATGAGTGCATTTCATTAAATGGTAGATTGTACATTGTTTCATTTTACTAATTGAGAATTGGAGCAAAGTAGAAACTTGAGCTTAAAACCCATTCTTCTTGTTTAGGTGTGTAATTCTTTCTCCTGTTTTGCATGCCTGGAAGTAATGTGGCATTAAGTATATTCTAATTTTAAAGAATTTAATACATGCATAATCTGCTTTACAAGCAGAGATTAGATTTTTTCATATTAAAATAAATTAGGACAACTGAGAAGCATAACTTAGGGCATATTCATTTGAACAAAATAGACAAAATCTTCCATTTTTAAAATGTTCTTTTTAAAGTATTGATGTACTGTACTTTAAAGAGTATTGTATGAATCTTTCATAGTGAAGGACTCCTATGTTCTGTGATTTAAAAAGAAAATTATGGCAATACAACTGAACCTATGGGTAAGCTTACATTTATGGTATCTATTGATGGTTTCAATAATTTAAAAAACAGAAACAGGTGTTTATATGCAGTTCAGAACACCTGACACTGCAGAATTATTTGCTAGAAGCCAGAACAAACTCTCAGGTTTGGGAGATTTTCAGAAATATGTGACAACTTAAAATGCCTTCATTTTGTATTTGGGGTTGCAGCTGTATCTGACTCTCAGTAAGGGGCAGAGTAGTTACCTCTGGAATAAAGTTCCCTTAGAAAATTATACCAAGTTCAACACCCAAAAAGTGGTGGGTGGAGGGAGTGGTGGTGCATCACAAGGCATTTTTAAAAGTGCTCCCCAGCCTCCACTGCCCCCAGCACATCTTTTTGTTCTCTCTCTCAGAAATAGAAGTCAATATTAAGGTTTATGGGCAGAAAATGATTTTTCAGACATCAGAATTGACCTGTTCTTTTGCTGCAGGATAGATCCTTCCAGACTCCGGAGAAGTATGACATTTCGAGATTTAAATAGGAGAGTAGTGTCAGGCAGCTGGCATACACTGGGACTTCCTTCTAAACCTCACAAAATTCCAGTCAAAATAAAAACCATTTTCCTTTCTAAGAGTAATTTTAAACTATTTGTTTTGTAGTGATCCAGAGAGTCTCAGGTTGGTACTAAAGGACTTTCAGTCATCTTGGGAGCCTTTTACGCTGTGTACCGTTGTATTTGCACCATATCTCTTTTATCAAATTAACACTTAAAAAGCTGTCATAACTATTTCACATACTTTTCACCTAAGTGACCTTCTGTAGAGTAGATCTTGGCTAAAGAATAATATTACAGGCCTAATCTTGTTTACACTGATGTCCTTTACAGACTTGCAAGTAAATACCCTTGTTTCTGTCTCTCACAAGTCACAAATAAGAACCTGACCCAACTGTCCCTCACACACACACACACACACACACACACAAGCACCTTAAGACACATCTACATACAGACTGCAAGTATTTATGCCTCAGCGAAGTCACAACCTTTCTTCCCTATGAAAAGGCTATGAAGTTCATACAGGATTTGTTATCGAAGCAGCCTTGACTGTATTTCCTTTCCTGCTGTTTGATTGCTTTGTAATACCACCTTGTTTGGATCTAATCTGGGACAATTTCGGATGCAAAGCAGATTTCATACAATATCTTCTTATGAATCCTGATTCTACTCCTCTTTTATTCCTACCATTTCACAAAGAAAAAGCTTTTCCTTTTTGTTGCTCTATTAAAAATTCGTTGTCAGGCAGAGTGTGAGAGCTGGCTCTCTCCAGTTTGGGCCCAGCAGGATCTGCAGTGTTATGGCAAGAGGTGGTATCAGGCTGAAAGACATGGAGGCAGGTCCTGAGCCATGTACTCAGCATTTCAGGGCCTCTGGCAGCCCTGGTCCTGCCCACTGCCCCCTGAACTGACACCCACAAGGCAACAGAGAGCACATACCAGATGCAGTCAGTGAACTCAAAAGGCAGCAGGGGGTTCGTCGCCAAGCAGCATCTCTATCCAGGGCTCCACAAGACTACTTCAGGTGGTTTTCAGTCCTACATGCTGCAGTGTGGTGTATGATGCCAGATCATTGCAGGCCAATAAGATATAAAATATTTTCAAAATGACAAGGCAGTGATTCTTTGATAATGACAAACAGGGGAAGTCAGCAGTGTTGAGCAGCCTCCAGGCCATTACCCTCCAGAGCTTGCTATTCCCTCATGCCAGAAGGCAACAAAAGTGAAGTGAAAGCCAAAAGTAGGCAGAGATGGTCCTTTAGTACAAGAGTCAGGATAAATACTTGCTACACAACTCTTTTGTATTTTAGGGGGATTTAAAATCTTACAGTACATTTATTTTGCCAAATAGGAATCACAATCACTTTTCCCTCCAACAGGACTAGTATTTCAGTGGCAAAGTATCAGTTTCCAAATATGAGTAGCTTTCTTCTGTTCATCAGCTGGCATCAAAATATCTCCCATATGATTTTCATGTCAAAAGTGCCACATGCCATGTATCAAAAATCACAATTTGAATGCATTAAAAAAATATCATGGGTGAAGTGAGGACATGCTTTTATTTTTGATCTTCCATATACAGAACATAAACTTCAAAAAGAGGTCACCAACACAGGTTGCCCTCCAGATTTCATCTTCCAACATATACAGTAGGTGCTTGTCTATACCGCAGAAAAACTGGGCCTTGGGTATTGCCCATGGGTGATTTACTTTGGTCCAGAGAGCACAGATAATGGTGTCTACTCCTGGCAGTGTAGTTTTTGGAACATGGCTACCTCCTGGCTACATCCACTGGGCTCTGGGGTCAATATGTTTAGGAACGTGTTTATGAAGAGATATTTTTTTGAACAGAGGTGGGCATAAACTGTGCATAAAGGAAAACAGGTGCTTAAACAGGTTTTGCTGATCATAACCTTTCTAAAATAGGTACTTTTCCCTAATTATACTTTTAATTATACGTAAGCAGAGAAGCACTTTCTCTCTCTTACACAAAAAAGGCTGATTGGATACAGAAGCACAGGGTGGTATATCACTTCGATAAGACTGTTCGGTATAAATCAGGTGAGAAATTTGGAAGAAACATCAGTGGACTAGTTGCCTTATGGAAAGCTAATCTTGCTGGTATCTCAGACACACTCTTCATTCCTCCATGAAGCGGTTATCTTTAAAACAAGTTAGTCAGTGTTTATACATAAGTATAGTATCCATATTCCCATTCAATTATGTAAGTCATCTCCACAGGTTAAACTGAAGATGCAGGTACGCACGTCTGTTTTCAATTCAGATCATTTGTATGTATTGGGTAATGTGATTTATAACCATACTAGCACTTTGAAATTAAAAAGGGACTCAGAAAGGAGGCACTAACACTTCTTTAAATATATCGCTTTATTGTTAATACTGAAACCACTTGACCTGTGCAATACTAGGTTCTTTACCTATACAAATAAATTTAAGGCTTAATCCCTAATAACGTATACTGCAAATATTCAAGAGTTGCTAAAGTTACCAAAGTAGTATTAGTGGGGTAAAAAGAATAACATAGCAACAACAAAAAAAATAAACTACCTGCTTTAATTTAAAGTATTCTTAGGAGAGGAGAAATTTTTATTAAGCAAAAAAAAAAGAAATCAGGAGAAAAAAGCTATTAAAAATAAACTAATACATTACTTTGAACTATATTTATAAAATATTTAGTTGTCTGCTAGAATAGAAAAAAATAACATTTTTATTAGACATACTTATAAATCAATGTCAAAACATTTACTGGAGTTTGAGGTAAACATCATTTATAGCAACACTGAACAAATAATTGTTGCTATAATTTTTTTCATTATTAGTAAAATGGCTGTTTCCTCCAAAATCTCATTTAAATCAGAAATGTATACATTTCCTAGACATATATGTGCAATTATTGTTCCAAATCCAGAAAATATTCCTGTATTTGTTTTTTTACTTTTTAAAATAGATTTTTTTTCTGTCTAGAATTACTTATTTTGGGATGCAGCTTTTAAAAAAGCAGCAACATGTTAAGACTACTACGTGATTGTATGTTGACAGTCTGGCATTACATTCTGTATTCTTTTAACTAGAATATCAGATTATTATTGTAGCTGGTTAGAGCTTAAAATAATTTTTAAAGTAAAATTTCACCATCACAGGATTTAAGGTGCTGCACAAGAAGTAAAATTACAGGAGTTTGAGTTCATGTGGGTAATTTTGGAAAAAAGCTTTAAAACTCTCTAGCCATTCTTGTGAATCCATGCATGTGTGCTTTCTGATCATGTATAGATTTTTTCATAATGAAGCATGGTAATTTCCTTTTAAATATTAAATTGTTATCCCATCACTGGAACTACTTCTTCAAAACTTAACTTTTAATTTAAATACAAAAATATTCTTAAAAGAAAGCAATACGTCCACACCTAGTAAAGATAATGGGTTTTTCCAAACCGAGTCCCTTAAATAATATATTTCTATGATGTTGATACAGCACTATATATCCAAATATACGTAATGGAAATTATACACATAATTCATACCAGAGGCAAAGTACGGTTTTGAAATGCTTTGTGCATATGAGGTACTTGAATATAGGACATTACAATGTCTGAGCAATTCATGAAAGTTTTTCATACTACTACAATGGTTTGATTGTAAACCTGAGAGACTTAACCTCTACAGTGAATTGTGCTGAAAATAAATAATAAGGCAAAACACGTAAAAACTACTTATTAGCAGAAGTCCTTTTGTTGACAAAAGCCCTCCAAATCTTTTCCTTCAGTAATCTTTGTTTTGCATCCCTCTTAATGAAATATTCTATTTAACAAAAACCATTGTTTGCAACCAACAGAAATAAAAAAAATTTATATGTGATATTTTAGCTTCCAAAAAATATTTATGA